>NC_138309.1:24970000-25535000 GCF_965601325.2 Salmo salar | reverse complement strand
TAACGTTACCTAGCTAACAGTAAACCTTTTCTTGAAATGAAAATTACTTTCTGACAAAATTAGTAACGTGTAATATCTGAAAATGTAGCTAGGTAGACTGTTTTACCCGTATACATGGATGGACACTTCTCCCTCTCTGTCACGGATGCCATGGTTGCCCTTAGTTTGAAGATGTTATCCGAAGACAGCTGTTTTATACAACAGCCTTCTGTGTGTTCTCTTTTCGACTCCGTCTGCATATTTGCAATTAAACGCCAGAATGGTCTGACATGGTCTCTCGGCATGTCCAGCCCACTCATTATCTAGCGGGAAGGTTGCTGACTTTTTCGTGGCTAAACAAACTGGGCTTGTAATTTAACAATTCTATTCATATTTACAGATGGCATACAAGTTTGTTATTAAGGCACATGAAAGTTCACATGTTCCAGTAGGCATTTCTGCCATTTTGATAAAACCCAAAAAGTTTTAGTTCATGTGGCGCTCCTGTGAAGTAGTGACGCGCGACGTATACCTAGTTTCCTGAAACGAGTCACATACAGTGAATTCGTAAAGTATTCAGACCCCTTGACTTTTTCCACATTTTGTTACGTTACAGCCTTATTCTAAAATGTATTTAAAAAAAATACTCACCAATCTATACACAATACCCCATAATAACAAGGCGAAGACAGGTTTTTAGAAATGTTTGCAAATATTTACAGAAATATTTACTTAAGTATTCAGACCCTTTGCTATGAGATTCGAAATTGAGCTCAGGTGCATCCTGATCATCCTTGATGTTTCTACAACTTGATTGGAGTCCACCTGTGGTAAATTTAACTGATTGGACATGATTTGGAAAGGCACACACCTGTCAAACCAAGCCATGTGGTCAAAGGAATTGTCCGTATAGCTCAGAGACAGGATTGTGTTGAGGCGCTTATCTGGGGAAGGATACCAAAATATATCTGCAGCATTGAAGGTCCCCAAGAACACAGTGGCCTCCATTATTGTTAAATGGAGGAAGTTTAGAACCACCAAGACTCTCTCTAGAGCTGGCCACCCGGCCAAACTGAGACATCGGGAGAGAAGGGCCTTGGTTAGGGAGGTGACCAAGAACCCAATGATCACTCTGACAGAGCTCTAGAGTTCCTCTATGGAGATGGGAGAACCTTCAAGAAGGACAACCATCTCTGCAGCACTCCACCAATCAGGCTTTTATGGTAGAGTGGCCACTCATCAGTGAAAGGCACATGACAGCCCTCTTGTAGTTTGCCAAAAGGCACCTAAAGACTCTCAGACTATGAGAAACAAGATTCTCTGGTCTGATGAAACCAAAATTGAATTCTTTGGCCTGAATGCCAAGCGCCACGTCTGGAGGAAACCTGGCACCATCCCTACGGTGAAGCATAGTGGTGGCAGCATCATGCTGTGGGGATGTTTTTCAGCGGCAGGGACTGGGAGACTAGGCAGGATCGAGGCAAAGATGAACAGAGCAAAGTACAGAGATCTTTAATGAAAACCTGCTCCCGAGCGTTCAGGACCTCAGACTAGGACGAAGATTCACCTTTCAACGGGACAACAACCCTAAGCACACAGCCAAGACAACCAAGGAGTAGTTTTGAGATAAGTCTCTGAATGTCCTTTAGTGGCCCAGCCAGAGCCCAGACTTGAACCCGATCAAACATCTCTGGAGTGACCTGAAAATAGCTGGTCTGCAACACTCCCCATCCAACCTCACAGCTTGAGAGGATCTGCAGAGAAGAATGGGAGAAACTCCCCAAATACAACCCAAAATATAAGCTGTAAACAATGTAATTGTAAACAAACACTCTATTGCCTTAAAACACGATTAAATGTTGGAAATTGATATCGTGGATAGACAGCCCTTGCATTCATAGCTCTCTATTAATTTAAGGGTACTTATATTTCACCAGCCCCATCTCTTTGGATTTTACCAAAACGATGGCGGGGTGACCCGCTTTATTCTTTGAATTGCCCCTTTAAGGCTTTACAGTGATTCAGTGACTTGAAAATCAAATTTTATTGCACTGCTTCAGTGTTCTTAATTGTTAAATGTGGCCGTTCTTGTTAACCCCCTCAAGGTAGTGGAGACTTCTACTGCAGTGGCAACGACCTGACAAACTTCACCAAAATCCCTGAGGGCGGGACGCAGCAGATGGCAAAAGATGCAGGCGAGTTGCTGAGGTAAGGACTTACCCAAAAAGAGCAGGCAAGAGTTTACTTTGAGAGAACCATTTTCATAACACCTGTGTGTGTGTGTGTGTGTGTGTGTGTGTGTGTGTGTGTGTGTGTGTGTGTGTGTGTGTGTGTGTGTGTGTGTGGGGGGGGGGGGGGGGTAGGGAGTTTGTCAAAGCATTTATCGACTTCCCCAAGCCCCTGATTGCAGTGATCAACGGTCCGGCTGTGGGCGTGTCCGTCACTCTACTGGGCCTGTTCGAGGTGGTCTACGCCACGGAGAGGGTAAGGTGCTTTGTCATGTCCACTCAGTGTTGGCTTAGAACACATTTATATCGTCCCTCTATATATGTCTGTTAGTTGATAATACAAGATTAGCATTGGTTTATATTAGGGGTATCAAACTCCGGTCCTGGAGAGAAACTGGGTGTCCAGGCTTTTGATCCTGTCCACCAGCACTGACATCTTGACTATGATTAGTTGATTTTCTGAAACTTGTGTTGATACTGGGCTGGATGAAAAGCTCTCCAGGATCCTAATTGGAGACCACTGTTTTACATGCATACCTCAATCGAGGTCAAATAAGCAAAACAGTGTTGTGACCACCAGTGCACCACCCATGCCAATACGTCCACATTGCCATTCTCCACTTCCATTTTTCACTATACTCTGCCGTAAGCGGTTGGGGCTGTTCCTGCCTAACTTGTGCCACCCCTCCCCCCTGACAGGCTACATTCCACACCCCCTTCAGCCAGCTGGGACAGAGCCCAGAGGGCTGCTCCTCCTACACCTTCCCCAAAATGATGGGCAATGCAAAGGTATGGATATTCCCCTTGTTCCTTTGCGGCAACTGATGCATTTCATAGAGGGGTTTCCCCAGGTATTTATTTTACTTTTGTTCTTTTAGTATGTATTTGACTTGCAGTTTGAATTGAATGAAATTACACTAATGGACAACATTGCCATGCTCTGTGACTAGGCCAGTGAGATGCTGCTGTTCAACAAGAAACTGACAGCCACCCAGGCGTGTGCCCAGGGCCTGGTTACCGAGGTCTTTCCCGACAGCAGCTTCCAAACCGAGGTGGCCACCAGACTGAAGGCCTATGCCAAGCTTCCCAGGAACGTGAGTCAAAGCCCCAGCAAACATTGAACATCAGGCAACGTTTGAAGTGTTTGTGTGTTTTGTATAAAGTTGTGTATCCAGAAACATTCCTGAACTAATCAATATTGATGAAAGCTGGTTGTATTTTACATAACTTCCTTTTTGAACGTTCCAGGAATTTTGTATTATGTTATTGGCCGTGGCTGCGCTTCCGTGGACGGACTCCTTTTCCTATTTTAAGTGACCGGAGCCACATTCTGCACATTGAATTTCATTCACAATTTCATTGACATTTTCAACAAGGTCTGATTTGATTACAGCACAGTTTGCAGTGATTTGAATGAATATTCCAAAATGTTAAGTGTCAGTAATATAGGATATGGCAGTATATCTAGGCCACAATATTACATAATCACAAAAATAAGCAGGGAAAATGTTATAGGAAAGCGTAATTAATTCTGTATAAGCCGATGGCAATGCTACAATATGTGCACAATTGGTAGGGAGTTAGAGACAACTAGGAAGCAAAATTATAATTGTAATATGGTTAAAACACATTGTTCTGCTTCAGAACAGTAGAAAGATAAGCCTATAATTGTTTGTCATGTTGTGAAAGCTTTTAATAGATTTCAGCTCATATCCAGCCGTTGATTCCACTGTAACATTGCGGTCGTTTGGGCAGTACCATTCACTTACTATTGGGCAAGGCATAACCAATACACAATTTAAATGCATCCACAGTTTATAAAGTCACAAGCTTGATGCCTTTATTGCATGCAAGGGATATGGGACCAAATACCAACCTACTTATGGTTCCCTAAAAAGGTGGACTAGATGCATAATGTGCTTTTTATTTCTAATTGAAAAAACTGCTATGCATGAAAATACCATAAAGGACTGTAGACATCAATTGAGCTTACATCCAAATTGCTGGAGTACAGGGCATTGCATTTGAAATCATGTTTATTATTTTATGACAGTCATATGTAAGTATAATGAAACCAAAGACACATTTCCACATTTTGTGGACAGTACAGTTTTTTTTTATCCACTTTTTTATTGACCTCTACTTTCTTTCTATTGCTGTTTCCTGGCTGTCTAGTCCCTAACACTTTCCAAGCAGCTGATCCGTGGGACAGAGAAGGAACGTCTCCACACTGTCAACGACCAGGAGGTGGAGCGCCTGGTGGAGCGCTGGCTCTCAGACGAGTGCATGCAGGCCATCATGAGCTTCTTCCAGGCTAAGGCTAAGCTGTGAGGAGGTGATCCTGCCCCTGCAGAGTCCCACAGACAGAGCCCACGGAGCAGAGCGCCTAGCCTGAGTCGTGTTCATTAGGTACCAAGCAGAAGAAAAAACTGACTAAAAGAAACACAAATTTCTGTTTTTGATTAGATTTTTTTTTAAATGTATTCCATTGCGTGCCCTAATGAGCATGACCCACATTACACCAGCCTTAAGCAGATGCCTTATTTTCTAAGTTTTATCGGATTGGCTTTGTAAATTCATTATAATAATACACAAAAACCCATTATGTACATTTAACCGTTGATCTGGTTTGTTTTGCATTTAACATATCTGGGCATTCCCTGTTTTGAAACACCTTTGAAGGAATGTAACTTACATGGACTAAAGCTACCAAGGGGTGTGTATTGTAAATTGAAGGTGGGTAGTGCCTTAGTCCAGATTGCCTTAGGACTGAACAAAGGCTTTGGAATACCTTCCAAGAGGAAGTGTCTTGTTCTCTCCAGTGGTTTTATATGCACTAAAAATCATTTGTGGAGATGACATTGTTTCACACGTCCAACTATATCTGTTTGAAAATAAATCTATTTCTGAAATCAAACAAATGTTTTTCAATGTCTTTTTGTGACAAAGGGACAGTGGTTTGAGGAAGAGGATAGTGATGGGTTGTAGGATAAGTCTGCCCTTTCACTTAATATTCTACAGAGGGCGTACTGCACCAAAAAAAATGTATTCAACAGCTCTTCAGTCTTCAATGCCAGAAATGAGTTTGTCCCTTTTCATTTGAAAGATGAACTATAGAAGTGTATTTGCTAATTGTATACATAGGTTTGAATGTTATACCTAAATTATATAATATGAATCAATTTCTCATGAAACCTGTATGCTTTTCTCATGGGTATGGGGAGGTCTGCCTCGTCTGTCCAATAAGCTAAATACGGGACAGACAATATTTCTGTCCATTTGGAGTGACCCCTTTTTGCCCAATTGCACCCCAGAGGCACATTCCAATACTTCAGCTATTGACACCCTCCCCACTAGATGGCATAGGTCCTCTATCCATTGCATTTGGTTTGACAGGCCAATGCAGTGTACCTCAAGGCATAAGAGATTAGTACATTTCTCTTGCATGATGTTCCATACTAACACAACTGAGAGGGAAAATACAACACATTGTCCACACCTGGCTGTCCCTTACCCTTACGGGGGCCCTGCTTTGCATGTCACACCTGGTTTGCTTAACCTTTCACTGACCGATAGCAGGAACATAACCTGCTTTTGCCAAACAAAACACTTGTAGCGATAAAGCGCTCGTCAAAATGTTATATTTACTATCTGTGGGCTGCAAATTCAAATGGTTGTGAATGGAATGGATATGGAACGTGGTAAATTGGGTACAACGCTAGTGTAACAAAACATACAGTTTGAATTACGATAAACTAGACTCCTAGGTATTTAGAATAATGGAAATTCAAACAAATTATGTTTAAGGTTGTAACACCCTTTCAATAAATCATACCTTTTGTGAAATCAATCACTTTCAATGTAGCCAAGACTGGTCAAATAAGTGATAATGAATAGTGTTGACTCATTTGGATATATTCAAACCTCAAGGCATTCTCTCAACTAGCTTCATGAGGTAGTCACCTGGAATGCATTTCAATTAACAGGTGTGCTTTGTTAAAATATTAATTTGTGAAATTTCTTTCATTAATACGTTGGGGCCAATCAGTTGTTGTGACAAGATAAGGGTGGTATAGATAAGATAGCCCTATTTGGTAAAAGACAAGTCCATATTATGAAAAGAACAGCTCAAATAAGCAAAGAGAAATGACAGTCCATCATTACTTTAAGACATGAAGGTCAGTCAATGCGGGAAATTGCACTCACAAAAATCATCAAGCGCTACGAAGAAACTGTCTCTCATGAGGACCGCCACTGGAAAGGAAGACCCAGAGTTACCTCTGCTGCAGAGGATAAATAAATTATTCACAGAGTTCAAGTAACAGACACATCTCAACATCAACTGTTCAGATGAGACTGCATGAAATCAGGCCTTCATGGTCGAATTGCTGCAAAGAAACCACTACTAAAGGACACCAATAATAAGAAGAGACTTGTTTGGGCCAAAAACACGAATAATGGACATTAGACCGGTGGAAATCTGTCCTTTGGTCTGATGAGTCCAAGTGAGATTTTTGGTTCCAACTGCTGTGTCTTTGTGAGACGCAGAGTAGGTGAACGGATGATCTCTGCATGTGTGGTTCCCACCATGAAGTGTGGAGGGGCTTTGCTGGTGACACTGTCAGTGATTTGTTTTGAATTCAAGGCACACTTACCCAGCATGGCTACCACAGCATTCTGCAGTGATATAACATTCCAACTGGTTTGCACTTAATGGGACTATCATTTGTTATTCAACAGGAGAATAATTCAACACACTTCCAGGCTGAGTAAGGGCTTTTTTACCAAGAAGGAGAGAGATGGAGTGCTGCATCAGATGACTTGGCCTCCACAATCACCCGACCTTAACCCAATTGAGAAGGTTTGGGGGGAGTTGGACCGCAGAGTGAAGGAAAAGCAGCCAACAAGTGCTCAGCATATGTGAGAACTCCTTCAAGACTGTTGGAAAAGTATTTTTAAGTGAAGCTGGTTGAGAGAATGCCAAGAGTGTGCAAAGCTGTCATTGAGGCAAAGAATCTAAAATGAAAATATATTTGTTTTATACTTTTTTGGTTACTACGTAATTCCATGTGTTATTTCATAGTTTTGATGTCTTCACTATTATTCTACAATGAAGAAAATAGTAAAAATAAAGAAAAACCCTTGAATGAGTAGGTGTATCCAAACTTTTGACTGGTACAAATATACACTGCTCAAAAAATAAAGGGAACACTTAAACGACACAATGTAACTCCAAGTCAATCACACTTCTGTGAAATCAAACTGTCCACTTAGGAAGCAACACTGATTGACAAAAAATGTCACATGCTGTTGTGCAAATGGAATAGACAACAGGTGGAAATTATAGGCAATTAGCAAGACACCCCCAATAAAGGAGTGGTTCTGCAGGTGGGGACCACAGACCACTTCTCAGTTCCTATGCTTCCTGGCCTGGCTGATGTTTTGGTCACTTTTGAATGCTGGCGGTGCTTTCACTCTGGTGGTAGCATGAGACGGAGTCTACAACCCACACAAGTGGCTCAGGTAGTGCAGCTCATCCAGGATGGCACATCAATGCGAGCTGTGGCAAGAAGGTTTGCTGTGTCTGTCAGCGTAGTGTCCAGAGCATGGAGGCGCTACCAGGAGACAGGCCAGTACATCAGGAGACGTGGAGGAGGCCGTAGGAGGGCAACAACCCAGCAGCAGGACCGCTACCTCCGCCTTTGTGCAAGGAGGAGCAGGAGAAGCACTGCCAGAGCCCTGCAAAAGGACCTCCAGCAGGCCACAAATGTGCATGTGTCTGCTCAAACGGTCAGAAACAGACTCCATGAGGGTGGTATGAGGGTCCGACGTCCACAGGTGGGGGTTGTGCTTACAGCCCAACACCGTGCAGGACGTTTGGCATTTGCCAGAGAACACCAAGATTGGCAAATTCGCCACTGGTGCCCTGTGCTCTTCACAGATGAAAGCAGGTTCCCACTGAGCACGTGACAGACGTGACAGAGTCTGGAGACGCCGTGGAGAACGTTTTGCTGCCTGCAACATCCTCCAGCATGACCGGTTTGGCGGTGGGTCAGTCATGGTGTGGGGTGGCATTTCTTTGGGGGGCCGCACAGCCCTCCATGTGCTCGCCAGAGGTAGCCTGACTGCCATTAGGTACCGAGATGAGATCCTCAGACCCCTTGTGAGACCATATACTGGTGCGGCTGGCCCTGGGTTCCTCCTAATGCAAGACAATGCTAGACCTCATGTGGCTGGAGTGTGTCAGCGGTTCCTGCAAGAGGAAGGCATTGATGCTATGGACTGGCCCGCCCGTTCCCCAGACCTGAATCCAATTGAGCACATCTAGGACATCATGTCTCGCTCCATCCACCAACGCCACGTTGCACCACAGACTGTCCAGGAGTTGGCGGATGCTTTAGTCCAGGTCTGGGAGGAGATCCCTCAGGAGACCATCCGCCACCTCATCAGGAGCATGCCCAGGCGTTGTAGGGAGGTCATACAGGCACGTGGAGGCCACACACACTACTGAGCCTCATTTTGACTTGTTTTAAGGACATTACATCAAAGTTGGATCAGCCTGTAGTGTGGTTTTCCACTTTCATTTTGAGTGTGACTCCAAATCCAGACCTCCATGGGTTGATAAATTGGATTTCCATTGATTATTTTTGTGTGATTTTGTTGTCAGCACATTCAACTATGTAAAGAAAAAAGTATTTAATAAGATTATTTCTTTCATTCAGATCTAGGATGTGTTGTTTAAGTGTTCCTTTTATTTTTTTGAGCAGTATATATAAAATCAAATGTCCATATAGAGATGTATAGCCTAGACAGACATAGCCGGGTAAGGAACATTTGCAGTGATCTGCTCATTAACTGCTACCTACCGTGATGCGACACATGTTAGCATTGTCACTGAAAGGCGAACGTTGAAACACCAGTCTCCTTTGTCCAGGAAGTTAGCCACTTTATCGCCCAACTTTCCTCTCCGGGCAGTCAGCGCCTCTTCACAGTCACGCTTCACCCACCGCCCTCTGATGACCCATCCAACCAAATGTTCGCATTTCCAGAAGTGGCTGGGCAATATCACTGATAATGTTTCCCTGAGTGATGCCACAGAGTAGGGCCCACAACCACAACATTTTTCATTCTGCTCTTGGCACTGCAACCCAGGCCAGTGTCCAAGGACAGACAGGTTGGAAGACAGGTAGTGGGGGTGGAGGTATTGTGCCGGTATGACATTTTTGTTTAAAAGCCAGACGGTGGCTCCCTCGCCGGTTGAATATTCGGCGTTTCAGTGGGTTGGGCCCAGCATAATGGACAGTTGTGGTTTCCTTATAGAATGCACCGTCGGGCCCCTCCGGATTCACAACCTCTGGCAGATGAAGTCGAATCGGAAAGACATCCGACTGTGTCATGTTCATTTTGAGTAAAGAAAAAAATGAAATCAGAAAAACATCTTATGCAGAGCAGTTAATCTACCGTTACAAGTGTTGAGTGGAGGCCTCTGAAACCCTCTATTTTCTTTTACATGGGTGCTGGCAATACAAAATAGCTCTATGACGGGATGATAACTCAGAAGCTTGTTACTTTTCTGGCCTGAGTCAAACATTCAAAAGTGATAGAAACATAAGATCAACGTCATAAGCTCAAGACTCATGAGAGCAACACTATCCCATATTACATAAAACTACAGCATCATCTTAAACTCCCTTTCCCTCTGAAGCTGAAAACAGATCAAACACTATAATAGAGGCCATCCTAGCCATCGCAATCATATCACAGTCTCTCTAATTATATGATGAAATTTACAGACTTAATTGATACTTCCATTGAAAACTAGGAGTCCTTGATGAGCTCAGATTTGAATCGGCATCACTCTCTCAGCTGCAGTGTTGTCTGACCTACAAGGACAATTTACCTGTCCATCTATGATGCGTTAGTGGTTGTAAAATGATGTACTGCACCACCCATAATGCTCTAACTATTTCCAGTTTATCTTGCTAAACACATTCCTAAAGCTAACTCTATGGTATCCCATCTCCTTATTAATACATGGTGTCAGAAATAGAAATCCGATGTTGAAACTGCTGGAACTTGCTACCGAATGAGCTTGCTACCCGTCTCCTTACTAATACAGTAGTATTCATTTGACATTGAAATGTGAACAACCAGATGTGACCATTCATTGAGGATGTCAGTAATGTATGTACAGTAAACTTGATCCACAACCATTGCAATATGCGTGGGCCCAGCTACAATATTTTGTAAATGTTCTGCATTTGACTGTACGCCTATATGGGGCCTCAGCATGCAAGCCGAAGCCAAGCCCAGACAGACCTCTCCTTCCTCTCCCACTCTACTCTGTGTTTGACAGATGGCAGTTAAGCACAGCCCGTCACACTGCTGATGAATGAGCCCTCCCAACAGGGACCGGCAATCAGGCCTCTGTCTAGTGTTACCACAGACACTGGAGGCACAGCCATGGGGAGGAAGTAAAACAGAAACAGAGAGAGGGAAGCGCATCCAAGGACCATACGAGAGTGAGGGAGGGGGTGGGGGTGGAAATACTGTAGTTGTCGGACATCTGGGAGAGCAGCTCTGCTCTTACAGGTGCAAAAGATAATTAGCTAACTCCCGGAAGGAACATATTCACTTTTATTGCTGACAAGGTAATTGGCCAATTGGTGCCATTGATTAGGTAGCAATTTCACACACTTAATATTCAGCCTAAATCAGGTACAGCATAATGAATTCTTATTACAAGACAAAGATTAACCTGAACACATGCTAATGTTATTTTACATTTTTGTATAGGGACATACTGCTTTGGGCCTTGGCCCACCTCAAATTAGTATTCAGAGTGCCTTGGAGAGACACTACATATCTGGTAACAAAGTGTTCCCCATGAAAGGTCTGGTCTGTTGTTTTCTTCCCAAATAACAATGATTCCACAGGCACTATAATGGGAGAGAGAGAGAGAGATGTCAAGGTGGACTTCAGTTCCAACTCATCACGTCCTTCCTGTGTTGCATGCAGACTGCAGTGTAGGGATACATTGACGTAAACAGGCTTCAGTAGAAAAAACATGTTTTAATCCCCTTTAAATAATTGCTCCCATATACATTTAGTGTGGCATTATCCATAATGTGTACTCGGTGAGTCACATACATCACCATTACTGTGCATGCAGTTCCTCCATGTCCAGTAAAAAATGATAAAGAATGTATCCTTTTGCTAATCCAAGGATAACCCCCAAAGGTCATAAATACTGTGTTCCGGTGACTCCCTCATAAATGTACAGTGTAAACCGGAGTTGTAGAGGGGACCCACCTGGGTCTTTAGGCCTATTGGTAGACATCTCTAACTTTTGTTTCCCTCTTTCATTGTCAGCGTGTTAATTAACTAGGTGTCTTTGAGTGCTCCTACACAAGCATTCGACGTACCCCACAAACGCTGAAGCTTCCAACATGTGACACTGTTTATAGGGTGCGAGGAGATAAGGCCTGTGGGCCATTGCTATGTGGACGGCAGCTCTGTGGAAGGAGGAGCAAGGGGACTGAGGGATTTTAAGAGTCAGAGAAAGGGAAGAGGGAGGAAGGCCCCTGTCGGCTCGAGGGGTAGACTGAAGGGTCTGGCAACGCCGTTGCCACGAGATGAGTGATGATCCACAGGGGAGATCACCATCCTACCCCAAACAAGTCCTGCCTAAGCTGGGACTCCTCAGTTAACATTTAGGTGGGGGGGGGCAAAGATGGGGTTCCAGGGGCTCCGTTTAGGACAAGAGGGAAAAAGAGGGTAGGAATGAAAGATAAGAGGGCCCATGCATCCCTGGTGCTGGTTATCGGTCCGTCCCGCACCGCGGACCGTAGGCTTCTATCAGGAGGTCCTTCGGCGTGAAATATTTATTATATCACAACTGCACTTTGGGGGCTTGGGGAGTGACAGTCATGTGCGGCTGACTCTTACATAGTAAAAAAGGAAACATTTACACACCCAACTTCAAGGAAGACACCAATTATGAAAAAGGGCACATATTTTGCTCCACCTTGTGTATGCTGCCTGCTACCTGGAGAGGACTTCCCTTTCTGTACTTTGCTTGCATAACATTTACATTTAACATTTAAGTCATTTAGCAGACGCTCTTATCCAGAGCGACTTACAAATTGGTGCATTCACCTTATGATATCCAGTGGAACAACCACTTTACAATAGTGCATCTAAATCTTTTAGGGGGGGGGGGGGAATAGAAGGATTACTTTATCCTATCCTAGGTATTCCTTAAAGAGGTGGGGTTTCAGGTGTCTCCGGAAGGTGGTGATTGACTCCGCTGTCCTGGCGTCGTGAGGGAGCTTGTTCCACCATAGGGGTGCCAGAGCAGCGAACAGTTTTGACTGGGCTGAGCGGGAACTGTGCTTCCTCAGAGGTAGGGGGGCCAGCAGGCCAGAGGTGGATGAGCGCAGTGCCCTCGTTTGGGTGTAGGGACTGATCAGAGCCTGAAGGTACGGATGTGCCGTTCCCCTCACGGCTCCGTAGACAAGCACCATGGTCTTGTAGCGGATGCGAGCTTCAACTGGAAGCCAGTGGAGAGAGCGGAGGAGCGGGGTGACGTGAGAGAACTTGGGAAGGTTGAACACCAGACAGGCTGCGGCGTTCTGGATGAGTTGTAGGGGTTTAATGGCACAGGCAGGGAGCCCAGCCAACAGCGAGTTGCAGTAATCCAGACGGGAGATGACAAGTGCCTGGATTAGGACCTGCGCCGCTTCCTGTGTGAGGCAGGGTCGTACTCTGCGAATGTTGTAGAGCATGAACCCACAGGATCGGGTCACCGCCTTGATGTTAGTGGAGAACGACAGGGTGTTGTCCAGGGTCACGCCAAGGTTCTTAGCACTCTGGGAGGAGGACACAATGGAGTTGTCAACCGTGATGGCGAGATCATGAAATGGGCAGTTCTGATATGTTTGCCAGACATGCAGAGATGCAGAGTCCTTCCCCGGGAGGAAAAGCAGCTCCGTCTTGCCGAGGTTCAGCTTGAGGTGGTGATCCGTCATCCACACTGATATGTCTGCCAGACATGCAGAGATGTGATTCGCCACCTGGTTATCAGAAGGGGGAAAGGAGAAGATAAATTGTGTGTCGTCTGCATAGCAATGATAGGAGAGACCATGTGAGGATATGACAGAGCCAGGTGACTTGGTGTATAGCGAGAATAGGAGAGGGCCTAGAACAGAGCCCTGGGGGACACCAGTGGTGAGAGCACGTGGTGCGGAGACAGATTCTCGCCACGCCACCTGGTAGGAGCGACCTGTCAGGTAGGACCCAATCCAAGCGTGGGTCGCGCCGGAGATGCCCAACTCGGAGAGGGTGGAGAGGAGGATCTGGTGGTTCACAGTATCAAAGGCAGCAGATAGGTCTAGAAGGATGAGAGCAGAGGAGAGAGAGTTAGCTTTAGCAGTGCGGAGAGCCTCCGTGACACAGAGAAGAGCAGTCTCAGTTGAATGACCAGTCTTGAAACCTGACTGATTTGGATCAAGAAGGTCATTCTGAGAGAGATAGCAAGAGAGCTGGCCAGGGACGGCACGTTCAAGAGTTTTTGGAGAGAAAAGAAAGAAGGGATACTGGTCTGTAGTTGTTGACATCGGAGGGATCGAGTCTAGGTTTTTTCAGAAGGGGTGCAACTCTCGCTCTCTTGAAGACGGAAGGAACGTAGCCAGCGGTCAAGGATGAGTTGATGAGCGAGGTGAGGTAAGGGAGAAGGTCTCCGGAAATGGTCTGGAGAAGAGAGGAGGGGATAGGGTCAAGCGGGCAGGTTGTTGGGCGGCCGGCCGTCACAAGACGCGAGATTTCATCTGGAGAGAGAGGGGAGAAAGAGGTCAAAGCACAGGGTAGGGCAGTGTGAGCAGGATCAGCAGTGTCGTTTGACTTAGCAAACGAGGATCGGATGTCGTCGACCTTCTTTTCAAAATGGTTGACGAAGTCATCCGCAGAGAGGGAGGAGGGGGGGGGGGGGGAGGAGGATTCAGGAGGGAGGAGAAGGTGGCAAAGAGCTTCCTAGGGTTAGAGGCAGATGCTTGGAATTTAGAGTGGTAGAAAGTGGCTTTAGCAGCAGAAACAGAAGAGGAAAATGTAGAGAGGAGGGAGTGAAAGGATGCCAGGTCCGCAGGGAGGCGAGTTTTCCTCCATTTCCGCTCGGCTGCCCGGAGCCCTGTTCTGTGAGCTCGCAATGAGTCGTCGAGCCACGGAGCAGGAGGGGAGGACCGAGCCGGCCTGGAGGATAGGGGACATAGAGAGTCAAAGGAATCAGAAAGGGAGGAGAGGAGGGTTGAGGAGGCAGAATCAGGAGATAGGTTGGAGAAGGTTTGAGCAGAGGGAAGAGATGATAGGATTGAAGAGGAGAGAGTAGCGGGAGAGAGAGAGCGAAGGTTGCGACGGAGCAATACCATCCGAGTTGGGGCAGAGTGAGAAGTGTTGGAGGAGAGCGAGAGGGAAAAGGATACAAGGTAGTGGTCGGAGACTTGGAGAGGTTGCAATGAGATTAGTGGAAGAACAGCATCTAGTAAAGATGAGGTCAAGCGTATTGCCTGCCTTGTGAGAAGGGGGGGAAGGTGAGAGGGTGAGGTCAAAAGAGGAGAGGACTGGAAAGAAGGAGGCAGAGAGGAATGAGTCAAAGGTAGACGTGGGGAGGTTAAAGTCACCCAGAACTGTGAGAGGTGAGCCATCCTCAGGAAAGGAACTTATCAAGGCGTTAAGCTCATTGATGAACTCTCCAAGGGAACCTGGAGGGCGATAAATGATAAGGATGTTAAGCTTGAAAGGGCTGGTAACTGTGACAGCATGGAATTCAAAGGAGGCGATAGACAGATGGGTCAGGGGAGAAAGAGAGAATGTCCACTTGGGAGAGATGAGGATTCCAGTGCCACCACCACGCTGGCCAGATGCTCTCGGGGTATGCGAGAACACGTGGGCAGACAAGGAGAGAGCAGTAGGAGTAGCAGTGTTTTCTGTGGTAATCCATGTTTCCGTCAGTGCCAAGAAGTCGAGGGACTGGAGGGTAGCATAGGCTGAGATGAACTCTGCCTTGTTGGCCGCAGACCGGCAGTTCCAGAGGCTGCCGGAGACCTGGAACTCCACGTGGGTCGTGCGCGCTGGGACCACCAGGTTAGAGTGGCAGCGGCTACGCGGTGTGAAGCGTTTGTATGGCCTGTGCAGAGGGGAGAGAACAGGGATAGACAGACACATAGTTGACAGGCTACAGAAGAGGCTATGCTAATGCAAAGGAGATTGGAATGACAAGTGGACTACACGTCTCGAATGTTCAGAAAGTTAAGCTTACTTATTGTTTGTTGTTAGCTAGCTACTAGTTGTGATGGCTAAGCTAGCTAAAAACTGTTGCTATGTCAACAACAGCTACTGTAACTAGGTTTCCTCTTGACATCTAACTTTTAGATACAAACCACAGGATTTAAAGGCCCAGTGAGGTCAAAAAAGTTTATCACACACCCCACACACACACACACACACACACACACACACACACACACACACACACACACACACACACAGCATTCGGAAAGTATTGAGACCCCTTGAAATTTTCCACGTTACGTTACAGCCTTATTCTACGCACAATACCCCATAATTACAAACCAAAAACACGTTAAGAAATTGTTGCAAATTTTGGGTATGACGCTACAAACTTGGCACACCTGATTAAATGGGGAGTTTCTCCCATTCTTCTCTGTTGAGCATCTCAAGCTCTGTCAGGTTGGATGGGGAGCGTCGCAGAACAGCTATTTTCAGGACTCTCCAGAGATATTCGATTGGATTCAAGTCTAGGCTCTGGCTGGGCCACTCAAGGACATTCAGAGACTTGTCCCGAAGCCACTCCTGCATTGTCTTGGCTGTGTGCTTAGGGTTGTTGTCCTGTTGGAAAGTGAACCTTTGCCCCAGTCTGAAGTCCTGAGAGCTCTGGAGCAGATTTTCATCAAGGATCTCTCTGTACTTTGCTCTGTTCATCTTTCCCTCGATCGTGAGCCCCACAGCATGATGCTGCTACCACCGTGCTTCACCGTAGGGATGGTGGCATTCAGGCCAAAGAGTTCAATTTTGGTTTCATCAGACCAGAGAATCTTGTTTCTCATGGTCTGAGAGTCTTTAGCTGCCGTTTGGCAAACTCCAAACGGGCTGTCATGTGCCTTTTACTGAGGCGTGGCTTCCATCTGGCCACTCTACCATAAAGGCCTGATTGGTGGAGTGCTGCAGAGATGGTTGTCCAAGGCCTTTCTCCCCCGATTGTCCAGTTTAGCCGGGCTGTCAGCTCTAGGAAGAGTCTTGGGGTTTCCAAACTACTTCCATTTAAGAATGATGGAGGCCACTGTGTTCTTGGGGACCTTCAATGCTGCAGACACATTTTTGTACCCTTCCCCAGATCTGTGCCTTGACACAATCTTGTCTTGGAGCTCTACAGAGAATTCCTTCGACCGCATGGCTTGGGTTTTGCTTTGACATGCACTGTCAACTGTGGTACCTTATATATACAGGTGTGTGCCTTTCCAAATCATATCTAATCAATTTAATTTACCACAGGTTGACTTCAATCAAGTTGTAGAAACATCAAGGATGACCAATGGAAACAGGTTGCACCTGGGCTCAATTTCGAGTCTGATAGCAAGGAGTCTGAATACTTACGTAAATAAGGTATCGTTTAAAAAAAAATAATTTGCAAACATTTCTGAAAACCTGTTTTCGCTTTGTCATTATGGGGTATTGTGTGTAGATTAACCTTTGGTTGTAGATGTGCACCTGATGCTTCTGAGCTTGGGCTACATTCCCCTACACTTCCTGAAGGATCTGCTGCTGCACAACATTATAGGCTTTTTGGTTTGGGTCTGGAAGCTGAGTCAGCAGTCGCTCTAGAGGACCCTTCAGTTTTTTTCCCAAAGCGACCTCGGCAGGAGAGAAGCCTGTGCTCTCATGGTAGGCCATGTTGATAGAAAATCTCCCAGCCACAGATCCCAGTTCTGGGGATTAACCTTAACCTAAGAGGCCAATATTGTCTTTAGGGTCAGAGCAACCCTCTCTGTCAAGTTGATTTGGGGGTGGTAGCTTTTGGTAAGTTTCTGAATGACCCCCCAAGGCTTGTAGAGCTCCTTCAGCAGCTGACTTGTGAACTGTGGCCCCCCGTCCAATAGGAGGAACATTGGGTTCCCCCATCAAAGGAAGATCTCCTGCCTGAGTGTGTTGACCATCTTTGTCTTGGCATCCAGCAGCGGGAAGTGTTCAACCCACTTTGAACCCTTGTCAACAATGACGAGCAGGTTGTTGTTGCCCTTTTTGCTTCTCAGAAAGGGTCCCATCAGATCAACTCCCAGCATCTCAGCCGGTTCCTTCACGGTAGTGGACTTGAGGAGTCCGGCTGGTTTCTGGCACACAGACTTGAACTGCTGGCAGACAAGGCAGTTAATTGTGTATGCCCATACATTGTTTCTGACTTGGGGCCAGTAAGCTACATCCAGCAGTGACAACAGTGTCTTCAGCCATCCCATGTGCACACTCAGAGGGCAATCATGAAGTATTCCAAGAATGGGATACGGAGCTTTTGGGGCACAAACAGCTGTAACTTATGGGCAACCCTCTGTCCTGGTATCAGCATTCTCCAGGATGTAAGTGATTTGGCATAGTCTTGTGTTTCCTTCTATGAGAGCTTGTGTCTCCTTGCCAGAGGCTTGAGCATCTGCAATCTCCGACCAGTCAGACAGAAGGTTGCAGGGTTGGATAGTCTCACTCCTTATCTTCTTATGGATGGTGGCAGTATTGATTAGCTTGGATGACTGACGTGCCCAGAGTAAACTGCCTGCTACTAACGGCCAGAAACTAAGATATGCATATTATTAGTAGATTTGGATAGAAAACACTCTGAAGTGTCTAAAACTCTTTGAATGATGTCTGTGAGTATAACAGAACTCATATGGCAGGCAAAAACCTGAGAAAAAATCCAAACAGGAAGTGGTTTGTAGTTTTTCAAGTGATTGCCTATCCAAACTACAGTGTCTGTTGGGTCATTTTGCACTTCCTAAGTCTTCCACTAGATGTCAAAAGTGTTTAGAACCTTGTTTGAGGCTTCTACTGTGAAGTGGGGATGAATAAGAGCTCATTGAGTGAGAGGACTGCCAGCAGGGCATGAGCCTCAGCCATGCACGCTCACGTGAGAGGTAGCTCAGTTCCATTGCATTTCTGAAGACAAAGGATTTCTCTGGTTGAAACTTTATTGCGGATTTATGATAAAAACATCCTAAAGATTGATTCTATACATCGTTTGACATGTTTCTACGAACTGTAATGGACATTTTTGAGTTTTCATCTGACCTGCGCGTCGTGAATTTGGATTTGTGAACTGAAGGCGCGAACAAAAAGGAGGTATTTGGACATAAAGGATGGACTTTATCGAACAAAACAAACATTTATTGTGGACCTGGCATTCCTGGGAGTGCATTCTGATAAAGATCATTAAAGGTAAGTGAATATTTATAATGCTATTTTTGACTATTGTTGACTCCAACATGGCGGATATATTGTATGGCATGTTTTTGTGTCTGAGCGCCGTACTCAGATTATTGCATGGTGTGCTTTTTCGGTAAAGCTTTTTTTAAATCTGACACAGCGGTTGCATTAAGGAGAGATTTATCTAAAGTTCCAAGCATAACACTTGTATTTTCATCAACAATTATGATGAGTATTTCTGTAAATTGATATGGCTCTCTACAAAATCACCGGATGTTTTGGAGGCAAAATATTACTGAACATAACCCGCCAATGTAAACTGAGATTTTTGGATATAAATATGAACTTTATCGAACAAAACATACATGTATTGTGTAACTTGAAGTCCTATGAGTGTCATCTGATGAAGATCATCAAAGCTTAGTGATTCATTTTATCTCTATTTCTGCTTTTTGTGACTCCTCTCTTTGGCTGGAAAATGGCTGTGTTTATTTGTGTATAGGCGCTGACCTAACATAATCATATGGTTTGCTTTCGCCGTAAAGCCTTTTTGAAATGAGACACTGTGGCTGGATTAACCTGTTAGGGCTAGGGGGCAGTATTGACACGGCTGGATAAAAAACGTACCCGATTTAATCTGGTTACTACTCCTGCCCAAAAACTAGAATATGCATATAATTATTGGCTTTGGATAGAAAACACTCCAAAGTTTCTAAAACTGTTTGAATGGTGTCTGTGAGTATAACAGAACTCAAATGGCAGGTCAAAACCTGAGAAGATTCTGTACGGGAAGTACCCTGTCTGACCATTTCTTGGCCTTCTTTGTCATCTCTATCCAAAACAAAGGATCTCTGCTGTTACGTGACACTTCCTACGGCTCCAATGGGTTCTCAGAAGGCGGCAAAAAGCTGAATCGTGGCTTTGCAGGCTCTGGTTGAAAAAAAGTAGCGCGTTTGGATAGTGGCTGGTTACAGTACTGTGAGACTCAGGCGCGAGCCCGCGTCGACTGAATGCTTTGTTTTCTTTCCTCTGTTTACCTAAACGCAGATTCCCGGTCGGAATATTATCGCTTTTTTACAAGAAAAATTGCATAAAAATGGATTTTAAACAGCGGTTGACATGCTTCGTAATACGGTAATGGAATATTTATAATTTTTTTGTCACGAATTGCGCCATGCTCGTGACCCTAATTTACACTTCGGATAGTGTCTTGGAACGCACGAACAAAACGCCGCTATTTGGATGTAATGATGGATTATTTTGGACCAAACCAACATTTGTTATTGAAGTAGCAGTCCTGGGAGTGCATTCTGACGAAGACAACAAAGGTAATCAAACTTTTGTAATAGTAAATCGGAGTTTGGTCAGGGCTAAACTTGGTCGGTGTCTAAATGGCTAGCCGTGATGGCTGGGCTATCTACTGAGAATATTGCAAAATGTGCTTTCACCGAAAAGCTATTTTAAAATCGGACACCTCGATTGCACAAAGGAGTGCTGTATCTATAATTCTTAAAATAATTGTTATGTTTTTTGTGAACGTTTATCGTGAGTAATTTAGTAAATTCACCGGAGGTTTGCGGGGGGGTATGCTAGTTCTGAACATCACATGCTAATGTAAAAAGCTGGTTTTTGATATAAATATGAACTTGATTGAACAAAACATGCATGTATTGTATAACATAATGTCCTAGGTGTGTCATCTGATGAAGATCATCAAAGGTTAGTGCTGCATTTAGCTGTCTTCTGGGTTTTTGTGACATTATATGCTAGCTTGAAAAATGGGTGTCTGATTATTTCTGGCTGGGTACTCTGCTGACATAATCTATTTCAAACTGCTGTCTTTCTAGCATGGCAAGCCACTTCTCTGCAGCCCACACAACAGCGAGACAATCCTTCTCTAAGACAGCAGTTGACCTTGGCAGGATTCAGCAGTCTCGAGGAATATGCAATAACATGCTCTTGGATATCCAAACCAATGTAGCTGGCATCTGCCTGGGAGGCTATAGTCTGGCTGCTGTAGGACTGGTGCTGCTTGAAGGGCTTTCTTTAGGTCCTCAAGTGTGACTTGGCATTCTTGAGTCGACTTCCATGTGGCATCTTTCTCTTTCTTCAAGGCATTCAGAAGCTGATCTCTCTGCGAACTTTGGAATTAATCTGTGATACCAGCCGGCCATATCTAGGAAGCAATGGGCTTCATTCACAGATTTTGGGGTTGAGAAGGCCTGTGCTGCTTCCACTTTCTGCTTGTCCGTCACAATTCCATCAGCAGATTTGATGTGGCCAAGGAATTTCAAGCAGTGCTGCATCAGGTTGCACTTTGAGGTTCAGAGGGAGGTATGCATTTTTCAGCTGGAGGAAGACATCTGCCAGGTCCTGGAGGTGTTGAGTTTCAGACTTGTAATAGACGATGATGTCGTCTATGACTCCCTTCAGATCAGCCAACACAACCTCCATAAGCCGTTGGAATGTGGCAGCAGCATTCTTCAATCTGAAACTCATGTACTTGAATAGGCCCGAAGGTGTCACAAAGGCTCTCTTCTGCTGGCTAGCAGGTTCAATCTTCACCTGCCAGTAGCCACTTTTAAGGTCCAAGGAGCTGAAGACCTTTGCTCCATGCAGGCTCAAGGATTTCCTGGAGGTTGGGCATGGGATAGGCATCCAGGTGTGCTTTTGAATTCAGACCTTGGTAGTCAACACAGAATCGGATGCTGCCATCCTTAACAAGGACAACCGGAACAGCCCAGGGATGTGGAATGTTGAATGCAGTCTTTCACCTTGTTACAATGCCTTCTAGTAGGAGGGAGGTGCAGGAATCAGGAGCAGGAGAGCAAGGAAGTTCCAGTGGCACAAAACGTTTAACCTCTCTGGGCTAGGCGGGACGAATTCGTCCCACCTACGTAACAGCCAGTTGAATCCTGTGGGGCGATTTTCAAAACGTTTGAAATGCTATTACTTCAATTTCTCAAACATATGACTATTTTACAGCTATTTAAAGACAAGACTCTCGTTAATCTAACCACACTGTCCGATTTCAAAAAGGCTTTACAACAAAAGCAAAACATTAGATTATGTCAGCAGAGTACCAAGCCAGAAATAATCAGACACCCATTTTTCAAGCTAGCATATAATGTCACAAAAACCCAGAAGACAGCTAAATGCAGCACTAACCTTTGATGATCTTCATCAGATGACAACCCTAGGACATTATGTTATACAATACATGCATGTTTTGTTCAATCAAGTTCATATTTATATCAAAAACCAGCTTTTTACATTAGCATGTGACTAGCATTCCCACCGAACACTGCCGGTGAATTTACTAAATTACTCACGATAAACGTTCACAAAAAGCATAACAATTATTTTAAGAATTATAGATACAGAACTCCTCTATGCACTCGATATGTCCGATTTTAAAATAGCTTTTTGGTGAAAGCACATTTTGCAATATTCTAAGTACATAGCCCAGCCATCACGGGCTAGCTATTTAGACACCCGGCAAGTTTAGCACTCACCAATATCACATTTACTATTATAAAAGTTTGATTACCTTTTGTTGTCTTCATCAGAATGCACTCCCAGGACTGCTACTTCAATAACAAATGTTGGTTTGGTCCAAAATAATCCATCGTTATATCCGAATAGCGGCGTTTTGTTTGTGCGTCCCAGACACTATCCGAAATGGTAAATCAGGGTCGCACGCATGGCGCAATTCGTGACAAAAAAAATCTAAATATTCCATTACCGTACTTCGAAGCATGTCAACCGCTGTTTAAAATCCATTTTTATGCAATTTTTTCTCGTAAAAAAGCGATAATATTCCGACCGGGAATGTCCATTTAGCTAAACAGAGGAAAGAAAACAAAGCTTTCGGTCGACGCGGGCACGAGCCTGAGTCTCACAGTACTGTAACCAGCCACTACCCAAACGCGGTACTTTTTTTCAGCCAGAGCCTGCAAAGCCACGATTCAGTATTTTGCCGCCTTCTGAGAGCCTATGGCAGCCGTAGGAAGTGTCACGGGACAGCTAAGATCCTCACTCTTCAATAAACAGAGACAAGAAGAACGACACCTTGTCAGACAGGCCACTTCCTGCATGAAATCTTCTCAGGTTTTTGCCTGCCATATGAGTTCTGTTATACTCACAGACACCATTCAAACAGTTTTAGAAAGTTTAGGGTGTTTTCTATCCAAAGCCAATAATTATATGCATATTCTAGTTACTGGGCAGGAGTAGTAACCAGATTAAATCGGGTACGTTTTTTATCCAGCCGTGAAAATACTGCCCCCTAGCCATAACAGGTTAAGTACTGCAGTGCATATCCTCCTCATGAACTGCACCAGATTTGCCAGTTCTTGCTGTGAGATGTTACCCTACTCTTCCACCAAGACACCTGCAAGTTCCCGGACATTTCTGGGGGGAATGGCCCTAGCCCTCATGCTCTGATCCAAATCGATCTCGCTCCAGAGTACAGGCCTCGGTGTAACGCTCATTCCTTCGATGATAAACGCAAATCCGACCATCACCCCTGGTGAGACAAAACCACGACTCGTCAGTCAAGAGCACTTTTTGCCAGTCCTGTCTGGTCCAGCGACGGTGGGTTTGTGCCCATAGGCGACGTGTTACCGGTGATGTCTGGTGAGGACCTGCCTTCCAACAGGCCTACAAGCCCTCAGTCCAGCTTCTCTCAGCCTATTGAGGACAGTCTGAGCACTGATGGAGGGATTGTGCGTTCCTGGTGTAACTGGGGCAGTTGATGTTGCCATCCTGTACCTGTCCCGCAGGTGTGATGTTCGGATGTACTGATCCTGTGCAGGTGTTTTTACACGTGATCTGCCACTGCGAGGACGATCAGCTGTATGTCCTGTCTCCCTGTAGTGCTGTCTTAGGCGTCTCGCAGTACGGACATTGTAATTTATTGCGCTGGCCACATCTGCAGTCCTCATGCCTCCTTGCAGCATGCCTAAGGCATGTTCACGCAGATGAGCAGGGACCCTGGGCATCTTTCTTTTGGTGTTTTTCAGAGTCAGTAGATAGGCCTCTTTAGTGTCCTAAGTTTTCATAACTGTGACCTTAATTGCCTAGTGTCTGTAAGCTGTTAGTGTCTTAACGACCATTACACAGGTGCATGTTCATTAATTGTTTGTGTTTCATTGAACAAGCATGGGAAACAGTGTTTAAACCCTCTACAATGAAGATCTGTGAAGTCATTTGAATTTTTTACGAATTATCTTTGAAAGACGGGGTCCTGAAAAAGGGACATTTATTTTTTTGCTGAGTTTATATTCACAATACAGTGTGATAGTCTACTCTTGGCCCATTACGTACATCAATACATTGTTTTCATAAATTCATAATTTTATTTCTTACAAGGGCAACGTTTCATCTCATTGACATATTATGCTTTCATGATAATGTATGTTACATCATAATATGGTTCAATCAAGCCACACTTCAACAAACCTTTTCCCTCTCAGCGCATTTTTGCTACAAATTGGACAAAATCATCACATATTGCCATGCAATGTTAGAATTAATGCAGCAAAATCAAGCATTTCCCCCCGCAAATATCACAAAAATCCCTGTGAAATTCTGGAGGGATGGCCTGGGTAGTGACACTCAATATGAGATTTATTGAAATTGTGATATCTTTCATCGACAATAATTTTTCCTACCTGGCATTAACTTGAATGAACTTAAATGGTGAAGGCGTTTTAAAGTATGCACTGCGGTATGCTCCGCTTTGATATGACCATAAATATTTTCTGAGATTTCTGAGATTCCCTGCTTTTAATTTTGCAAACACTCCCCAGTCTCTTGACCCTAATTTCATTGGAATTCCAATGTCTGGTTTCTTTGGCCTCGGTTCCAGTACATTTGATTTCAGTACAATTAACACATTTCTTCAAACTCATTGTGGGACTCAAACTTCTTACCAGCAAAATGGGGAAGGATAGGATTGAACTCCAATCTAAAACAGTCATCTGTTTACATGATGCATTACAGAGGCAATGGGACAGCTTAAACAACTTTGAGATGGAGGAATAAGATGTGAATAATACATTTACATTTACATTTAAGTCATTTAGCAGACGCTCTTATCCAGAGCGACTTACAAATTGGTGCATTCACCTTATAATATCCAGTGGAACAACCACTTTACAATAGTGCATCTAAATCTTTTAAGGGGGGGTTAGAAGGATTACTTTATCCTATCCCAGGTATTCCTTAAAAATAGATATATCAAGGCTTAGATTAAGGTTTTGTGTTGTTACTTGCTACTGCGATCCAGTACGTGAAAGCAATATGTAAAAGCAGTACATGAAATTCCTATTGCTCATGTCACGTCCTGACCAGTAAAGGGTTTATTTGTTATATTAGTTTGGTCAGGACGTGGCTGGGGGTATTTGTTTAGAGTGTTTCAGGTTTGTTGGGCTATGTGTTTTGTAGAGGGGTGTTTGATTAGAGTGTTCCGGGGTTTTGGTTTATGTTCTATGTTAGTATATTTCTATGTTCTAGTCTAGTCCCCGCTCCTCCGCACACTCCACTGGCTTCCAGTTGAAGCTTGCATCTGCTACAAGACCATGGTGCTTGCCTACGGAGCTGTGAGGGGAACGGCACCTCCGTACCTTCAGGCTCTGATCAGGCCCTACACCCAAACAAGGGCACTGCGTTCATCCACCTCTGGCCTGCTGGCCCCCCTACCTCTGCGGAAGCACAGTTCCCGCTCAGCCCAGTCAAAACTGTTCGCTGCTCTGGCACCCCAATGGTGGAACAAGCTCCCTCACGACGCCAGGACAGCGGAGTCAATCACCACCTTCCGTAGACACCTGAAACCCCACCTCTTTAAGGAATACCTGGAATAGGATATATTAATCCTTCTAACCCCCCCCCAAAAAAAAAGATATAGATGTACTATTGTAAAGTGGTTGTTCCACTGGATATCTTAAGGTGAATGCACCAATTTGTAAGTCGCTCTGGGTAAGAGCGTCTGCTAAATGACGTAAATGTAAATGTAGTCTTTCTAGTTCTATGTTTAGTTAATTGATTTGGCCTTCAATTGGAGGCAGCTGTTCCTCGTTGCCTCTGATTGAAGGTCCTATGTATAGGGGTGTTTTGGTAATGGGTATTGTGGGTAGTTATTTCCTGTTTAGTGTATGTAGCACCTGACGGGACTGTTTAGTGTCGTTCGTTCGTTCGTTCGTTCATTCGTTTTTGTATACGTGTTTCTTTTGGTTTTTCCTTCTTTTATAATAAATAAGAAGATGAGTATACATTTTCCTGCTGCACCTTGGTCTACTTCATACGACACCCGTTACAGCTCAAATATTTTCAGACATTAGAATCACAATGCAACAGTGAGTGGATGTTATTTTAGCTTTAAAACAAAATATGGATTATCCTTCTCAGAATGTGGTTCAATGACTGCTCAGGAAAACAAGTGAATTCCTGTGTTTTTTACCACATAAGACGTGAGTCGAGTTCAGAAAGCCTGAATAAACCCACATAAATCATACTACAGTTTTCTATAGAATACTATAGTACTTACTCACTGTCAAACATTTCCTGTACATTTTACAGTAAATTACTGGCAGCACAGAAGCCAGTCAATTACTGAAGATTTACAGGACCTTTACTGTAACACAAATTTACAGCATATTACTGGCATACTTGCCTACAGCAACATGCTGTATTTCTAGATTTTACCATTTATTACTGGAAGCACAGTGGTTAGTAAACTATTAAAGATTTACAGTCCAGATTGCTAGAGCCAATGACAAGCAGCATTTCTGTTACATGTACTTGATATACAGTACCAGTCAAAAGTTTGGACACACCTACTCATTCAAGGGTTTTCTTAATTTTTTGGTTACTACATGGTTCCATATGTGTTATTTCATAGTTTTGATGTCTTCACTATTATTCTACAATGTAGAAAATAGTAAAAATAAAGAAAAACCCTTAAATGAGTAGGTGTGTCCAAACTATTGACTGGTACTGTAGGTATTTCAATACTTTCAGTACATATTTTGTCATTTGTATTTCACTGGACTGAAATACAATTCATGTAGCCTATTTTGTAACAGTTCACTTAGAATACATGTATTTTGTATTTTCTGACACTTGCAAAGCACATTGATGAGTATTATTCTAATGACATTTGTTCCTAAATTGAATCAAAATACAAATAGTTTGAGGGAGGAGCTTGTTAGAATAATACCCAGCAGTGTACTTTGCAAATGCAAACTGGACGATCTGCGATTAAGACTATCCTACCAACGGAACATTAAAAACTGTAAGGTCTTATGTTTCACTGAGACTTGGCTGAACGACAACACAGGTAATATAGAGCTAGCTGGCTTTTCCGTTTTTCAGCAAGACAGAGCAGCTACGTCTGGAAAGACGAGGGGGTGTGTGTCTATTTGGGGCGGAGGTGTGTGTCTCTTTGTCAATATCTGTTGGTGTGCGATGGCTAATATTAAAGAAGTCTTGAGGTATTGCTCGCCTGAGGTAGAATAACTCATGATAAGCTGTAGACCACACTATCTACCAAGAGAGTTCACATATATATTATTTGTAGCCATCTATACCTTCTGCTTTCAAGGGGCGGGACACTAATCCGGACGCTGATAAGAAATCCCACTATGCCTTCAGACGAACCATGAAACAGGCAAAGCGTCAATACAGGACTAAGATTGAATCCTACTACACCGACTCTGACGCTCGTCAGATGTGGCAGGACTTGAAAACTATTACGGACTACAAAGGGAAACCCAGCCACGAGCCTACCAGACGAGTTAAATGCTTTTTATGCTCACTTTTAGGCAAGCAACACTGAAGCATGCATGAGAGCACCAGCTGTTCCGGATGACAGTGTGATCACGCTCTCCGTAGCCGATGTAAGCAAGACCATTAAACAGATCAACATTCACAAAGCCGCGGGGCCAGATGGATTACCAGGATCTGTACTCAAAGCATGCACGGACCAACTGGCATTTTCAACCTCTTCCTGGTCGAGTCAGTAATACCTACATGTTTCAAACAGACCACCATAGATCCTGTGCCCAAGATAGCGAAGGTAACCTGCCTAAATGATTACCGTGCCGTAGCACAGAAACCCTAGACCCACTACAATTTGCATACCGCCCCAACAGATCCACAGATGACGCAATCTCAATCGCACTACACACTGCCCTTTCCCACATTGACAAAAGGAACACTTATGTGAGAATGCTGTTGATTGACTACAGCTCAGTGTTCAACATCATAGTGCTAAGGACCCTGGGACTAAACAAACCCCCCCCCCCCAAGTCAATACATTGTAGAGCGGTTGCAGCAATTACAGCTGCAAGTCTGTAATGTCTCTATAAGCTTGGCACATCTAGCCACTGGGATTTTTGCCCATTCTTCAAGGCAAAACAGCTACAGCTCCTTCAAGTTGGATGGGTTCCGCTGGTGTACAGCAATCTTTAAGTCATACCACAGATTCTCAATTGGATTGAGGTCTGGGCTTTGACTAGGCCATTCCAAGACATTTAAATGTTTCCCCTTAAACCACTCGAGTGTTGCTTTAGCAGTATGCTTAGGGTCATTGTCCTGTTGGAAGATGAACCTCTGTCCCAGTCTCAAATCTTTGGAAGACTTAAACAGGTTTCCCTTAATAGTTTGAGGGAGGAGCTCGTTATGAATCTACAGGGAGCTGAAGCTAACAAACTAGGTTCAATGTCAACTAGCTAGCATTAGGCTATAACTAGCAAGGCCAATGGATTTGTTATTCAAACAATATTACTACACAGATCATACACATAATGTTAGCTAGCAAGCCAGCAAGCTAACATTTGTGTCACGATCACTGTCCTCAAACTCCCTGTCATAAATAAGCCAAGGCGCAGCGTGCCGGTAATTCTACATCCTTTATTTAGAAGTGAAAACGAACAAAACAATAAACAGGATAAACAGAAAGAAACGTGATGTTCTGGGGCTGCTCAAAGGCAGCGACATAAAAACAAGATCCCACAACTCAAAGAGGGAAAAAAGGCTGCCTAAGTATGATTCACAATCAGAGACAAAAATAGACCGCTGCCTCTGATTGGAAACCATACCTGGCCAAAACATAGAAATAAAATACATAGAATGCCCACCCCATATCACACCCTGAGCTAACGAAACAGAGAAAAACGGCTCTCTCAGGACAGGGCATGACAGTACCCCCCCTAAAGGTGCGGACTCCCGGCCGCAAACCTGAACCTATAGGGGAGGGTCCGGGTGGGCATCTGTACTTGGCGGCAGCTCTGGTTCGGGCGTAGCCCCCACACCGCCCGCTGATCCCCCCGCTTCTGTGTCACCGGAGGAACCAGACCGTGGATCATCGCCAGAGGCTCTGAACTGCTGACCGCCGCTGAAGACTCTGGGCTGCAGACCGCCGCTGAAGACTCCGGGCTGCGGACTGCCGCTGAAGACTCCGGGCTGCGGACCTCCGCTGAGGACTCCGGGCTGCCCACTGCCGCTGAAGACTCCGGGCTGCATACCATCGCTGGAGGCTCTGGAATGGGGAGCGTCTCTGGAGGATCTGGACTGGAAAGCGTCGCTGGAGGCTCCGGACTGGAGAGCGTCGCTGGAGGCTGCGGACTGGGGAGCGTCGCTGGAGGCTCCGGACTGGGGAGCGTCGCTGGAGGCTCTGGACTGGAGGGCGTCGCTGGAGGCTCCGGACTGGAGGGCGTCGCTGGAGGCTCCGGACTGGAGGGCGTCGCAGTAGGTTCCGGACTGGGGACCGTCGCTGCAGGCTCCGTGCCATGGATCATCACTACAGGTTCCGCGCCATGGATCGTCACTGGAGGCTTTGTGCCATGGATCATCTCTACAGGCTCCGGGTGATGGATCATCCCTACAGGCTTCTTGCCATGGATTATCCCTACAGGCTCCGGGCCATGGATTATCACTGGAGGCTTCGTGCCATGGATCATCCCTACAGGCTCCGGGCCATGGATCATCACTGGAGGCTTCGTGTCATGGATCATCACTGGAGGCTTCGGACCATAGATCATCACTGGAGGTTTACTACGTGGAGCTGGAACCGGTCTCACCGGACTGTTTATTTTAGCCCAGCAAGGGCGGAGCGCTGGCACAGGACGAATTGGGCTGTGCAGGCGCACTGGCGACACAGTACGCAGAACTGGCGCAGGGTATACTGGGCCGTGGAGGTCTGGAGCGTATGGCTGGCACAACCCATCTTTGCTGGATGCTCAACCCAGCTCGACAACAGCAGGGCGCGGGCACAGATTGCACCGGCCTGTGAGTGCGCACTGACGACACAATGCTCATCACCGTTTAACACGGTGCTTGCCCCGTCACTCACTCCCCACAGTAAGCACGGTAAACAGAAAGAAACATGGCGTTCTGGGGCTGCTCAAAGGCAGCGACACAAAAACAAGATCCCACAACTCAAGGAGGGAAAAAGGGCTGCCTAAGTATGGTTCCCAATCAGAGACAACAATAGACAGCTGCCATACCTGGCCAAAACATAGAAATAAAATACATAGAATGCCCACCCCATATCACACCCTGACCTAACTAAACAGAGAAAAACGTCTCTCTCAGGTCAGGGCGTGACAGTTTGCTATATTTTATAAATATTTTATTGTTATTAGATGACGCTTACCCGACACACTTGTCTAAATTGATGGGTCATGTGAAGGAAATGCTATAATCACCCCTCACTCACATCTTGCTAAGTGGATGGGTCACTATTGTCTAAACATGTACACATGTTCATGAAATACAATCGATGGCCGTAATCACCCTCAGACACACCTGCTAATTTGATGGGTCATGTAATAATTCGGCTCAAGTGGAGTCTCTGTTTAGACATGTAGCTAGCTAGGTAGCTAGCTAGCTAAACAATGAACCAGCATAACCCAACTCATACTACTACCAATACAAACATTGTCATAGCTGTAGTATGAATCTGCAGGTAGCTAAAGCTAACAAACTAGGTTCAATGTTAACTAGCTAATATTAGGCTATAACTAGCAATGCAAATGGGTTTCTGATTCAAATAATATTACTACATAGATCATACACATAATGTTAGCTAGCAAGCCAGCAAGCTAACGTTTGCTATATATATTATACATATATTTCGCCCATCGAGTCCTTTTTCCTTCCTCTAAAATTGTTGAATGATTTTCCTGTAAACAGTAGATTATATTCCTTTGCTTTTAGCCAGGTAAATACTGACCTTCTTTTCTTATTATCTGCTAAGCCATTACAATTATAACTGGCTATACTTATTTCACCATTTACCATAATGGGATACAAGTTGAAAATCTATTTATCATAATATATGTTTGTAAACTCACCATTAAAAAGTACCATAGTGATTGAGTGTCGATATAGTTATACCATGATATTTGCATTGCCACTAAGTAAACCTACAATTGTTCCCCACTATTGCATCCGCTAAAACCCCTCCCCATCCCAATGCCCGTCAGACCAACCCCCCCCCCCCCCCCCCGAGAGGCTGGGACCCATCCTTCGAAAAGAGCATACAATGCCAGCCACAGAACAGAAGCAGATCAACCAACAAAAGCATTTCAATCGCCCTCAAATGGATTTGTATAGCTATTCAAAATTATATATATATTTAAAAAAATCAAGTGCCTCTAAATGTCCACAATTAACAAATAATATGCGAAATAATGTAGGCAAAGGATTGTTACCTATAACCAGGATTGTCATTACAAAAATTACATTTTTGGCAAGCAATTAGTATTTTAGCAAACAGTTATTGTGATTCATCCTATATTGTCCCGAACATCATTACCCCCTAGCAACATATGTGGGAAACATACAAACACACAAACTCATACACACACAACCGCTTTCCCCCACAAAAAAACATAATCTCAGATTCTCAACAATTGTTCCATCCCAGAGACCAACTCAAGAAAGGACTTGATTTCCGAATGCATATACAGTTGCAGCTGTTTGAGAATGCATGCAAAATTTTGCAAAAAATTGCACAAATTGGGAGAATTGTTATTAACCATTGTCAAGTCCTAGGTGATGGAGGTCAGATACACCCCCTTCCCCTGAAACACACACACGCTGGTATCCCGTTGTGACCATTTATCCAAGCATCTCTGCAGTCAGACCTTTGATTATTTTGTGCCACCAGGGCCACAATAATATGTCCCCTCTCTGATTGTCCCAAGTGTAACCCCCTTCCCAGCACTGCCACTACCTGGGTGGGGGCACCCCACCGGAATCCCCACCAGCTAGGTACAAGGTCATCAAGGTTCTCATTAGCAGCTTTCCTTGTATATTATTCTTTCCCATCAGGGGGCTTTGGCTTTGTAGGACCAACCCTGCCATGCAGGCTCAGAATCTTGAGGATGCGGTGCTGTTTTAGTAGGTCTCTGATTGCATTCATCTATCTGATTTGGCTGCGTATAGGCTACTTACAGTAGCCCCATAAAACAGATAAGGACTTCTCCTTAGTGTATGGGTCGCTCGGGTGGGTGTCTAGGGTATAGGGTTGGGGACCGTTCCATCATGATATGACAATAAATAACCACATTTTAAAATGTATATCCCATATCTGCACAAAATTGAATGCTCTTTCTCACAACCCCTTCTCACCAACACACATGGGCTCTGGGATTTGCAACCGTTTTCCTTTTTCACTCACTTAACTCCACACTTTTCCAAACACAAACACACCCACCTCACCTTTCACCACAATACAGCCGCACATACCCACATACTGTGCCTTCTATGTCCTCTGTTTGCTGTGTTTTATCTCTACCATGTTGATTGAATACTTTCGTGTTCCAGTTCCTTATATTTGAAGATATATTATTTAACTAATTATCCTTTCTTCTAATGCTGTCTTATTAATTTATAAAATACTATAAATAGAAAGTCTAATACTCATTATTTTCCAACATTCCCTATCTAGAATGGTATACTGTAGTTGTAGTTTCTTTCTTTAATAATTGTTGTATTTTATTGCTTTTCTCTATTATTCGACTCCTCTATGTGAACTTTGTAATATTTAGAATTGCTATCGAGTAGTCTTTGTCGCTCAGAATATTTGGTTATCACTATACAGTTTATGAACTACGAGAGCTACACATTTCCCTTTTAATCTATTCTCCTCGAAGATTGGGTACAGAACTTTGCGCAGTTCTGCAACTTCGCCTTCTTTTTCTTGGATACCAGTAAGTATCAGATTTTCTCTTATAGATCTAGTCTGTATGTCAAGTAAGGCTTCTCTCAGAAAGATGTTCTTCTTTTTAAGTTCATTAACATCCGTTTCAATCTTATTGACTGTCCCATTTAGCTTGTTTGTCGCAGCTTTCGCAGCTTTTTCGTCACTCATCTCGAGGCTGACCTTCAACTCCTTTATATCTTTACTGACTAATTCAAGTATGCCCAGTTTGTCATTTATTCATTTTAACAGATTGGGTTTCCACCCTTATCATTCCCGATGGTGAAAAGCATAAATCGACTGTGTCTGTCGACGAGATTGGTTCTTCTTTTTTATTACTCTCCGTCATGTTTGGGTGTTGCTTGTTTTCATAATATTTGTCGATACATTTCTCTAGCCTGCACACTTCTCACACCTCGGCATCTTCACCCTACACACTGCTGCTACATTACCTTGGCACCTGAAACATCATAGCAGATTCGGAACAAATGCTCTCACAGGATAACTCATATATTCTAGCAGGACTTTATCAGGCAAACACTCAATATCAAAACTAAAAAGGATAGATGGGGTCCGAAAAAGGATAGAAGTGAGTCGGCTAAAAGACGGCCTCACTTTCTCCACAAACACACTCCCACTGGGCCAGAGTCATCTCAGGCAGTTTCCTGCTCATTGAGGTGAGGCTTGGAAGCCTTCCCCACACCTGTCAACACAGGTTCTTTCTCTTCACTTTTGTTGGATTCGATCTCCGAACACCCATTATCCGCCTCCATCTCAAGGTTCTCAAGCGATAAAGTAGATTTATAAGTAATTCCAGTTGGCTTGTATTCCTGGAACGTATGTTTATACTTAAGGCCGGCATCCTTGACGCCCCTCATGCAAGAGGTAGGCCTTTGATGCAAGTTCGTAGGCCAGTTACAATGTTGCAAGTTTGGTAGCGACAGGATGGACCCAGTTGACTGATTTGATGCAATGTTGCACTTCACTAGCAATAGCTTAAGTTAAGACGGAAAGGGAGGCAGAGTAGATAGATTCATGTGATTGAAAGAACCTGAATTTTCATCAGGATATTTTCTACTGTTTTTATTTGTTGACTTTATCTATTTTTACTTTGTTGACAATGGAAGTTATAGGCCTACTGCTGCATAGGCCAATTTGGCCTATAGGCTATCTATAGGCCAAATGCACTCATTTCTTTAGCCGCCAATGGCTCATGGTATAGGCCTATCAATGTATCCATACGGCAGAGGCTGGTGCTCTTGCATTAGTTAGTATATTTTTAGTTAGTATATTTTTGTAAATTCAGATTTGTATTATTAACCATATGACAATAATTTGGAGAAATTGAAATGTTATTGTTGAAATGAAACTGTTCCACGAAAATGTGAATATGTAATGGGTCCTAGGTGTAGCTGGTGTAGAGTCAGGTGCAGGACTGCAGATATGAGTAATCAAAGTACCTTTACTCAAAATGTCAAATATACAAAGTTACAAATACACGCACACCATGACAGACTGAAAATACAACAAACAATCACTCACAAAAAAACATGGGGGAACAGAGGGTTAAATGATGAACCAGTAATTGTGGGATTGAAATCAGGTGTGTAAAACAAAGACAAAACAAATGGAAAATTAAAAGTTAATCGGCGGTGGCTAGAAGGCCGGTGACGTTGACCGCCGCCCGAATAAGGAGAGGGACCGACTTCGGCGGAAGTCGTGACAGAATATGAAAATCATAACTGACACATAGATTCTTAGCTTCCTCAAACTTGAAAGTCACACGTCGTGCTGCCTGTGTCAGTTATAGGCCTACCCAAGTTTATCAGGCGTTGCGTTATCTTGGAAAATTCTGTTTGTATTTTCTTCTAAGCCATCATCAACTCAGAAATTGACGAATAACCCTACAAACTCACTAATTATCACAACAATTTAGCCCACTGACTGAAACACCCCTCGACAGCTATTGTCAATTTTACTTTGACCTGTCTTGTTTTTAGGATATGGTGTGTTTGTTAACATGTGAATTAATACTTACATTTAGGCAATTTTTTCTTTGATAGGGCGCCATTTAGGCTAATTGATTGGAAACACGCATGATGTATAAAGTGTTGGTCTCATGACATTCGGTCGCACTATAGTCTACAGAAAAGACCACTGAGGCTATATACTCATTCTACCATATATGTTAGATTACTTTGATGGAGCATTTGTGGAGCGATGGAGCGCTGCGTCTCTCCAACAGCACTATTGAGAGACATGCTGGGTATGGTCAAGATACAGATTTTGTACTCCTGCATCAGTGCTCACTTTAATAGCACATATGCCATCAGGTGAGATAAGTTTTCATCATTGTTTTGGGGCAGAATTATGTGAGGTGTTGGAGGTGCCTCTTGGTCATTGGCTCAGAAAATGCCATCCTCATCAATCTGCCGCACTAGACAGCCGCCTAATCCTACCAAGTGGGCAGGCTTGCCCTGTCTGGGCCGGCCACAGACCACCAGCTCTCTAACCATTATAGAGGAAGTGGAGTCTGGACGTTCTCCAAAGCTAAGATTGACACTCTGACACTCTCCCGCTCTACCTCGGCCGCTCTGGAAAAATATAGAAAAACATTTTGGATTACTATGCAGTCTTCGCACCTCATTCACCTCTACTGACACTGTTTATATTGCAAAAACGTGAGCCCCCTCTGTTCTCCCGGGGTCTCTTTCCCTTCACTTGTTTGTTTCGTAAAGCAGGAGTGCAGGTTTAACCAGAGAGCTCTGCGACCCGTGCACCGTTCACGCCAGACAGGCCGAAAGTACCAGCGTTAATTATTTTGGGAGGCCAGGAAAGAGGGGGAGGGACACTATTAAAAACAAGCGATAACATGCAACGCACAAGGATTTGTAACAACCTCTTAAGTGCTTTGGGTTCAGATTCGAGGGTCATGCAGCTCTTATTAGCACTTGGAGGATGTTTCAGCGTCCTCTTTTCCAGTCTTCTGTTGTGGTTACTATTCAGAGAACATTGGAAAAGGAGACATAAACACCTCGGCTATGACATTTAAGATGTGTATGGCTTGGGATAAAAACAATCCCTTTACCAGTGTCAATCTGAACATGGCCAAAATTAATTACCACAAATACATTTAGTGTAGATTTTTACTTAAAGGCCTCATACATAGTGGACGTTTTACATAACTTGTTCTGGACAGACAAGGTGACAGAACTCCAAGTGGACTACAATATCCTGCATTGTGTGTTTATTCATGACTGATACTCAAACATGGGTTATCTAAAGACTTCTGACTTCTACTTCTAAGAACTCTATTGGAGATTTTGTCTTACAATGAAGCTACAGTTTTCAAAAAGCTTCAGCTCTAGATGCTCAATAGAGCTGTGAAAACAATCCATCCATTTTAAATTAAGTTCTGCAGAATTCCACAGCCCTACCAGTGACAAGTCGTCAAATGAACAGGAATCCCAAGGTGCAGCTAAGATGGAACTGCGGGTAGGAAAGTGAAAAATAACCTGGACAATTTTGGGAAAGTTAAGACTGAATAATCACTGCATCAAAAGAGGTGTTTCCAGGTATTTTCCGATCTTTAGACATTCAGTGAAATTTGACATGAGCAGAAGGTGAGTGGTAATTTCCAAAAATTTGTGTGCAGTTAACTGCACACTCCTAACTACGCATTAACACAAGTTTTTCCTGATTTAACATGGATTTCTGAGATCGTATACTTCCGAATATTATAATGTAATTAGACATTTTCTGGTGTGTAAACTGTGTGACACCTGCGCTTGGAAAGAGGAAACGTCATAGTGTCACATCACCCAACCAACTAGCTAGTACCACTTATGTTGGGGTTGGAATATTTTAATTTAAGTGTCAGTTCGCTAGAGAGATCCACAAACAATTGTTAGCTGGCTACCCACAAATAATTGACATCTACCTTGCATAACATTAGTTTTAGGTCATTTTTGCCTTACGATTCACATTTATCTAGCTGATAATGATAAAGTAAAATGTTTGCTTTGTGTATATCTTGTTTAGTCTCTATTTTTGCCATTAGTGATTGGGGAGATACAGTGTGAGGTAATACAGTAGGGGAATGCTAGTGCTTCTCAAATTAAATGTTTTATTCATTCTCCACACTCTTGTCCTCACAAGAACATACTCAAGAGAACGTCCTTGGAGAGTGCAGTTAGAGCATGAGAGTGTGAAGCACGGTAGTATGCATATTGAGAAATACCCATTGTGTTTCTGTCAGACATGTTGGATACAGCACTGGGCCATTGACCAGCAGTGGCTATCCTCCCCAGATCATTTTGACATCCTACTCCTGCTTCTCCTCTGCTGCCTTCTTCTCAGTCAGGGCATACAAAGCTCCCCGTTACCCGTAGAAACCCATGCACCTCCTCAAAACCCCAATCACAGGGGTCGCCCCAGTTTCAAGTTTTTGTCACATTTTTCACAAGTACAGTGAAAAATTGCTTTGTTTTGAAGTTTTGCACAAGCACAGTGAAATGCCTTTTTTGCAACCCTTAACCCGAACAATGCAGTAATCAATAACAATAGTATACCAAAAATAACAAGGTAGAACAAAAATACACAAGACATACAAATAAGAAATAAGAACACGATAAAGTAAGTAAGCATACTATACACAGGGTCAGTTCCAGTACCATATTTACAATGTGCAGGGATACTGGATTGATAGATGTAGGTGGCAGGTGGCAGGTAGCCTAGTGGTTAGAGCGTTGGGCCAGTAACCGAAAGGTTGGTGGATTGAATCCCCGAGCTGACAAGGTAAAAATCAGTCCTTCTACCCCTGAACAAGGCAGTTAACCCACTGTTCCTAGGCCGTCATTGTAAATAATAATTTGTTTTTAACTGACTTGCCAAGTTAAATAAAAAATAAATACATGTATATTGGTAAGGTGACTAGGCATCAGGATATATGATTAAAGAAAGAGTTGCAGTAGTGTGTATGATGATTGTAGATGTGTGTAGAGTCAGTAGAAATGTATATATCTCTGTGAGCAAATGATGGAGTGTTTGTATGAGTGTTGGAGTATCAGTGTGCATAGTGTGTAGGGCCCTGTGAGTGTGCATATAGACAGTATAAGAATATTGCTTGCTTGTTCCCAATAATGCAGTAATCAATATCAGTAGTACTATAAAAAATGAATAAAGAACTCAAATAAAACAGCAATAAAAAGAACACGAGTAAGTAAGCTATATACATTTCCAGGGTCAGTGCCAATACTATATTTACAATGTGCAGGGATACTGGAGTGGTAGGGTTAGATACAATATGTATAAGGGTAAGGTGACTAGGCATCAGGATGCAGTATATTATAAACTGAGTAGCAGCAGCTTACGTGATGATGGTGTGCGTGCGTGTTATGTGTTTGTGAGTAAATTAAGTGTGTGTTGGAGTGTGAGTGTAAGTGAGTGTGTAGCGTGTGCATAGAGTGATTACGTACCTCCCTACTGCCCCCTTCCATGCTAAGAAGTTGCCACTCTACCCAACATATGTGATGCCCCCTGCACCCCGGTAAGAGCAGTCCCCTTTAGCAAAGAGGGACAGGGACAGAGAGCGGGTCAGGGTCAGGAGGGCAGTATGGTTCCGGTGGGATCGGCTCTAGAAGGTAATCTTACCAGGAGGCCAACCCCTCCTCCAAGTATTCCCACCACTCGGTGCAAGAAAGATGGGAGAGGAGCTACAGAAAGAACAGCCTGGGCTCCAGAGACCACTGCAGATACTGTAACCACCGCTCACACAACCACAGTAGCAGCGGAGCAGCCACAACCGGGACCGCAGGGACAGCGACAGTGACTACTCTAACAGCTCTGATACCACCACACCCCTCTGCTGGGGTTGGATTGAAAACCTACAGGAGGGTAGCTCTCCAGGAACAGGATTGGAGAGCCCTGGTTGTACTCAATGTACTGTACATCGAGGGCTGCGCTATATGGCCAACTTATCATATCACTGTATTATTCTTGTTTTTGACAGTGTGACGGTATGTTTCTGAATAATAAAAGTTCTAAATATGCTTAATGGGGAGTACATGGCCCTAGATGGCAACAAATACATTTGTTTTAATTTGCTTTCTCCATTCTGATTGCTGTAGTTTTCAGAATTGCTCAATTTCTGTTTTTTTTTTACTTGTTGCTCTTGCAAGCAAACTTCCTCTCTGCTAGGTAGCAGTTCTCCTTTGAAGGCAATTCTTTCTGCTGATAAAAAACAGATGATTGCCATAATTTTATAGATTCATTACAGTATTCTTGAATGTAACAAATCAAACATTAAAATTCCGAAATAGATAAATATCCTAACCGGTCGTTGAATGAATTCCTGTATATAGCTAAGTTGTTTACGGTTTACCACCAAGCCAGTGTATTCAGTGTATTCTGTGCATATGACAAATAGACTTTTCTAGAATTTTGTGATGTTTACAGTGCCTTGCAAAAGTATTCAACCCCTTCGCGTTATTCCTATTTTATTTCATTACAACCTATAATATAAAATTGATTTGTATTTCATGTAATGGACATACACAAAACAGTCCAAATTGGTGAAGTGAAATGAAAAAAAGAACTTGTTTCAAAAAACAATTCACAAAATTAGTTAAATAATGTCCACTTGTGTGCAATCTAAGTGTCACATGATCTCAGTATATATACACCTGTTCTGAAAGGCCCCAGAGTCTGCAACACCATTAAGCAAGGGGTACCACCAAGCAAGCGGCTCTATGAAGACCAAGCAGCTCTCCAAACAGGTCAGGGAAAAAGTTGTGGAGAAGTACAGATCAGGGTTGGGTTATAAAAAAATATCTGAAACATTGAACATCCCACCATTAAATCCATGATAAAAATAAGAATATGGCACCACAACAAACCTGCCAAGAGAGGGCCACCCACCAAAACTCACAGACCAGGCAAGGAGGGCATTAATCAGAGAGGCAACAAAGAGAGGAAAGATAACCCTGAAGGAGTTGCAAAGCTCCACAGCTGAGATTGGAGTATCTGTCCATAGGACCACTTTAAGTCGTACACTCCACAGAGCTGGGCCTTACGGAAGAGTGGCCAGAAAAAAAGCCATTGCTTTAAGAAAAAAAATAAGCAAACACGTTTGGTGTTTGCCAAAAGGCATGTGGGAGACTCGTCAAACATATGGAAGAAGGTACTCTGGTCAGATGAGACTAAAATGTAGCTTTTTGGCCATCAAGGAAAATGCTGTCTGGCTCAAACCCAACACCTCTCATCACCCTGAGAACGTCATCCCCTCAGTGAAGCATGGTGGTGGCAGCATCATGCTGTGGGGATATTTTTCACCGGCAGGGACTGGGAAACTGGTCAGAATTGAAGGAATGATGGATGGCACTAAATACAGGGAAATTCTTGAGGGAAACCTGTTTCAGTCTTCCAGAGATTTGAGACTGGGACGAAGGTTCACCTTCCAGCAGGACAATGACCCTAAGCATACTGCTAAAACAACACTTGGGTGGTTTAAGGGGAAACATTTAAATGTATTGGAATGGCCTAGTCAAAGCCCAGACCTCAATCCAATTGAGAATCTGTGGTATGAGTTAAAGATTTCTGTACACCAGCGGAACCCATCCAACTTGAAGGAGCTGTAGCAGTTTTGCCTTGAAGAATGGGCAAAAATCCCAGTGGCTAGATGTGCCAAGTTTATAGAGACATACCCCAAGAGACTTGCAGCTGTAATTGCTACAAAAGGTGGCTCTACAAAGTATTGACTTTGGGGGGGTGAATAGTTATGCACACTCAAGTTTTCAGTTTCTTATGTCTTATTTCTTGTTTGTTTCACAATAAAAAATATTTTGCATCTTCAAAGTGGTAGGCATGTTGTGTAAATCAAATGATATAAACACACAAAAAAAAAAAAATTAATTCCATGTTGTAAGGCAACAAAATAGGAAAAATGCCAAGGGGGGTGAGTACTTTCTCTATCCACTGTATACCTATCTAGGCCTACTCATTTGTAATTGTTGGAAGATTTTATTTCAATGACAATAAAAAAACATATAAAAAATGTATTCTGAATGTATAATGTGAAAGTGAGTTTGGATGCTTGAAAAAGTGACATTTTATAGACCATCCCCTTGCAGGGAAGCAAATGTGTGTTTCAGTATGGGCCAATATAGTTTGGCAAGTGGATGCTTGAAAGTAACAACACAAAATCTTTTGTAAACAAGGCATTCTTTTTACTTTTCCCCCTTTTTAAAAGTTGTCTCATAGCTGAAACTCCACAACGGGCTCGGGAGAGGCAAAGGTCAGGTAATGCGTCCTCCAAAACATGACCCGCCAAACCGCGCTTCTTAACACCTGCCCGCTTAACCCGCAAGCCAGGTGCACCAATTGGTTCGGAGGAAACACCGTTCAACTGCTGACCGAAGTCAGACTGCAGGCGCCCGACCCGCCACAAGGAGTCGCTAGAGCACGATGATTCAAGTAAAGCCCCCCCCGGCCAAACTAACCCCTAACCTGGACGACCCTGGGCCAATTGTCCGCCGCCCTATGGGACTCCCAGTCACGGATGATTATGACACAGCCTGGGATCGAACCCGGGTCTGTAGCGACACCTCAAGCACTGCAACGCAGTGCCTTAGAAAGTTGAACCACTAGGGAGGCCCAAACAAGCTTGTTGTATTGACTTCTGCAGCTGGGGTAGCAAAGATTTTCAGGGATTTATATGATGTGGGAGAGAGTGTACTGTAGGTTTGCAAGAGTTTCAATCCAGTGGGCAAGAGTGCTTGGGAGATTTTCAGACATGCACACACACACACACAACAGTGTGAGGTCAAATCAGTACACGTTGTCAGGAAACCCTGGTAAATTTCGTCGAATACTCAACCCGATCATGCCGGGTATACAGAGCCGTTCACGTCATCTGAACACCAACCTGTTTGTTTACTCAACGCAGGTTGTGCCGAAGATGTGTGACACGCCGTTGATAAAGTAATCTGGACTTTTTAACCCAGAAACGCATCTTTTCATACATTGAATTTAATTCTGTTACATTCCAGTGATCATAAAGTAATCTAATTTCTGTACAAAAGGCAGTGTAGGTTTCTCTCATCGAAAGAAGAAGTGGTTTGCATTAAAGGAAATAAAGTTTTTAAGTGGCTGGTCCAATTTGGAATGCTTTAGGAGTGAAGCGAATGCAGTTGGTTAATAAACACGTGCTACAACGGTGAAGTAAAAAAGGGAGTCTACCAAATAATAATAATTATGGAATGTAATCCTGCGTTTTCCACACATTTCATAATTCATCCATGACAAGAAATAGAAGTGTAATTCACAACATATACAGTTTCTTTGTTGAAACTTTAATCCATAGCGCTGAAACTGCCACGTCTATTTAGCGATATTAAAAACAACAACGACATTACTTAAAACAACGAACACTGTTTTTTCCCAATAGAAATCACGCAAGCATGATAGAACAGCAGTGTATGTAAAACTATATATACACTGCTCAAAAAAATAAAGGGAACACTTAAACAACACAATGTAACTCCAAGTCAATCATACTTCTGTGAAATCAAACTGTCCACTTAGGAAGCAACACTGATTGACAATAAATTTCACGTAATGTTGTGCAAATGGTATAGACAACAGGTGGAAATTATAAGCAATTAGCAAGACACCCCCAATAAAGGAGTGGTTCTGCAGGTGGTGACCACAGACCACTTCTCAGTTCCTATGCTTCCTGGCTGATGTTTCGGTCACTTTTGAATGCTGGCGGTGCTTTCACACTAGTGGTAGCATGAGACGGAGTCTACAACCCACACAAGTGGCTCAGGTAGTGCAGCTCATCCAGGATGGCACATCAATGCGAGCTATGGCAAGAAGGTTTGCTGTGTCTGTCAGCGTAGTGTCCAGAGCATGGAGGTGCTACCAGGAGACAGGCCAGTACATCAGGAGACGTGGAGGAGGCCATAGGAGGGCAACAACACAGCAGCAGGACTGCTACCTCCGCCTTTGTGCAAGGAGGAACAGGAGGAGCACTGCCAGAGCCCTGCAAAATGACCTCCAGCAGGCCACAAATGTGCATGTGTCTGCTCAAATGGTCAGAAACAGACTCCATGAGGGTGGTATGAGGGCCTGACGTCCACAGGTGGGGGTTGTGCTTACAGCCCAACACCGTACAGGACGTTTGGCATTTGCCAGAGAACACCAAGATTGGTAAATTCGCCACTGGCGCCCTGTGCTCTTCACAGATGAAAGCAGGTTCACACTGAGCACATGTGACAGACGTGACAGAGTCTGGAGACGCCGTGGAGAACGTTCTGCTGCCTGCAACATCCTCCAGCATGACCGGTTTGGCGGTGGGTCAGTCATGGTGTGGGGTGGCATTTCTTTGGGGGGCCGCACAGCCCTCCATGTGCTCGCCAGAGGTAGCCTGACTGCTATTAGGTACCGAGATGAGATCCTCAGACCCCTTGTGAGACCATATGCTGGTGCGGTTGGCCCTGGGTTCCTCCTAATGCAAGACAATGCTAGACCTCATGTGGCTGGAGTGTGTCAGCAGTTCCTGCAAGAGGAAGGCATTGATGCTATGGACTGGCCCGCCCGTTCCCCAGACCTGAATCCAATTGAGCACATCTGGGATATCATGTCTCACTCCATCCACCAACGCCACGTTGCACCACAGACTGTCCAGGAGTTGGCGGATGCTTTAGTCCAGGTCTGGGAGGAGATCCCTCAGGAGACCATCCGCCACCTCATCAGGAGCATGCCCAGGCGTTGTAGGGAGGTCATAGAGGTACGTGGAGGCCACACACACTACTGAGCCTCATTTTGACTTGTTTTAAGGACATTACATCAAAGTTGGATCAGCCTGTAGTGTGGTATTCCACTTTAATTTTGAGTGTGACTCCAAATCCAGACCTCCATGGGTTGATAAATTGGATTTCCATTGATTATTTTTGTGTGATTTTGTTGTCAGCACATTCAACTATGTAAAGAAAAAAGTATTTAATAAGATTATTTCATTCATTCAGATCTAGGATGTGTTATTTTAGTGTTCCCTTAATTTTTTTGAGCAGTGTATTTTTTTACCACGATGCTGGATGCTCATTTCCTCAAAACAAAAATAATAACAAATGCGCCTGGGGCAGCCATGGCGCTGTTTCGCCTATCACGGATCTCAGCTTTTAACTCCCCTCTACCACTTAATGAAATACACAAAAATTAGATAATTCATCTATTTTGGAACAGGGTTACTGTCTTACCATAGGGCAATTTAACAGTGTTTATCTGTATACATTCAAGTGGCTATAAAGAACTTTCAAGTCTGGAGGTTCTGAGCCAAAAGGAACTAAACTTCTTGCCCAGAAATTACCTCATTGGGCAGAAAGGGGCACACCTCCCCATGCCATGAGCAAAAGCATATATTGTTTGCCTTAGAGCCTTTTGCAGACCTTGTGTAACGTAACAAAACGCAGTATGTGAGTTTCATTTGTCATCACAAAAAGGGACGGCTCCTTGTAATAAGCTATAGTTGACCATGGAACTCGTTTTGTTGAAATGGAACCAGAAACATTTATTTTGTTCCTCTCTGTTTTGCAAAAAGTTTTCACAAAACAATTACCTCCATCTATCAATTTAAACTGCCCTAAAAAATAAGCACCAGTGTTGCTATATATCCGTGAAAACAAAAGTGATGAAAGGATAAACGCTGTTCCTTGAGCTGATATATAGGCATCTATGTATTTCTCACTGTTCAGACTTTTATGCTACTGTGCCCTCATTATAATTGGATTGTAAGCTTAATATGATTGTCATGCTCATGCTATGTTAATAAGCAAGAGGGAAGGAGATAAATACAAGTTGTGAATAACAGTTGGAATCATTCACATTTGAAGTTGTTGAGAAACATTGTTTGACTAATAGCAACAAACTGTATCAACAATGAACTAAACGTCAAATCTATCATGCTTGTAAACATATTATAGTGTTCAAAAACCATATTAATAGATCACGTTCTACAAATAATGTTTTGTTGTTACATTTAACTGCCAAAAAGGCTGTTATCGAGGTAATTCCCTTCAGAGGTCAGCATGTGGGAGAAGTCAGAGCTCAGGGATGATAGTTTCCCACTAGTAATTGGAGAGGTGTTCAAAATCAGATCAAAGCAAACTTTATTTGTCAGATGCGCCGAATACAACAAGTGTAGACCTTACCGTGAAATGCTTACTTCAAGTGGATTTTTCCCAGTCTTATGTGGTAAATACCACCTCCCCATTTGGTTATGAAAGCAGCATTAATATATTGTTGCGTAGTCACCCATCAACTTCAAAATTGCTTTTAACTTCACATTTGCTCTGTCTTGGTTAGCTTGACATTCGACTGTAGCCTATTTTACGTTGATAACCAAATATAATCTCAGCGACTGTTCAAACAATAAACAAAACAACATTGTAGCCGTATTAGAATCCCCCCAAAATTCTATTTTGTTTATAAGTAATAATTATATGATTATAGGCTATTTTTAAATGGCAAAAACAGCTGTAGCCTTTAGGTAGACAAAATGTTAAACTAAACGTCAATACAGCATCTTTAAGATACCGCTGTTGTAAACTGAATAATGATACTTCAAACAGAATCTGTATGGAATGAAAGGCAAAAGTTTCAAAACTGTATTTTAGTACTTTCCAAAGAATAGGAATAATGGCGAAGTCAAGCCGTTTCAGTTTTAGCATGTGTGTCATCACGTATTGAGCCATGGATTGATGGATCAATCTCGGCTTTGAACCAACAGGCTGACCTTACTGACAGCCTCCACAGTTGACAGGGAGACATGGTTGAACTTTGTGAGAGATAGCAAGGCTTAGCTCTACTTTTTGGCCCAGAAAGGAAGGGTGACAGATATATAGGTGTGAACAAATTAAGAGAAGTGTGACGTCCCTAGTTCGCATTGCATCACTACGGCAGTGCAGTGCGTCACCGTTACATAAATCGTTACGTACTGCTAAATCTGATAAATGAAACAAACAGTAAGTGAACCTGTTCACAGGGGAAGACTGATTCAAAGTGTGTGAATTGGATCCACTGGATAAAAGTGACAGCTAGGAACTGGCATCAAACACTTCTACAGATAGAACCTACGCAGTAACAGTTTTTTTCTATATGGTCTTTTTCCTTGGATTGTGAGAATTAGAGAGAAAGAGGATGAAAGGAAGCAAAGAAAAAAGGTTGAGAAGGAATCCGGATTGTTGGCGTCACGTTGACGGATGAAGCCTTGTTCAATCGATGCTGAGGATCAAAGGCGCAGGTGTGAGGCTGTTACCATGGTACCATACCTATAATGGGGTGAGTCATCAGGGGTGAGGGGGCCCACCACCCCTTGGGCAAGAGAGATGAGGGATTCCGCTCATGCGTCACTCTCTCTCCTTTGCGAAGATGAGGGCTATTTGATTCACTGAAATAGGGATGACTGTGAACTCTGAGACTCTTCCTCACTCCCCCTCACCCTGCCCACTCCTTTCCTTCCCTGCCAGGGCATGTCATCACTCACAGAAGAATAAGACTGGATAAGGCGATGACAGATGAGTCATGTCAAATGCTTTTCACTCCTGATTCCGGGGGGTTGGGGGGGGGGGGGAGGGTGGAGAATGACACCATCATTCATGGCTGAGACTTCTCTATATGTCAAATAAAAACTTTCATTTTCATTCCTCTTTACTTTTTCTCTTCCATCCTCCTTCCTGGATTAATTCTGTGGCTTGGATTGAACCAAATGCAGATAAATGAACTGTCCCCTGCGATTGGCATGTATGGGAAATTGTCTTGAAAAGTTTGTGACACTGCACAGGTTGCTTGTCTATGTTTGTTTGAATCCCAGCCGTGTGTTGTAAACGGTGTGGCAAGCTTTCTATCAAAGACTTTCACACTGCCGGTGAATAACTTCTGAGGAAAGCTCACTCGGCTCATATCAAACACTCTGATTAGCATTTCACATGTGCTATTCAGGGTGCCAGATGTGGGATGAGTGAGTTTCCCCCAGAAGTTCTTCAACGGCAGTGAAAAAACCTTTGATGGAAAGCTGGCCACACTGATTACTACACAGGATATCATTCCATTTACTGTATCTTGATGGGGCAGCAGGTAGCCTAGTGGTTAGAGTGTTGGGCCAGTAACCGAAAGGTTGCTAGATTAAATCCCCGAGCTGACAAGGCAAAAATCTGTTGTTCTTCCCCTGAACAAGGCAGTTAACCCACTGTTCCTAGGCCGTCATTGTAAATAAGAATGTGTTCTTAACTGACTTGCCTGGTTAAATAAAAAAAATACAGCTGATGATACAAATGTTTTTCTTTGGGTTTTCTTTGAAATTCATTATGCGTTGTCTTTTAAAACACTGACATCAAACACTTTAAGCACAACTATTGCCCTAAGACAGGGCACTGATTGCCAAATAAGGTGTGTTTACCTTTTAAAGGCTACAAACGCGTACAAGAAGTTCCGCTACGACCTCCACAGAGCCACCAAACATATGAAAAGACAATACAGGAATAAGGTACAATCCAGCTACACCGGCTCTGATGCTCGTGGCATGTTGCAAGGACTATAGTCTGTTACGGATTATAAAATAGGACCTAACCGTGAGCTACCTAATGATGCCTCTCTACCAGACAATTTGAATGCTTTTTATGTGCGCTTCGACACAAACAACGCAGAGCCCTGCACAAGGGCCCCCACTGACCTGGATGACTAGGTGATCTCGCTCTCTGAAACTGACCTGAGTTAGGTTTTTAAATGGGTCAATACTCATAAAGCCACATGGCCAGACGCTATTCCAGGTATTCTGGGTGACCTCAGGGCATGTACAGATAAGCTGGCAGGCTCTTCACAGACATTTTCAATCTCTCTTTGTCCCAGTCTGTAATCCCCACCTTTCAAGCTAACTACCGTCATTCTTGTTCCCAAAAACTCTTAGGCATCCTGACACAGTGACTACAACCCTGTAGCACTCACATCTAGAAAAATTAAGTGATTTGAAAGGCTGGTCATTGCACATATCAACTCCATCATCCCAGACACCTTAGACCCACTCCAATTTGCATACCGCACCAAACAGATCCACGTGCGCTCCACACTGCCCTCTCCGACCTAGACAACTGCCTAAAAGGAATACATTTACCACAGTACCTAACTTCCCCCATGATGGATGTTCTGAATAAGGTCACAGGTAATTGTGACTGCCTCACGTGCCTTGTTTTTATAAAACGGTTACCAACATACAGTATTAAAATAAGGATTTACATATTTTCATAACATTTTAATTTTGATAAGTAAATTCATACAATTTAAATATTTGTAATGGTTTCTATTGAGAAGTCGAGGAGTCAGGTGCAGGACACAGGAATAAGTGTAAACCAAAACGTGTTTACTCAAATATATCAATAAACTTCTCACAGAAAATAACATGGTTTAAAAAAAAATACCAACAACCCCAAAACAGGAAACAATCACGGACAAGACAAACAGGAAAGGCAGAGGGTTAAATAATGAACATAATTAGGGAAATCAAAAACAGGTGTACACAATAAAGACAAAACCAAACGAACAGTGAAACATCGATCGGTGGTCACTAGTAAGCCGGTGACGTCGACCGCCGAACGCCGCCCGAACCACGAGATGGGGATATTCTACCAGAATATATAGTCTGGGCAAAAATCTGGTTGTTAATCATTTTGGTCATGTTGTTACAGACGTGACCAGATCGTTAATAATTTTAGTTTAGTTGCTATAGATGGATTGGTTGTTCAGAAACAAAACTGATGTGTGTGCAACTATGAGGCAAAACAGATGGAGTTGGCTTAGACTGTGACTGTTGACAACATGTAAACTATATTTAATCTCCAAATGTTTATTGAATACATAAATACACTGCTCAAAAAAATAAAGGGAACACTTAAACAACACAATGTAACTCCAAGTCAATCACACTTCTGTGAAATCAAACTGTCCACTTAGGAAGCAACACTGATTGACAATAAATGTCACATGCTGTTGTGCAAATGGAATAGACAACAGGTGAAAATTATAGGCAATTAGCAAGACACCCCCAATAAAGGAGTGATTCTGCAGGTGGGGACCACAGACCACTTCTCAGTTCCTATGCTTCCTGGCTGATGTTTTGGTCACTTTTGAATGCTGGCGGTGCTTTCACTCTAGTGGTAGCATGAGATGGAGTCTACAACCCACACAAGTGGCTCAGGTAGTGCAGCTCATCCAGGATGGCACATCAATGCGAGCTGTGGCAAGAAGGTTTGCTGTGTCTGTCAGCGTAGTGTCCAGAGCATGGAGGCGCTACCAGGAGACAGGCCAGTACATCAGGAGATGTGGAGGAGGCCGTAGGAGGGCAACAACCCAGCAGCAGGACCGCTACCTCCGCCTTTGTGCAAGGAGGAGCAGGAGGAGTACTGCCAGAGCCCTGCAAAATGACCTCCAGCAGGCCACAAATGTGCATGTGTCTGCTCAAACGGTCAGAAACAGACTCCATGAGGTTGGTATGAGGGCCCGACATCCACAGGTGGGGGTTGTGCTTACAGCCCAACACCGTGCAGGACGTTTGGCATTTGCCAGAGAACACCAAGATTGGCAAATTCACCACTGGCGCCCTGTGCTCTTCACAGATGAAAGCAGGTTCACGCTGAGCACATGTGACAGACGTGACAGAGTCTGGAGACGCCGTGGAGAACGTTCTGCTGCCTGCAACATCCTCCAGCATGACCGGTTTGGCAGTGGGTCAGTCATGGTGTGGGGTGGCATTTCTTTGGGGGGCCGCACAGCCCTCCATGTGCTCGCCAGAGGTAGCCTGACTGCCATTAGGTACCGAGATGAGATCCTCAGACCCCTTGTGAGACCATATGCTGGTGCGGTTGGCCCTGGGTTCCTCCTAATGCAAGACAATGCTAGACCTCATGTGGCTGGAGTGTGTCAGCAGTTCCTGCAAGAGGAAGGCATTGATGCTATGGACTGGCCCGCCCGTTCCCCAGACCTGAATCCAATTGAGCACATCTGGGACATCATGTCTTGCTCCATCCACCAACGCCACGTTGCACCACAGACTGTCCAGGAGTTGGCGGGTGCTTTAGTCCAGGTCTGGGAGGAGATCCCTCAGGAGACCATCCGCCACCTCATCAGGAGCATGCCCAGGCATTGTAGGGAGGTCATACAGGCACGTGGAGGCCACACACACTACTGAGCCTCATTTTGACTTGTTTTAAGGACATTACATCAAAGTTGGATCGGCCTGTAGTGTGGTTTTCCACTTTAATTTTGAGTGTGACTCCAAATCCAGACCTCCATGGGTTGATAAATTGGATTTCCATTGATTATTTTTGTGTGATTTTGTTGTCAGCACATTCAACTATGTAAAGAAAAAAGTATTTAATAAGATTATTTCTTTCATTCAGGTCTAGGATGTGTTGTTTAAGTGTTCCCTTTATTTTTTTGAGCAGTATACATTTGCACAATGAGCACTTTTTGTCTCTCAAAAACATTGCTACAGTTGTTGGTTAGCTAGCTAGCAAAGTTTAGCCATTTTTGCATAGTCATGACATCAGTCAAAACACCTTAAATTAAAATAACACATGATATCAATAACAAGATACAATGAGCTGAAACGAGCCACCTATGATTAGCCACAAGGCAGCTTCTTGTCATTCTTGCTAACTATCTGATCATTCAGAATCATAACTGCATACCTTCCGGCTACATTGATGCATGCGCATCATTTTCATGACGTTATCAGTCAACTCTCTATGCAACATGGCTGTTCATCCATTCTAAACAAAATGGTTGCTATGTAGACTGGATAATGTTATATATCTCTTGCTAGCTAGCTAGCCAACTTCAGCTAACTCTGTCACATCAGACTTTGCACCTGGAATTCCAGTACACTAGCATTTTTGTTTTCTGTTGGCATTTACTTGGATATTTCGATGATAATGACGACGGTGCGTGATTTCGCCTGGCTCAGAAAAAGTTGTCTCATTTCGTCGGGGCACCGTTAACTCTCTGTATGGTACAGAGATCAAAATGCAAAAGTAAAAACAAAAATCAGAGGTGATGCGTATATTAACCCTTGCTGTACCAAAACAAATGCTAGGCTTGAAGCAAGGATAAATAATGTGCAAGTTGAGACAAATACCTGAACATGATGATAATCTTATGAAGGCGCACTGATAATTCAGATGGAACAGTTAGCAGGCATAGTATGCCTGTCATGGCCAATAGAGTACAGCTTGAAACACTGCTTGTCCAATCAGCATCCAGGATCCAAACAACCCGTTTTATAATTATGATTAATTTGTACACTGCAAATTGACCGCAATGAGCCCAAACAGATAGTATTTCACCCAAAAATTATACACTGAACAAAAATATAAATGTAACATGCAAAATGTCAAAGATTTTACAGGTCATATAATGAAATCAGTCAATTTAAACTCCTCTTCAATGGCTGTGCAAAGTTGCTTGTTATTGGCGGGAACTGGAACACCCTTTTGTATACGTCGATCCAGAGCATCATAAACATGCTTAATGGGTGACATGTCTGGTGAGTATGCAGGTCATGGAAGAACTGGGACATTTTCAGCTTCCAGGAATTGTGTACAGATACTTGTGACCATGGGGCCGTGCATTATCATGCTGAAACATGAGGTGATGCCTCAGGATCTCATTATGGTATCTATGTGCATTCAAATTGCCATCGATAAAATGCAATTGTGTTCGTTGTCCGTAGTTTATGCCAGCCCATAACATAACCCCACCGCCACCAAAACGCCATAAACGCTGTCTACCATCTACCTGGTATAGTTGAAAAGCACACTTCTCCTGCATGTCAGTGGCCATCGAAGGTGAGCGTTTCCCCACTGAAGTCAGTTACGACGAGGAACTGCAGTCAGGTCAAGACCCTCGTGAGGACAACGAGCACGCAGATGAACTTCCCTGAGATGGTTTCTGACAGATTGTGTGAGCTTCCTTGAGACAGTTTCTGACAGATTGTACAGAAATTCTTTGGTTGTGCAAACCCACAGTTTCATCAGCTATCCAGGTAACTGGGCTCGGACCATCCCACAGGTGAACAAGCTGACGTGGTTACACGTGGTCTGCGGTTGTGAGGCTGGCCGGTTGGTTGCTAATTGCATGCTCCCTCAAAACTTGAGACATTTGTGTGACATTGTGTTGTGTGACAACACTGCACATTTTAGAGTAGCTTTTTATTGTGTGTACCTGTGTAATGATCATGCTATTTAATAATCTTCTTGATATGCCACACCTGTCAGGTAGATGGAATATCTTGGCAAAGGAGAAATGCTCACTAACAGGGATGTAAACACATTTGTGCACACAATTTGAGAGAAATGCGCATTTTTGTGTGTATGGAAAATTTCTAGGATCTTTTATATCAGCTCATGAAACAAGGGACCAAGACTTTGCATGTTGCGTTTATATTTTTGTTCAGTATAATTTCGAACCTTGATTACATTGGGAAACAATCACATATGCCTTTAGTCTTTTATGTCCAACAAATGAAGATTCAAATATTATTTGTATTTATTTTTTGCTCAGAAAACCTGGGGCGCAAATAAAACCATCTACGAGTCAAATTTGTCCTGTGGGCCACTAGTTGGGGAACGCTGATACACAGTCAAGTTAGTTCAGACATTACGACCAGGAGAGGTACAGTGAGGGAAAAAAGTATTTGATCCCCTGCTGATTTTGTACGTTTGCCCACTGACAAAGAAATGATCAGTCTATAATTTTAATGGTAGGTTTATTTGAACAGTGAGACACAGAATAACAACAAAAAAATCCAGAAAAACGCAAGTCAAAAATGTTATAAATTGATTAGCATTTTAATGAGGGAAATCTCCCTCGGCCTGGGGCTCCATGCAAGATCTCACTTCATGGAGTTGCAATGATCATGAGAACGGTGAGGAATCAGCCCAGAACTACACGGGAGGATCTTGTCAATGATATCAAGGCAGCTGGGACCATAGTCACCAAGAAAACAATTGGTAACACACTCTGCCGTGAGGGACTGAAATCCTGCAGCACCCGCGAGGTCCCCCTGCTCAAGAAAGCACATATACGTACATGCCCGTCTTAATTTTGCCAATGCACATCTGAATGATTCAGAGGACAACTGGGTGAAAGTGTTGTGGAACTCTTTGACATCATCTCAACTCGCCGTGTTTGGAGGAGGAGGAATGCTGCCAATGACCCCAAGATTACCATCCCCACCGTCAAACATGGAGGTGGAAATATTATGCTTTGGGGGTGTTTTTCTGCTAAGAGGACAGGACAACTTCACAAATAGCGATTTGTGAAGGTTTCACAAATAGCGATTAAATATTCAGCTACTTTTTGAAAATCTTGGCCATCAATGAGTGGGACAAACTGCTCTGGTGGAAGAACACCCACAAACCATGCATGCCCACTGACTGGCCTCAGTTTAACTTGTTATGGATAGGGGGCAGTATTTTCACGGCCGGATAAAAAACACACCCGATTTAATCTGGTTATTACTCCTGCCTAGAATATGCATATAATTAGTAGCTTTGGATAGAAAACACTCCAAAGTTTCTAAAACTGTTTGAATGGTGTCTGTGAGTATAACAGAACTCAAATGGCAGGCCAAAACCTGAGAAGATTCTGTACAGGAAGTACCCTGTCTGACCATTTCTTGGCCTTCTTTGTCATCTCTATCCAAAACAAAGGATCTCTGCTGTAATGTGACACTTTCTAAGGCTCCCATAGGCTCTCAGAAGGCGCCAGAACGTTGAATGATGACTCTGCAGTTACTGGCTGAAAAACAGTAGCGCATTTGGTAAGTGGTCGATCTGAGAACAATGAGACAGGCGTGCATGTGCACGTGAAGAGTCCATTTAACTTTTTCAGTCTTTGAACGAAAACAACGACTCCCGGTCGGAATATTATCGCCATTTTACGAGAAAAATCGCATAAAAATTGATTTTAAACAGCGTTTGACATGCTTCGAAGTACGGTAATGGAATATTTTGAAATTGTTTGTCACGATACGCGTCCGCGTGTCACCCTTCGTTACCCTTCGGATAGTGTCTTGAAAGCACGAACAAAACGCTGCTATTTGGATATAACTATGGATTATTTGGAACCAAACCAACATTTGTTGTTGAAGTAGAAGTCCTGTGAGTGCATTCTTACGAAGAACAGCAAAGGTAATCCAATTTTTTTGGCCTGCCATTTGAGGAGTTTGTATTTCGCGCCACGCCCTATCATTGGATATTGGAGTGGTGTTCCGCTAGCGGAACGTCTAGATGTAAGAGGTTTTTAAGGTGCAACACACACACATCAGGCTAATGAAAGTTCATGGGGCCTAATAGTGTCATGCCTGCTTCCGCTTCCCCTCTCTGGATCTCAAGAGCGCCAGGCTACCCTTCTTTACGCACACCTGTCACCATCATAATGCGCATCAGCGCTCATTGGACTCACCTGGACTCTTTCAATTTGTTGATTGCCCCTCTATATCTGTCTGTTCCTCAGTTAGTTCCCCGTGTCAGCATTATTGTCGTAATGTTGTTTTGTTCCCCCTGTCCAGACGCTGTTCTTGTATTTTTCTATGTCCATTGTTCCATTAAATGTTCACTCCCTGTACTTGCTTCTTGTCTCCAGCATCGGTCCTTACAGAATGCTGACACAACTATTTGAAGCTTTAGGGAGTTCTTGTTTTTTGTTTTTTGCTGGTGACGTCATGTCCGGGTGCCGCCGCTGATGGAACCGGGTGTGCCTCAGCTGGCTCATCGGGCTTCCACGCCTTAGCTGGCTCAAGAGGTTTCCTTGCCTCGGTTGGCTCGGCAGGCTCCCATCCCACGTCATGCCTCAGCCGGCTTGTCGGACTCCTACGCCTCAGCCGGCTCATCAGGCTCACATCCCAAGTCATGCCTCAGCCGGCTTGTCAGGCTCCCACGCCTCAGCTGGCTCGTCAGGCTCTCACGCCTCAGCCGGATCGTCAGCATCCCACGCTTCGGCCGGCTCGTTAGGCTCCCATGCCTCAGCTGGCTCGTCGCGTTTCTATGCCTCGGCCGGCTTGTCCAGTGCCCATGCTTCGGCTGTCACGTCAGGCTCGCCCAGGTGCAACGCCGGGTGGCGCCCCTATGGGGGGTTACTGTCACGCCTGCTCCTGCTTCCCCTCGGGTGTCAGGCTGCCCTTCTTAACACACACCTGTCACCATCATTACGCGCTTTTCATTTCACCTACTATTCTGACTTTATCTCACGGTTCTGACTTGGTGTACAGGGAGAACACTGTAAGAACGTCCGTCTTAGTTCGCTCATTAATGTCTTTATAGAAATTACGTATTGCCTCTTATCCACTTGTCGTCCCCTTATGCCATAGTTTGTACATCTTATTTGTCATTAGAAACCACATTTGTTCAAGCAAGTCTGCCATATCAGCTATGTTTTTTTAAAGGCAGTAAATGAGGCTGAATTAAGTGTTTCGCTGCCAGACAAGGCTCCGCTGATAGCCATCTGTAGTAGTGATAATGTTGGGACAGCTGTTGGGACAGCTTTATGTAGGCCCCAACAGTTTGTGGGCACCATTTGTCACCATTCACCCCCCTTCGCATTTTTCCTATTTTGTTTCATTACAACCTGTAATTTAAATAGATTTTTATTTGGATTTAATGTAACGGCCATACACAAAATAGTCCAAATTGGTGAAGTGAAATGAAAAAATGACTTGTTTATAGAAAGAAAAAGAAGAAAACGGAAGTGGTGCATGCATATGTCTTCAACCCTTTGTTATGAATAAAATCTGGTGCAACCAATTACCTTCAGAAGTCACATAATTAGATAAATAAAGTCCAACTGTGTGCAATCTAAGTGTCACATGATCTCAGTATATATACACCTGTTCTGAAAGGCCCCAGAGTCTGAAACCTGTTTCAGTCTTCCAGAGATTTGAGACCAGGGCGAAGGTTCACCTTCCAGCAGGACAATGACCCTAAGCATACTGCTAAAGCAACACTCAAGTGGTTTAAGGGGAAACATTTAAATGTATTGGAATGGCCTAGTCAAAGCCCAGACCTCATACCACAGATTCTCAATTTGATTGAGTTAAAGATTGCTGAACACCAGCGGAACCCATCCAACTTGAAGGAACTGGAGCAGTTTTGCCTTGAAGAATGGGCAAAAATCCCACCTTTGCTGCAAAAGGTGTCTCTACAAATATTGACATTGCGGGGGTGAATAGTTATGCACGCTCAAGTTCTGTTTTTTGTCTTATTTCTTGTTTGTTTTACAATAAAAAAATATTTTGCATCTTCAAAGTGGTAGGCATGTTGTGTAAATCAAATGATACCACCCCCCCAAAAATCTATTTTAATTCCATGTTGTAAGGCAACAAAATAGGAAAAATGCCAAGGGGGTGAATACTTTCGCATGCCACTGTATTGTTTATTGTTTTGATGTGTAGTGGGTTTGCTGGCATGCATCCCATTCTTTTTGCCCCACCAAGATTTACATGCTAAAATCGGCACTGAGTGTATGGTCCAACAATGTGACCATTATTAGAGACTGCTGGAGGGTAATATACTGGACCGGTCTGCCTTGTTTTTCAATGGAGTCTAATGCAACCTCTTTCAGGAGTAGGCACCAGAAAATAAAATAGAAAAATGGAAGAAAGAGGTAGAGGCACAGCAAGGCACAATAGAGGTGAACATGTCTCCATCTGTCTTCATGACGTCATGCTACAGTAATGCTCTATCTCAGTGATGCTAATGGCTTTTGCAGACTATATGTCGGATTCAGTCTTTTATGATTATCACGTCAAACTGCGATGTTACCAAATGAAAATCTTGATATCAAGCTGGCCAGATGTATGATTTGCTTCAGTTCTGTTGTCACATTCTGCAATTGGCTTCAAGGCTACGTCAACTGCAGCAGTGTATTTGATCTGCGCTTGTGCCAGCTGTCACAGAAGTTGTCATGTAGAGAAGAGGACCAAGGCGCAGCGGGATTGTGGATACTCATATTTTAATTTTCCAAAAAAAGAGTAAAGCATCCACTGAATAAACAATAAACACATCAGTGGCAGTCTTACAGGCATACAAAACAAAGTGCAAGTTCAACCACCCACAAACCCGAGTGACAAACAACTCCTACATATATGACTCCCAATCAGGAACAACGATTCCCAGCTGTTCCTGATCAGGAGTCACAAGACACACAAGACTGCCACGTCCTGACCGCCAAACTACTACAACAGCTCCATCTGCTGGTCAGGACGTGACACCAGCACCAACAACGCAAGCCTTTCTCTATGCTTATGCGGGAGTGGAGTCAGTTCAGAAAACAGAAAGTAGGCCTATGCATCTTAGAAATAGTTCTCACATACAAACTTTATATGTCCGATATCCGAATCAAATAGGCTTCGCCAAAATAACATGGTCGCTGTGGTAGAATGTTTATTTTGATAGCTGATTTTGTGCATTTAACAAAATCCCATCAGGTAGATTTCAGATTTTTAGGGAAATCATTCTTCTTGCACAGCATGTAAACGTTTAAATCAAAATATTATATTAATATGACTATTATTATTGTGTGCGTACTCAGTGCCGGCCGTGTTCCTATTGGTCAGTCACCTGGATAGGCTCGTAACACCAGCCACACGACACGATAAAGGCAAAAAAATACTGACATTGCCAGAACTTTGTCGGAGCCAACGGTAATCAGTAGACCTAGACCCTGTCAGACTGAAGAGCCAAGACATTCGACAATCGTTTGCGACCTAAGAATTTGCCCACGACTTGAACATTTTGTCTTGGATGGTAAAATCGTGGCATAAGACCTCTAAAATTGTACAGTCTGTAAAGGCCTGAAGTAGTTGAAGTCATTCAAAACTCGGAGACATTCAGTACTCACTTACCATCCCAATACAATAAATCATCAATTCCTAATTACTGACTGGTTTGTAGATAGTGTTAGTGTTATGTTTCCTGTGTATGTGTGTGTGTGTGGATGCATTCATAGACCCAGCGATCAGCTTGTTGGGAGTGAACTGGGAGCTTTGTGCTGTAGCAGTGGGACAGAGAACACGGCAACAGACAGGGCTTCCTTCTGAGACCTATACTACGAATCAGGTTTGAGGAGTTAGCCAGGTAACTTTGGTCAACTCTGAGTTCAACTTGGGATACACTACATGACCAAAGGTATGTGGACATCTGCTTGTCGAACATCTCATTCAAAATCATGGGCATTAATATGGAGTTGGTCCCCCCTTTGCTGCGATAACAGCCTCCATTCTTCTGGGAAGGCTTTCCACTAGATGTTGGAACATTGCTGCAGGGACATGCTTCCATTCAGCCACAAGGGCATTAGTGAGGTTGGGCACTGATATTGGGCGATTAGGCCTGGCTCGCAGTTGGCGTTCCAATTCATCCCAAAGGTGTTCGATGGGGTTGAGGTCAGGGCTCTGTGCAGGCCAGTCAAGTTCTCCCACACCGATCTTAACAAACCATTTCTGTATGGAGCTTACGTTTTGAACCAGGCATTGTCATGCTAAAATAGGAAAGGCCTTCCCCAAACTTGCCACAAAGTTGGAAGCACAGAATAATCTAGAGTGTTATTGTATGCTGTAGCGTTAAACTTTCCCTTCACTGGAACTAAGGGCCTAGCCCGATCCATGAAAAACTGCCCCAGACCATTATCCTCCTCCAGCCAAACTTTACAGTTTACAGAATTTGGGCAGGTAGCGTTCTCCTGGCATCTGCCAAACCCAGATTTGTCCGCCGGACTGCCAGATGGTGAAGCATGATTCATCACTCCAGAGAACACGTTTCCACTGCTCCATAGCCCAATGGTGGTGAGCTTTACACCACTCCAGCTGACGCTTGGCATTGTACATGGTGATCTTAGGCCTGTTTGCAGCTGCTCGGCCATGGAAACCCATTTCATTAAGCTCCTGACAAACAGAGCCCAGTGTGGGACAGGTACAGTGGAGGAATATATATTGTTTCGCATTAGCACTACACACCTGTTTCATATCATCAACACTTGATAAGTTGATCATTTGTATCGGCTGTGTAGCGCTAGGGAAAAAAACAAAAAGTTGTACCCTTTTGGGTCCCCATGGCCCGGAATAGGGAAATGCTGTTCTATCTAGACTAATCTAGACTAAAGTCATTGTGACACTATTTATCTTTTACAGGTGATCATGGTGACAGTCTTAACATACAGCTGGGCAACTCTAGGAATGAAATTTGTTTAATCATGTGTGTTAGCTGGGGCTGGGGGAAAAGTGTGACACAAATCAGGCCCCAGAGCATTGGAGTACTATGATGAAAATGACCGCATCGAGATTGAATCAACAGACTTGACACAAGGTCCAGCATGATCTCTCCTGGAGAGTTACCGTCTTGTAGATTTTCTACAACCCTAATCTAGTGCACCTGATTCTAATAACTAGCTGGTTGAAAAGCTACAGGAGGTTAAATCTCCACCTAGTCCTCCCACCCTTTTCTCTTTTCTCTTGACACCAAAGGCCTCCCGAGTAGCGCAGCGGTCTAAGGCACTGCTTGAGGCATCACTACAGACCCGGATTTGATCCCAGGCTGTGTCACAACAGGCCGTGACCGGGAGTCCCAGCGTCATCCAGATTAGGGGCTGGTTTGGCCCGGGAGGCTTTACTTGGCTCGTCGCACGCTAGCGACTCCCTTTGGTGGGCCGGGCGCCTGCAGACTGACTTTGGTCGTCAGTTGGACAGTGTTTCCTCTGAGACATTGGTGCAGCTGGCTTCCGGGTTAAGCGTGCGGGTGTTAAGAAGCGTGGGTTGGGGGGTCATGTTTCAGAGGACGCGTGACTCAACCTTCGCCTCTCCTGAGCACATTAGGGGGTTAAAGCGATGGCAGAAGATCGGAATTGGATCACACAAAATTGGGGAGAAAAAGTAGGTAAAAAATGTCATAAAAACGTTACTCCAAAATGACAATCTTCATTATTTCCCATTCATTCCTATTAACTACATAATAATCTGAAACAACCAAAACAAACTGCAAATTCATCCAACAAGTTTGTAGAGTCACAATCAATCAATCAGATTAATTTATAAAGCCCTTATTACATCAGCAGATGTCTATAAGGGCTTTAAAAAATGCTATACAGATACCCAGCCTAAAACCCCAAACAGCAAGTAATGCATGTAGAAGCACGATGGCTAGGAAAAACTTCCTAAAAAGGCAAGAACCTAGGAAGAAACTTAGAGAGGAACTAGGCTCTGAGGGGTGGCCAGTCCTCTTCTTGATGTGCCTGGTGGAGATCGTACATGGCCATTAAGGCCAGAATGTTCTTCAAGATGTTCAAACATTCATAAATGACCAGCAGGGTCATTCAGAGGTCGAGACACAAGGTGCAGTAGAGAGAGAGAGAGAGAGAGTCTGGTGAACAGGTCAGGGTTCCATAGCCGTAGGCAGAACAGTTTAACTTGGAGCAGCAGCACGACCAGGTGGACTGGGGGGCAGCCAGGCGTCATCAGGCCAGGTAGTCCGGAGGCATGGTCCTAGGGCTCAGATCCTCCAGGAGGGGAGGGAGAAAGAGAGAATTTGAGGGAGCATACTTAAATTCACACAAGACACCAGATAAGACAGGAGAATTACACCAGATGTAACAGACTGACCCTAGCCCCCTGGCACATAGACTATTTCAGCATAGATACTGGAGGCTGATACGGGGGGTCGGGGGACACTGTGGCCCTGTCCAATGAAACCCCTGGACAGGGCCAACCAGGCAGAAAATAACGGCACCCACTTTTCCAATGCACAGCCCTCACACCACTAGAGGGATATCAACAGACCACCAACTTACTACCCTGAGACAAGGCTGAGTATAGCCCATGACGATCTCCTCCACCGCACAAGCCCGAGGGGACGCAAAACCGAACAGGACGATCAGGTCTGTGACTCAACCCACTCAAGTGACGCACCCTTCCTAGGGACGGCATGGAAGAGCACAACTAAGCCAGTGACTCAGCCCCAATAATAGGGTCAGAGGCAGAGAATCCCATTGGAGAGAGGGGAGCCGGCCAGGCAGAGACAGCAAGGGAGGTTCGTTGCTCCAGTGCCTTGCCGTTCACCTTTGCACCCCTTAGCCAGACTATCAATCGTAGGACCTACTGAAGAGATTAATCTGCGTCTCTTTATCCGGGTAGCCAGAGAGTAGAGCATTGTAGTAATCTAATCTAGAAGTGACAAAAGCATTGATTATCATTCTGCATCAATTTGGACTAAAAGTTTCAGATTTCTGCAATGTTACGAAAATGAAAAGAAGCTGTCCATGAAATATTCTTGATATGTTAGTCAAAATAGAGATCAGGATCCAGATTAATGCAGAGGTCCTTCTCAGTTTTATTTGAGATGACTTTACAACCATCGGAATTCATTGTCAGATCCAACAGCAGATCTCTCTGTTTCTTGGGACCTAGAACTGGCATCTCTGTTTTGTCAGAGTAAACAATTTGCAGCTATCCACTTCCTTATGTCTGAAACACAGGCCTCCAGGGTAGGCAATTTCATCCATTCTAGAATAATGCTGTAACGTAACAAAATGTGGAAAAAGTGAAGGGGTCTGGATACTTTCTCGAATGCACAGTCAAAAAAACAATGTCTCATCTGCATGGCAGATTGGTGGACTATTGGCCATCAAGTCAGTGACTCAGACGCCATAATAGGGTCAGAGGCAGAGAATCCCAGTGGAGAGAGGGGAGCCAGCTAGGCAGAGACAGTAAGGGTAGTTTGTCACTCCTCTTGTTTGCCATTCACCTTTTCACACCTTGGCCATACTAAACTCAATCATAGGTCCTACTGAAGATATGATTCTTCACTAAAGATTTAAAGGTTGAGACTGAGTCTGTATCTCTCACATGGATCGGCAGACCATTTCATGAATATTGAGCTCTATAGGTGAAAGCCCTGCCTCCAGCTGTTTGCATAGAAGTTCTGGGAACAATAAGGAGGCCTACATCTTGTAACGGTAGCGTATGTGTAGGTATGTACGGCAGGACCAAATCGGCGAGATAGGTAGGAGCAAGTCCATGTAATGCTTTGTAGGTTAGCACTAAAACCTTGAAATCAAAAGTGAGATCATGGTCCAGACTAACACCAAGGTCCTTCACAGGTTTATTTGAGACAACTGTACAACCATCGAAATTCATTGTCAGATCCAACAGCAGATATCTTTGTTTCTTGGGACCTAGAACTAGCATCTCTCTTTTGTCTGAGTTTAACAGTAAAACAAACAACTTCCTTATGTCTGAAACACAGCCTTCCAGGGAAGGCAATTTTGGGACTTTACCATGTTTCATCAACATGTACAGCTGTGTGTCGTCTGCATAGCAGTAAAAGTTGACAGGAAAACAGGAAACGCCCGTGCTCAGGTCTGTTCAACGCTGGTCCGACCAATCGGATTCCACGCTTCAAGACTGCTTCGATCACGTGGTCTGGGATATGTTCCAGCGTAGCGTCAGGCAATAACATTGATGAATATGCTGATTCGGTGAGCAAGTTTATTAGTAAGTCGGTGAGGTTGTACCCACAAAGTCTATTAAAACCTTCCCCAACCAGAAACCGTGGATTGATGACAGCAGTCGCGAAAAACTGAAAGCGCGAACCACTGCTTTTAATCAGGGCAAGGTGACCGGAAACATGACCGAATACAAACAGTGTAGCTTTTCCCTCCACAAGACAATCAAACAAGCTAAGTGTCAGCATAGAGACAAAGTAGAGTCACAATTCAACAGCTCAGAGGTATGTGGCAGGGTCTACAGTCAATCACGGACTGCAAAAAGAAAACCAGCCCTGTCGCGGACCACGATGTCTTGCTCCCAGACAAACTGAACAACTTCTTTGCTCACTTTGAGGACAATACAGTGCCACCGACACAGCCCGCTACATAAACCTGCGGGCTATCCTTCACTGCAGCCAACGTGAGTAAAACATTTAAACGTGTTAACCCTCGCAAGGCTACCGGTCCAGACGGCATCCCTAGCCGCGTCCTCAGAGCATGCGCAGACCAGCTGGCTGGTGTGTTTACGGACATATTCAATCAATCCTTATCCCAGTCTGCTGTTCCCACATGCTTCAAGAGGACCACCATTGTTCCTGTAACTGAGCTAAATGACTACCGCCCCGTAGCACTCACTTCCGTCATCATGAAGTGCTTTGAGAGACTAGTCAAGGACCATATAACCTCCACCCTACCTGACACCCTAGACCCACTCCAATTTGCTTACCGCCCCAATAGGTCCAGAGACGACGCAATCGCAATCACACTGCACACTGCCCTAACCAATCTGGACAAGAGGAATACCTATGTAAGAATGCTGTTCATCGACTACAGCTCAGCATTTAACACCATAGTACCCTCCAAACTCATCATTAAGCTCGAGACCCTGGGTCTCGACCCCGCCGTGTGCAACTGGGTCCTGGACTTCCTGACGGGCCGCCCCCAGGTGGTGAGGGTAGATAACAACATCTCCACCCCACTGATCCTCAACATTGGTGCCCCACAAGGGTGTGTTCTCAGCCCTCTCCTGTACTCCCTGTTCACCCATGACTTCGTGGCCATGCTTTGTGATGGCCACTCCTATACCTTCACTTTGTTGTCCTTAAGCCATTTTGACACAACTTTGGAAGTATGCTTGGGGTCATTGTCCATTTGGAAGACCCATTTGCAAACAAGCTTTAACTTCCTAACTGATGTCTTGAGATGTTGCTTCAATATATCTACATAATTTTCCTTCCTCTCCTTCCTGATGCCATCTATTTTGTGAAGTGTTCCAGTCCCTCCCGCAGCAAAGTACCCGCACAACACGATGCAGCCACTCCCGTGCTTCACGGTTGAAATGTTGTTTTTCGGCTTGCAATTCTCCCCCTTTATCTTCCAAACATAACAATGGTGGTCATTATGGCCGAATAGTTATATTTTTGTTTCATCAGACCAGAGGACATTTCTCCAAACAATATGATCTTTGTCCCCATGTGCAGTTGCAAACTGTAGTGTGGCTTTTTTATGGCAGTTATGGAGCAATGGCTTCTTCCTTGCTGAGCGGCCTTTCAGGTTATGTCGATATAGGACTCGTTTTACTGTGGAAATAGATAATTTTGTACCTGTTTCCTCCAGCATCTTCACAAGGTCCTTTGCTGTTGTTCTGGGATTGATTTCCACTTTTCGCACCAAAGTACATTAATCTCTAGGAGACAGAACGCGTCTTCTTCCTGAGCAGTATGATGGATGCGTGGTCCAATGGTGTTTCTTTTTGTGTACTGTTGTTTGTACAGATGAACGTGGTACCTTCTGTCACGGCAGTCGAAAGGATAGGACCAAAGTGCAGTGTGGTTGTAGTTCCACATTTTATTAAATCCTTGAAACTTTGCAAAACATAAATAACTGAATTTACAAAACAACAAACCGTGACGCAGAGAGAAACAAACACTACTCAAAATATAATCACACACAAAACCCAGGAAGAAAAAAACCCTACTTAAACATGATCTCCAATTAGAGGCAACGAGGACCAGCTGCCTCCAATTGGAGATCAACCCCAAAACAACAACATAGAAATATAACAACTAGAACTTAAACATAGAAAAACACAAAACACCCTGTCATACAATGACCTACTCTACCATAGAAAATAACATCTTACTATGGTCAGGACGTGACACCTTCAGGCATTTGGAAATTGCTCCCAGTGATGAACCAGACCTGTGGAGGTCTACAATTGTTTTTCTGAGGTCTTGGCTGATTTCTTTTGATTTTCCCATGATGTCAAGCAAAGGGGCACTGATTTTGAAGGTAGGCCTTGAAATACATCCACAGGTAAACTGCCAATTGATTCAAATGATGTCAATTAGCCTATCAGAAGCTTCTTAAGCCATGACATAATTTCAATTTTCTGGAATTTTCCAAGCTGTTTCAAGGCACAGTCAACTTAATGTATGTAAACTTCTGACCCACTGGAATTGTGATACAGTGAATTATAAGTGAAATAATCTGTCTGTCAGCAATTGTTAGAAAAATTACTTGTGTCATGCACAAAGTAAATGTCCTAACCGACTTGCCAAAACTATAGTTTGTAAACAAGAAATTTGTGGAGTGGTTGAAAAATGAGCCTAACCTAAGTGTATGTTAAATTCCCACTTCGACTTCAACTGTATGTGTAGTATCGTTGGAGAAAGTTGTGTATGTTAGATGTGTGGGTACCCATGGGGCTGAAGATCAGAGGTCTCCAGTGAGAGAAAGGCAGGTTGATTTTACCAGGGTTAGACTAGTACAGAAAGTGTCATATGCCGAAGCAGTGAAGATGGATACAGAGTGAGGGATACTGAGTGGATTCCTGTGAGTAGGCAGAGAGCAAGATAAATGGGAAGAATATGTGCTTCAGTAAGGTGGGCTTTTTAGCATTCATAGCCATGGTTGTCAAATGTACTGCGGAAATGGATCAGAAGTCACAGAAAATAGAGGTTGTGGTGGCAGCGACTGAGAAGTACTTGGGATTACTAGGATTTACTGTAGAACAGTTGCAGGGGGTGTTGAGTGGTAGTGTTCTGTCCTCTCAGACAGTTGGTCTGGAGTAGGATTAGATAGGGTTATATCGTGGAATGGGGTGGTGTTTTTATTATTATAAAGAAAATAGAGAGGGCTAACAGTTGGCAAGGCAATTTTCCTATTTCCCAATTTTTCTATTGAATGTACAGTAGGTACCTTGAATGGCCTCACACACCAGTGTATGCACCTAAAAGTTGGACGTGATCTAAGTGCATGTGATACCAAAGCACTATACAATATTTATTTTATAGCTAGTGACCAGGTAATTATTATTAGTGAAATTATGTTTGATACAGGAGCTCTGAAGTATGCTTCAAAATTGCTAAGCGAAGTGGAGCAGTGGTCTAAGACACTGCATCTCAGCGCAAAAGGCGTCACTGTAGTACCTGGTTTGAATCCCGGCTGCATCACATCCGCCTGTGATTGGGAGTCCCATAGGGCGGTGCACAATTGGTCCAGCGTCGTCTGGGTTTGGCAGGGGTCATTGTAAATAACAATTTGTTCTTAACTGACTTGCCTAGATAAATAAATACTTTGAAGCAGTGTGCTGATGCTTGTATCACTTTATTAGAAGCATGTGATCTGTGATGTCCGAACCTGTCTTTGTCAAACAACCACCTGACTGGTTTGGTATAGGTTTTGGAGAAAGACAAAAAGGCTACCCAGCGAACACGTGTCATCTATAACAATTTGGCTGTTCTAAGTTCTTTTGATCAGCTGGTGCCACTAGTGTGCAATGTGTTGATCAAAGCCTCAAGTAATGAACCAATTTTAGACACAATTGGCTGGAAATGCTCACTGCTTCAGGAAGCTTTGTTTCAACATCATTAATTACATTATAATACTCACTTTCCTACCGGACCACCATGTCAGTGAGTGTGATAGATTAGCTACAGTCAATTGCTGAGAATCTAACAATAAACCACTTTTAACTAGTTGTCAATAAGTTCTTAACAATTAAAATGTAACTTCCTTTGAACCAGCTTCCCATCAAGCTACCGGAAAATGCATTGTAACCTTTTAATTAGCACACAGTCTTATAACATTTGCAGAATTGACTCTGTCAAATGAAGCTCAATCTTCATCAACATAACGATAAAAACCACTTAAACTGGTACAACATTTCCACTGACGGTTGGCACAAATACAATATATTTTAAACCATGCCCCCAAATAAGCTAACGAGCCCCCGGCAGCACATTGCCCCTACTTACATGTCAAAGTGCAGTAATCATTGTACCTAGTGCTGTTTTAGTATGCAAGTGGGAAGCGGGAATTTACCACATATCACAGGGGAAAATCCAGTTGAACGGCCTACCATCTGCTAATTACTAGTGGGAAACACATCTATCATCCCTGAGCTCTGACTTCTCCATCATGCTGACCTCTGATGTCACATACATACTAAGTTAACCTCTTGGGGCTAGGTGGGACGCTAGCGTGCCACCCGTGGTGCACTCCATCAACAGCAGGTGCATTTCAAGAGCGGCAAATTTGAATCCAAATAAATGTCAAAATTCAAATTTTTCAAAAATACAACTATGTTACACCATTTGAAAGATAAACATCTCCTTAATCTAACCACGTTTTACGATTTCAAAAAGGTTTTACGGCGAAAGCATAAATTTAGAGTATGTTAGGACAGTACATTTACAAGAGTTGTGTGTAATGTTTTGTCAAGTCAAAGACAGGGTCACCAAAACCATAAAACCAGCTAAAATGATGCACTAACCTTTTACAATCTCCATCAGATGACACTCCTAGGACATTATGTTAGACAATGCATGCATTTTTAGTTCTATCAAGTTCATATTTATATACAAAAACTGCGTTTTACTATGGCATTGATGTTGAGGAAATCGTTTCCCTCCAATAACCGGCAGTCAAGTCAGCGTCAGAAATTAAATAATTAAAATTAGAAAACATTGGTAAAATATTATATTGTCATTTAAAGAATTATAGATTTACATCTCTTGAACGCAATCAACTTGCCAGATTTAAAAATAACCTTACTGGGAAATCACACTTTGCAATAATCTGAGCACTGCGCCCAGAAAAATACGCGTTGCGATACAGACTAGACGTCATGTTGGGGAGATCTAAAATCGAAAATACTATGTAAATAATCCATTACCTTTGATTCTCTTCATCAGATGTCACTTCCAGGTATCACAGGTCCATAACGAATGTAGTTTTGTTCAAAAAAGCTCATCATTTATGTCCAAAAATCTCCGTCTCGTTAGCACATGATGTAAGCCAGCCGGACTTCTCGTCATGAACGAGGGGAAAAAATATATTTCCGTTCGTTCAAACATGTCAAACGTTGTATAGCATAAATCATTAGGGCCTTTTTTAACCAGAACATGAATAATATTCAAGGTGGACGAATGCATACTCTTTTATAACGTATTGGAACGAGGGTACCCAACATGAACTAGCGCGCCAGGTGTCTAATGGGACATCACCGTTCCATGGCTCTTGTTCGGTCAGATCTCCCTCCAGAAGACTCAAAACACTTTGTAAAGGCTGGTGACATCTAGTGGAAGCAATAGGAAGTGCCAAAATATTCCTAAACCCCCGTGGTTTTCAATGGGATAGGTTTAAAGTCAATACAACACATCAGGTATCCACTTCCTGTCAGAAAATGTCTCAGGGTTTTGCCTGCCAAATGAGTTCTGTTATACTCACAGACACCATTCAAACAGTTTTGGAAACTTTAGAGTGTTTTCTATCCATATATAATAAGTATATGCATATTCTAGTTACTGGGTAGGATTAGTAACCAGATTAAATCGGGTACATTTTTTTTATCCAGACGTGCAAATGCTGCCCCCTAGACCCAACAGGTTAAATGTAACAACAAACATTATTTCTAAAAACAATCTATTAATGTGGATTTGTAACTCTATAATGTGTTTACAAGCATGATGTACAAGCTGTACTTTAAAAAAATACAAGCTGCACTTTTAGTTAATGGATGACGCAGCTTGTTGACCATTAGCCAATTGGCGTTTATCAAAGATTTCAAAGGATGTGAATGCATCCAACTGTTTTTTATGATTTCACAACTGGTAGATTGCCACCTCCCACATGGTTACAAACACAGCTTTATATTTAATATATTGGGTAGAAAAATGTACCATTATACTAGATTATTCCTATGTGTACCTCTGAAGATACCTTATGTGTGTACCTTTGACCTTTTTGTACACCGGGGATCAACACTATAATGTAACCATGCTCTTATTTTTGAGTACGTTGATATATGTTCTTGTTAACAAATAACCACCTGGTGGCACTGCTGAGACATTAATGCACTCCAAAACAAAAAATACAGCCTCGCGTACCCAAAGTACCCGAGGTTGAGAACCACTGAACCGACACCATCCTGACTTGTCTTGTTAGTGACACTGCACTTTTGTCACACTACATGTTGTCTCCGCACTGCTGTGCTGTATGTTGCTACTTGACTACCTGTAAGCTCTACAAAATAATGAGAGTCGCACACTAAATATAAACTCAGCAAAAAAAGAAACGTCCTCTCACTGTCAACTGCGTTTATTTTCAGCAAACTTAACATGTGTAAATATTTGTATGAACATAACAAGATTCAACAACTGAGACATAAACTGTACAAGTTCCACAGACGTGACTAACAGAAATGGAATAATGTGTCCCTGAACAAAGAGTGGGTCAAATCAAAAGTAACCATCAGTATCTGGTGTGGCCACCATTAAGTACTGCAGTGCATCTCCTCCTCATGGATTGCCAGTTGTTGTTGTGAGATATTACCCCACTCATCCACCAAGGCACCTGCAAGTTCCCAGACATTTCTGGGGGGAATGGCTCTAGCCCTCACCCTCCGATCCAACAGGTCCCAGACGTGCTCAATGGGATTGACATCGGGGCTCTTCGCTGGCCATGGCAGAACACTGACATTCCTGTCTTGCAGGAAATCAGCCATACTGCTCGTTCTGTGAGTGGTGGCATTGTCATGCTGGAGGGTCATGTCAGGATGAGCCTGCAGGAAGGTTACCACATGAGGGAGGAGGATGTCTTCCCTGTAACGCACAGAGTTGAGATTGCCTGCAATGACAACAAGCTCAGTCCGATGATGTTGTGACACACCGCCCCAGACCATGATGGACCCTCCACCTCCAAATCGATCCCGCTCCAGAGTACAGGCCTCGGAGTAACGCTCATTTATTTGACGATAAACGCGAATCCAACCATCACCCCTGGTGAGACAAAACCACGACTCGTCAGTGAAGAGCACTTTTTTGCCAGTCCTGTCTGGTCCAGCGACGATGGGTTTGTGCCCATAGGCAATGTTGTTGCTGGTGATGTCTGGTGAGGACCTGCCTTATAACAGGCCTACAAGCCCTCAGTCCAGCCTCTCTCAGCCTATTGTGGACAACCTGAGCACTGATGGAGGGATTTGCGTTCCTGGAGTAACTCGGGCAGTTGTTATTGCCATCCTGGACCTGTCCCGCAGGTGTGATGTTTGGATTTACCGATCCTGTGCAGGTGTTGTTACACATGGTCTGCCACTGCGAGGACGATCAGCTGTTCGTCCTGTGTCCCTGTAGCACTGTCTTAGGCGTCTCACAGTACGGACATTGCAATTTATTGCCCTGGCCACATCTGCAGTACTCATGCCTCCTTGCAGCATGCCTAAGGCACGTTCACGCAGATGAGCAGTGACCCTGGGCATCTTTCGTTTGGTGTTTTTCAGAGTCAGTAGATAGGCCTCTTTAGTGTCCTAAGTTTTCATAGCTGTGACCTTAATTGCCTACCGTCTGTAAGCTGTTTGTGTTTTAACGACCGTTCCACAGGTGCATGTTCATTAATTGTTTATGGTTCATTGAACAAGCAAGGGAAACAGTGTTTAAACCCTATACAATGAAGATCTGTGAAGTTATTTGGATTTTTACGAATTATCTTTGAATGACAGGGTCCTGAAAAAGGGACATTTCTTTTTTTGCTGAGTTTATAAACTGTGAAGAAGGCATAGTGATGCTGAAACTTTGGTGTTTTATCCAATACATTAATGGAGTTTATATATATAGTGTTTGACTCTATTTTTATAGCTTATAGTTTATTCGTCTTATGTCAGCACCTCTACACTGAATAATTTTCTCTGGGTGTGTGCCAGCTCATGTTTTTTATTAGGCTACATGGCTACCTGTCAAACTTTTTTCAATTGACTTTTAATAACAGTTTAATAAAACTCTGTATTTACCAATTTCTTAGTTTTGTCCTCACTCAACTTTTTTCATTCAACTTTTTCACCCCAGATGCTTTATCTGGACATGGATCTGCAGGACCTCCACCAGTCGGAAAAACTTTTTTGTCTTTTGAAGTTCTAATTATGAAATCTATACAGCCTACTCAATAGTTTTTTATAGCTACTGTTTACAGGCCTCCAGGGCCATATACAGCACTCCTCACTGAGTTCCCTGAATTCCTAATGGACCTCGTAGTCATGGCAGATAATATTAACATTTTTGGGGGTGCTCTCATCTTATCTAAGAACATAGACAGGGCTCTAACTCCCCTAGCTCCACAATGAGATAGGGTGCAGGCCAGGCAGCAGGCTGTTAGCCAGCCTTCCAGCTTAGTGGAGTCTGCCACTAGCACAGTCAGCGTAGTCAGCTCAGCTATCCCCATTGAGACCGTGTCCATCCCTCGATCTCAGTTGGGCAAAACTCAACATGGCGGTGTTCGCCTTAGCAATCTCACTGGAATAAAGACCTCCTCGATTCCTGCCATTATTGAAAGAGATTGTGATACTTCACATCTCAAAATAGGGCTACTTAATGTTAGATCCCTCACTTCCAAGGAAATTACATTCAATGAACTAATCACTGATCATAATCTTGATGTGATTGGCCTGACTGAACATGGCTTAAGCCTGATGAATTTACTGTGTTAAATGAGGTCTCACCTCCTGGGTACACTAGTAACCATATCCCCCGCGCATCCCACAAAGGCGCAGGTGTTGCTAACATTTACGATAGCAAATTTCAATTTACCAAAAAATCTGACGTTTTCGTCTTTTGAGATTCTAGTCATGAAATCTATGCAGCCTACTCAATCACTTTTTATAGCTACTGTTTACAGGCCTCCTGGGCCATATACAGCGTTCCTCACTGAGTTCCCTGAATTCCTAATGGACCTTGTAGTCATGGCAGATAATATTCAAATGTTTGGTGACTTTAATATTCACATGGAAAAGTCCACAGACCCACTCCAAAAGGCTTTCGAAGCCATCATCAACTCAGTGGGTTTTGTCCAACATGTCTCCGGACCTATTCACTGCCACAGTCATACTCTGGACCTAGTTTTGTCCTGTGGAATAAATGTTGTGGATCTTAATGTTTTTCCTCATAATCCAGGAAAATCGGAAAACCATTTTATTACGTTTGCAATCGCAACAAATAATCTGCTCAGACCCCAACCAATGATCATCAAAAGCCGTACTATAAATTCTCAGACAAACCAAAGATTCCTAGATGACCTTCCAGACTCCCTCCACCTACCCAAGGACTTCAGAGTACAAAAATCAGTTAACCACCTAACCGAGGAACTCAATTTAACCTTGCATAATACCCTAGATGCAGGCGCACCCCTAAAAACAAAAAATATTTGTCATAAAGAAACTTGCTCCCTGGTATACAGAAAATACCCAAACTCTGAAGCAAGCTTCCAGAAAATTGGAACGGAAATGGCGCTACACCAAACTGGAAGTTCTCCGACTAGCTTGGAAAGACAATACCGTGCAGTATCGAAGAGCACTCACTGCTGCTTGATCATCATATTTTTCAAACTTAATTGAGGAAAATAAGAACAATCCAAAATGTATTTTAATACTGTCGCAAAGCTAACTAAAAAGCAGCATTCCCCAAGAGAGGGTGGCTTTCACTTCAGCAGTGATAAATTCATGAACTTCTTTGACGAAAAGATCATGATCATTAGAAAGCAAATTACGGAATCCTCTTTAAATCTGCGTATTCCTCCAAAGCTCAGTTGGCCGAGTCTGCACAACTCTGCCAGGACCTAGGATCAAGGGAGACACTCAAGTTTTTTAATACTATATCACATTGATGAAAATAATCATGGCCTCTAAACCTTCAAGCTGCATACTGGACCCTATTCCAACTAAACTACTGAAAGAGCTGCTTCCTGTGCTTGGCCCTCCTATGTTGAACATAATAAATGGCTCTCTATCCACCCGATGTGTACCAAACTCACTAAAAGTGGCAGTAATAAAGCCTCTCTTGAAAAAGCCAAACCTTGACCCAGAAAATATAAAAACGATCAGCCTATATCGAATCTCCCATTTCTCTCAATTAAAAAAAAAAAACTCACTGCCTTCCTGAAGACAAACAATGTATATGAAACGCTTCAGTCTGGTTTAGACCCCATCATAGCACTTGTGAACTTGTGAAGGTGGTAAGTGACCTTTTAATGGCGTCAGACCGAGGCTCTGCATCTGTCCTTGTGCTCCTAGACCTTAGTGCTGCTTTTGATACCATTGATCACCACATTCTTTTGGAGAGATTGGAAACCCAAATTGGTCTACACGGACAAGTTCTGGCCTGGTTTAGATCTTATCTGTCAGAAAGATATCGGTTTATCTCTGTGGATGGTTTGTACTCTGACAAATCATCTGTACATTTCGGTGTTCCTCAAGGCTTTAGGACCACTATTGTTTTCACTATATATTTTACCTCTTGGTGATGTTGTTTGGAAACATAACGTTAACTTTCACTGCTATGCGGACGACCCACAGCTATACATTTTGATGAAACATGGTGAACCCCCAAAATTGCCCTCCCTGGAAGCCTGTGTTTCAGACATAAGGAAGTGGATGGCGACAAATGTTCTACTTTCAAACTCGGACAAAACAGAGATGCTTGTTCTAGGTCCCAGGAAACAAAGAGATCTTCTCAAATAAAACTGTGAAGGACCTCGCCATTACTCTGGACCATGATCTCTCTTTTGACAAACATTTCAAGACTGTTTCAAGGGCAGCTCTTTTCCATCTACGTAACATTGCAAAAATCAGAAACATTCTGTCCAAAAATGATGCAGAAACATGTATCCATGCTTTTGTCAGACTACTGCAATTCTCTACCTTCCGGCTACCCGGATAAGGCACTAAATAAACTTCAGTTAGTGCTAAACACAGCTGCTAGAATCTTGACTAGAACCAAAAAATTGATCATATTACTCCAGTGCTAGCCTCTCTAAACTGGCTTCCTGTTAAGGCAAGGGCTGATTTCAAGGTTTTACTGCTAAGTTACAATGCATTACATCGGCTTGCTCCTACCTACCTTTCCGATTTGGTTCTGCCGTACATACCTACACATATGCTATGGTCACAAGACGCAGGCCTCTTTACTGTCCCTAGAATTTCCAAGCAAACAGCTGGAGGCAGGGCTTTCTCCTATAGAGCTCCATATTTATGGAATGGTATGCCTATCCATGTGAGAGACGCAGACTCGGTCTCGACCTTTAACTCTTTATTGAAGACTCATCTCTTCAGTAGGTCCTATGATTGAGTGTAGTCTGGCCCAGGAGTGTGAAGGTGAACGGATAGGCACTGGAGCAACGAACCACCCTTGCTGTCTCTGCCTGGCCGGTTCCCCTCTCTCCACTGGGATTCTCTGCCTCAAACCCTATTAGAGGGGTTGAGTCACTGGCTTACTGGTGCTCTTCCATGCTGTCCCTAGGGGGGCGTCCCTAGGAGGGGTGCGTCCTCCTACACACTTCTCACATCTAGGAAACTCCCTCCTACACACTGCTGCAACATGCCCATTCCCTGTGGCTCAGTTGGTAGAGCATGGTGTTTGCAACGCCAGCATGGTGTGTGCAACGCCAGGGTTGTGGGTTCGATTCCCACGGGGGGCCAGGCCAAAAAATAAATAAATGCATGAAATGAAATGTATGCATTGTATGCATTCACTACTGTAAGTCGCTCTGGATAAGAGTGTCTGCTAAATGACTTAAATGTAAAAAATGTAAATGTATTAAACTTGACACCTAAAACACTGTAGTATTTTCAGAACAAAAGCAATCACTGGATAACTTACACTTCCTAACTTGACCTTGTTGGGCAAAGGCTCTCCAAACAGCAGTCATCACAGACACTGGGAATCTTCAATTTCAACTGATCCTCCTCAACACTTAAAGCCACCCCTGTTATCACTCCTTTCAAAGGCACCCTTTTTACTCCTTTCAAAGGCACCCATTTCTTGTCCCTAATCGCATGATCCGAAGCACCCGTTCCTTCTGGACTGAAGTCTGGTTTAAACTACGGGTGTGTTCGTAAATTTAATAAGCAGTGCCAGACTATGCTCTGGGTGTTCGTCAACTCAGAGCATTGTCAGATTGACCTTTCGTAAATTTAGAGCGTTTAGAGAGCTCAATGGACACTCAGTTCGAGGAGTAGGGTTGATCCGAGCATTCTGTGCTAACAACAGCAGTCAAGCACCCAAGCTAACTGGCTAACGTTGGCTAGCTTGCTAGCTGCTTCCAGACACAAATGAGAGAACAGCTCACTCTGACCATTTTACTCGCGCTAGCAGAGCTGGTTCTTACATCGGCATAACCATCAAACAGGCCTCCTGACTGGTGCAGTGGTCTAAGGCGCTACATCACAGTGCTTGAGGCATCACTACAGACACGGGTTCAATCCTGTGATCGGGAGACCCATGAGGTGGAGCATAATTGGCCCAGTGTCGTCCGGGTTAGGGGAGGGTTTGACCGGCAGGAATATCCTTGTCCCATCGTGCTCTAGCAACTCCTGTGGCGGGCTGGGCGCATGCACGCTGACACAGTTGCCAGTTGTACAGTGTTAACTCCTACATATTGGTGCAGTTGGCTTCTGGGTTAAGCGAGCAGGTTTTCAAGAAGCAGTACGGCTTGGCAGGGTTGTGTTTCAGGGGGGACGTGTGGCTCTTGAACTTCACCTCTCTCAAGTCTGTTCAGAAGTTGCATATACAGTACCAGTCAAAAGTTTGGACAAACCTACTCATTCCAGGGTTTTTCTTTAAAAATGTTTTTGTATGACTTTAGTCATTTTGTTTAGTTACTACATGACTCCATATGTGTTGTTTCATAGTTTTGATGTCTTCACTATTATTCTACAATGTAGAAAATAGTAAAATAAAGAAAAACCCTTGAATGAGTAGGTGTGCCCAAACTTTTGACTGGTACTGTATAAGCAATTCAAAAGAGAACATTCTCCACATTAAACAATAGGGAAAAAAAGGGAAGGCAAAACACTCCATGTCCTTCGCCAACATGACTAGCCAAATATTTTAATCTCATACGTCAAGTTTGCCAGTAAGAGGCAGGGGGACTTTTCCAAGGCACTTAACATAGCAACAGTTAAAGTCACAGGCCGATCCAAGTAAGAAACAAAGTTACTAATATTGTACAGGCTGCTTTATGGGCTTGAACACGCAGCATGGTCAGCATCTGGCCTGACCGTTTGTCTACCACTCTTAGTGAGAGAAGGGTGCTACCGTATTCTTCCCAGTTCTAACCGGATCCTGACTCAGCCACTACAAAGGCAGTGAGAGTAATGGGTGGGCCCCTGATTCACATATAATCTGGCCCCTCCAAGTAGCCATAGGCCCCTTGAATCAGCCGGACCTTTGAGGTGTCATGATTCTGGGGCTTGTGATGCGTCTGGTCTGGCTGAGGGGGGCAAGAGCCTGATTTTATAGAGTGTGAGTTGAGTTTAGGGGGTAAACACTGTGTGTGTGTGTGAGGTTTGGGGGGAGGGGGTAGGGCTTCCATTGGTTGACTTACGCATGGAAAATACAGTTATGATGTTTTCTCTTTTCCAATATGTATTTTAGTCAAAGGGTAGCCTTAACCTTAAGGGACACTCAAGTAAGAACACACACACACACTCCTGGTCCACCCTCACACATGCACCCACACAGGCATATCAAAACAAAGAACAGTTTATTAACATAAGACTGCATATGGGGCGTAGAAATCCCCTGATTGTGTGTGTGTGGAAGAAGCTTGTCATGAAGCCACCGGCTTTCGGAAACAGTTTTTAAAGCTGTCTGGGTTCCCTGCACCGTCACACACCACACACAGCTGTGCAACAGAACGTTGCTTCCCCCTCCCCCACCCATCCCCTCTTACTCCCCACCCGCTGCCTCTCCTCTGCTCCACTCTCTCAATCCTCCACTCGGAAACAATGAGGCTGCGCTAGTGTTGGGGCTGCGCTGGCCTTTCCAGCAGATCTTATCCTTCCACTGCGTCTACTGTAAAGTGAAGTCATCTCGGTGTAGTCACCATCACTAAAAGGTCAGGGATTTAACAGGTTGGATAGATGGTTAATAAAGGCTCTGTCTCTCTCATTCTCCACTCTGTATGTATTTGTATTAGTTCAGCCTGACTTTGTGTGACCGTTTATACTAGTAACTAACATTCCGCACTACACCCAGACAGACCATATACCCCATCCACCTCTTTCCTTATTAGGCGTTAATAGCTCATCTTAGGACAGAAGAGATTTAGATGATGACATTTTTACAACTAATGAACGAAACAAGTGTTTGTGTTTGTTCATCGAGGAGATTTACCGAACAGTCCAGGGTGACTCACATAGCTCACATTTTTGAAGACAGTTGCATAAATACCGAGAAGCAATTTCAGTCTACAGAATTGTTGGTAACTAGCCCGTCTCCCAAACCACTAAACTGCACCCCTGTTCGAGTTATACACTTAACTCTGCTTATAAATAAATATTTAGCTGAAAAACATTCATTATGTTTCTCCATTTGGGTGGGGTTTCTTCTGTGAAAAACGGCCAGTCAGACACACATTAGACGCGCCTTTCACTTTTCCAACAGAGTGGGAGTCTGAGAATACAATGTCTATTTAGGTCAGGTGTATCCTAACCGGACTGCGAAATATAATCACGACTAGTTTAAACGGGACGGCCCATGGGATAAACATACTGACGCCTCAGAAGAACAACTAATACAGTTGGCAAACGGAATAATTGTTATTATTCCACAAATGTACACAAGGTGGGCTTAAAGTTTTAATATAGTCAGTGTCCATTTCCACAGCGAGGCTCATAAAGGACATTGAGGTGGCCCTGGAGATTCAGAACTTGAGTTCAAGTTCAAGTCCAAATTACTTCCACATATTTGTTAACACAAACTGAAATCCAGTATATTCATAAATTGGACAGCCACGGGACCTATACTGAGCCTGAACCTACTCTCACTACTCATCTTGATTCAACAAACCTCTGCTCCACATTCACACTCAACATGCCCTCACTTTCTCTGTCCAGCTTCCTCTTCCCATTTATGTTTCTCTCAGGATGGAGAGATTGCCTGGTCCCAGATCTGTTTGTGCTGTATAGCCAACTCCTAAGGTTGTGGTCATGCGAACAACAATGGCAGTTGGCTATACAGCACAAACAGGTCTGGGACCAGGCTAGTGGAGAAATAGGGGATACTTGGACAGTGTCTGGCCAGGCCCAGTAACGGTCAAACCTTAGCCACGGGCTCTCCCATGCGTCTGGATGGAGGAAGGGAGAATTACTCCGCACTGGAGGAGCACATCTGGTGAAAGACTTACTCATCACTTTCTCAGGGTGAATAAACCTCCAACCCCCCCATGCCACTGTCACCACCACCTCATCCCCGTTCGTTGGGGATTTGATTTTAATGGGGTCTGCTCAACGCCCCCGCCGCGACGGTGAGGAATGCCGTAACTTGAGTGTTGCTGGACTCTCGGCATCCTTCTCCCGGTTATATCTCCCCTGGCGTGGAGACGGAGCGAACCAATCCATCACACATGGCCGAGGCCCCTCCGTGCCATCACACACACGCTGATCATAATAATAATGTTAATAATAAAAATCGTCATCATTCAACTCTGTACTGTGTCTACTCCATCTTGTACAAAGTACAATAAAAGGTGTTATGGGAACTATAACAGATACCTCACCTCCACATAACCTGCTGTCTCCCCGTGCTCACTCACGCACGCACACACACACACACACACACACACACACACACACACACACACACACACACACACACACACACACACACACACACACACACACACACACACACACACACACACACACACAGGCCACCATCCTTCTCACCCCGACCCTCCTCTCAGCAACAGGGTGTCACACACAGGCAGCTGTAGCCTCTGGCTGGCTTGAGGACCTCCTGTCTTTTTCCGTCTGACATGATACGGCCATCGCTACGTTGAGCTGCTCTATTGGCCCATCACTGTCCGCGGAGGGGGAAGTCTCTTCTCGAGACTCTGAGGTAGTAAATTTGTCAGGAGCGGAATGATGTGCTGGATTCACCTATTACGTGTTTCATAAAGTTGCAGAGGTCCTGCTGCTAAAGCTCAGAGTGGAAGGAAATGACCCCTAACCTTTACGAGAGACAGTGGCGGACAGCAGCCAAACTGCGAGAGAGAGAGAGAGAGAGAGAGAGGGAAATGAGAAAAAGTGAGGGAAGTAAATAACGAGGGGAGAAAGAGGACAGACAGGTTGATGGAGAGGGAGAAATAGAGAGAGGTGGAGAAAGAGATGGATACATAGAGAGGGGGAGAGTAAACATAAAGGAGAAGGAATGAGTATGTGGTTGAAGGTACATCATATGTCCACAAGAGGGAGTAGTGCCATTAGGACATATACAGTGGATCCTTCAGTTAGTTTAGAAGATAGATATTAAAAATACACACTAGAGTAGGATATTAAAGTGTTCAACTGTAATGTAACACTAAACAAATACAAATGTTTACCTGCACACAATTTTCCACATAGTTTAGAGCTGCTTCGAGGTCTAGAACTACAATTAAATTGAATGTAGTATATGTAATTACAGTCTTTGACCATTAGAAACAAAAACAAACATTTTGGAGTATGCTGTTAGCTCCCAAAGTGCTCCAAAAACGGTTTATTCAGAGTTTTCACATAGCCTTAGTTAACATGAACAATTCAGATGCTAATTTGATCATAACACAAGATGGTGAGTCATCGTAGCCAGTCACTTTCCAGAGCTGTTACAACTGCAAGTAAATTTCCATTGATCAAGACCAATGTCTTATTTGATAATATACTTTGGATGACTTTGCATGACTTGGAGTAGATTTTTGGAAACATGGACGACTCACACTAGCCTTCTGCTTTGCCTTTGATGATGTCACGCCGAAGAGTCGGAGTCTGTCTGTGTCACTGAGAATCCCAGACGTCTGACCTCAACTTATTAAAACAGGAAGTTGACCCTGTGGTCACTTCCTGGTGAATCGGCAGATGAGGCGAATGTAATACAGTTGTAAGGAAAAAAACTGAACCCAATCATCCCATTCACATCAAACTGACGAGAAATACATGAAAAACAATGACACAACATACAGCCATCTAAAAAACCATGGATTGATGCATTGTGGGGTTTGAGTGTTTTGCCTGGGGCTTACCAGTGACCACAAATGTACATTCCTTTAAACAAAGCCCTAATATGGTACGCTATCTAACCCTTGCAACCAGACAAGGCAAGCATGTCCATCTTCAAAATGAGTTGAATGTTTCAACTTAAATCTCTAGCGTCTAAGACGTTGGGAGAGAGGCGGGTGCTAAGCTGACATTTGGAATTGTTTTAAGATCATACTATGGATCATTTATCTATTTGATTTAGAATTTTATGGGATCAATCGACTCTATTTTTTTTTTATACATGTAAAAACAAGTAACATATTTTTCCTGATCTTTCTTATATCACTCCGATATAGGACAGACACTTCAGAACACACTTTATTTTTTATTTTTTGAGGGACTATCTGTTGTTCCATGTAGTGAATCTGTTATTCAATGCATTTGTATGGGCAAGTAGAAGACCAAATAAACATTTCATCAAATAATTTTTTATATATTTTTTTGATACATCAAGGTGTATTACAATTCAATATCAAATAGCCAATTGATCCTTGGTATGACCTTCTTAAAACAATTTCATATAGCTTAGTAGAATCCCCCCACCCCTGACTTAGACAGGGCTTAGACTGTAATGGGTTAAAGAGTTTCAACTTGTCACACACTCTAAACACATGCATACAAGCCATATTAGAACTTCTTATTGTACATCACTACAAACCAATGTCTGCAATTCTGTAAGACAAATAATTCAACAACCATGTGATTGAATTTAACAGAAGTGAGAGGGGAATGAGCAACAAAGGATAAAAAACATGTTCAAAAGTAGTTAATCAAATGTGATAAATAAGGTTGGCAAGCCTTCCACTGTGAAACACACAGCACAACCCCAAATAAATAAATAAAGACAAAGTTAGTGAAACACATGAGTCAGTAGTGAGTTAGTAAAGGGTGGGATCAGGAGGGAGGAGGGAGGTATAATTACGGTAAGACACAGGGAGAGGTACAGAGGGAGAGAGAGAAAGAGAGAGGGAGACAGCAAAGAGAGCCCTGCCCACTCTCACAAAACCATTCAACTTGTGCACAGTGAGCACTCACACTCTTCTACAGAGAACTACGCTTCCCTGGGGTAACCTTCTGAAGACGACTGACCTTCCCACACAAAACCTCCAAAGGATCAGACATCATCTCCACTCCAGCACTGGCAAGACCATCTTCTGTCCACACCTCTCCTTCTTCAGCCATCTCTCCTTTTTAAACACAAGGATTATTCCTTTTTGTTCTCACTTTAAGGGTCACTTTTTAAACTTATATACCAAGTCGTACAGCACTGCTGACTAAATTTATTTGTCCAGAGCTTACCTTGTCTGGAGGAGTTTTTAAAATCTCTTTTGGCAGAAGGACTGATAGTTTTCCCCCACTCTCATCATTTCGCCTACCAGTTGGTGCTCGCTGCGCTGCTCTCCGTTGTCCCGGCAGCAGACCTGTCTAGTCCAGGATGTCTCCTTTGCCCATGCTGAGTGGGATGTTGCTGCTCTTTGCCCATAGCTGTGGCGGGGCCGGCTCTTTGTCCGTGGCGATAGGTGGTGGCCAGACGCCACCACAGACCCAGTCCCAGCTGGTGCCGGAGGTCACTGACTGCCCGTCCTGCGCCCTGGCGCGGCTCAACGAGGAGGATGGCAGCAAACCCGAGGTGGTGGAGGCAGTGAAGAGGCACATCCTCAACATGCTGCACCTGCAGGTGCGGCCCAATGTCACGCACCCGGTGCCCCGCGCTGCTCTGCTCAATGCCATCCGCAAGCTGCACGTGGGAAGAGTGGCTGAGGACGGCAGCGTCCAGATCGAGGATGGGAGCCACGGGCGCCCTGATGCCGCCGACATGGCCGAGACGACTGAGATCCTTACCTTCGCAGAGGCCGGTGAGTGCCACAGGTGTGTGTGTGGGGGGGTGATCGAGCATGTATATGTGTGAAAAGAGAAAAAGAGAGAGAGCGATAGACAGAGCAACAAGAAAGGTCCTTGTCTAAGGAGGAGGAAAAAAAGGCGGCCTTGCTAAACGCTACAAAGGCTATAGGACTGTAACCCAGTTCGGCAAGTTTGCAGACCTAATTCTTTGAAACGACCGGCTCTCGACCTGTTTAATTCCACCTGTGTGATAGATCAGTTTAACCTGTTGACTCTACCCAGAGAGCTGCCCCCACCCCCACACCTTCCCCTGCCACCCTTCCCTTAAGGTCCCTAATGAACCCCTGCTGCTTTAAAGAATACACAATTATCTGCTTAGAAAACTCCCAGGCTTGTGTCCCTTAGCTCCCGTGTGAAGTTATTCAGAGTAGTGCAGTAGCAGTCGCCGGGAGACCGAATGAGTGTTTTTCTCAGAAATGGCAGCGACAACGAATAGAGTGAGAGTGTGAGAGAGAGAGCGAGAGAGAGAGAGAGAGAGAGAGAGAGAGAGAGAGAACGAGAGAGAGATTTATTTTTAAAAAAAGCTCCTCAGGTTAAAGAAAAAAAACTCTTATCCAGTTACTGACTCTACCCTGTTTTCTTCTTCCACAGGCGGGTTTAAAACCTGCTGTCGAGTGTAGAGTGGTGTGTTCAAAGGTGCTGTCAAACCTATGATGTGTAGGGAGATCTGAGTCTGCTCTGACTTTGATAGCCCAGGAGGGGAACATGGGATATAGAAAAAGCTGAACTGTGTCGGCACAAGAACAATGTTCCTTTTTCCTCCCATAGCAAATTATGACTGCCATTGAAGGTGCAGAACATTTTACAGTACAGTATTTTGGAAAGGGCTATTCGGTTCGTAAATACAGTACTGTGTAATTGGTGAGGTGATCTTGAGTGCTCCTGAATCTCTGTTGCAGCAAGGGGGGAGAGAGAAGTGCTTCAATGAGAGTATAAAGGATATGTACTCCAAGTCATGACTGGCATTTGCAGTGAGTTCACAAGGACTTGACAGACAACATTTTTGCGAACTGCTGCAGTAGGCCTACTCACACTCACACAACTTATGTTTAAAACCAATGGTCAGACACACAATGAAGGAAATGAGAATGTCCTTCATTGTGTGATGTCAAGTTGCTGTTCCTTTTATGTGGTAAAAAAAAACAAAAAAAAAAACAAGGAGGTAAAAGCAAAGAATTCTAGAAAAACTATGTATATTTTCAACGTAGGCTCTTCGTCTATGTGGGTAGTTAGACCCAACTTTTTCAACCTGTCCATTAGGAATTTTCTAAATATTCATTTTAGAATATGCATTTTACAGTACAATTTGAAAGAGTTGTCAAGTAGCTATAACATGGCATTGAAAACAACACTTTTTATGTCAGAATTGGGGGAAATACTCTTTTTTTTATTTTTATTGATTGATGCATGTATTGAGGTTGAGGAAACAGAGTCAAGTTTAAAAATAAAACAGTTTTATTCACTTCATTAGAAAATGCTATGCTGCTCATTACTGGAGCCAGGTTCCCTCCCTGACGTTCGCAACAGCAAACACTTGAAATAAATGAACAGTGGAACCGTTTAGGAAAACCTAAGTGAGAGTATACACTATAATTACAAAAAATGTTGATTAAACATACGATTGTAAGACAGCCATCGGCAATAGGATTGTGAGTTTGCGCAACTAAAATGTCAACACACAAACTTTCTGTTGTGAGCATCAACATATTTTTGTAACCGTGTGTCACCATAAATACCACGCCTCAAATTTACATCAATATGACAATGACAGACCAAATATTATTATACCAAAGCCTTAGCATATAGATCAGGAAGCAGACTAAAATATACATTACCGGTCAAAAGTTTTAGAACACCTACTCATTCAAGGGTTTTTCTTTATTTTAACTATTTTTCTACATTGTAGAATAATAGTGAAGACATCAAAACTATGAAATAAGACATGGAATTATGTGGTAACAAAAAAAAGTGTTAAACAAATCAAAAAACATTTTATATTTGAGATTCTTCAAATAGCCACCTTTTGCCTTGACTACAGCTTTGTACACACTTGGCATTCTCTTAACCAGCTTCACCTGGAATGCTTTTCCAACAGTCTTGAAGGAGTTCCCACGTATGCTGAGCACTTGTTGGCTGCTTTTCCGTCACTCTGAGGTTCGACTCGTCCCAAACCATCTCAATTTGGTTGAGATCTTTGGATTGTGGAGGCCAGGTCATCTGATGCAGCACTCCATCACTCTCTTTCTGGGTAAAATAGCCCTTGCACAGCCTGGAGGTGTGCTGGGTCATTGTTCTGTTGAAAAACAAATTATTGTCCCACTAAGCCCAAACCAGATGGGATGGCGTATCGCTGCAGAATGCTGTGGTAGCCATGCTAGTTAAGTCTGCCTTGAATTCTAAATAAATCACTGACTGTGTCACCAGCAAAGCATCCCCACACCATAACACCTCCTTACGGTGGGAAATACACATGCACATCCATACACATCCATTCACACACACCGGGTCTCACAAAGACACGGCGGTTGGAACCAAAAATCTCCAATTTGTTTCTTGGCCCAAGCAAGTCTCTTCTTGTTATTTGTGTCCTTTGGTAGTGGTTTCTTTGCAGCAATTCGGCCATGAAGGCTTGATTCACACAGTCTCAGCTGAACAGTTGATGTTGAGATGTGTCTGTTACTTGAACTCTGTGAAGCATTTATTTGGGCTGCAATTTCTGAGGCTGGTAACACTAATTAACTTATCCTCTGCAGCAGAGGTAACTCTGGGTCTTCCATTCCAGTGGCGGTCCTCATGAGAGCCAGTTTCATCATAGCGCTTGATGGTTTTTGCAACTGCATTTGAAGAAACGTTCAAAGTTCTTGACATTTTCCGTATTGACTGACCTTCATGTCTTAAAGTAATGATGGACTGTCGTTCTCTTTGCTTTTTTGAGCTGTTATTGCCATAATTTGGACATGGTCTTTAACCAAATAGGCCTATCTTCTGTATCCCCCCCCCCCACCTTGTCACAACACAACTGATTGTCTCAAACACATTAAGAACGAAAGAAATTCCACAAATGAACTTTTAACAAGGCACACCTGTTAATTGAAATGCATTCCACGTGACTACCTCATGAAGCTGGTTGAGAGAATGCCAAGGGTATGCAAAGCTGTCGTCAAGGCAAAGGGTGGCTATTTGAAGAATCTTAAATAGAAATTATATTTTCATTTAACACTTTTTGGTTACAACATGATTCCATATGTGCTATTTTATAGTTTTGATGTCTTCACTATTAAAAATAAAGAAAAACCCTTGAATGAGTAGGTGTTCCAAAACTTTTGACCGGTAGTGTATGTGACATTTGTAATTGAAAACATATCTCACATTTTGTGGTTATGCTTATGCCTACATTTGTCATTGATACATCTCTTGGTTATGCTTTCCCTAGGTTTGCAAAGCTACTGTTAACTTACCAAAGTTACCAGAATCTATGGTCATTGGTCATTTATAATTGAATAACTTTTACAAAATGTATTCATTTATAGTATAACTTTTTTATATATGTGTCCATAGTGTTCATGAGTTTCTAGTGCATAGACCACATGGTTCAATAGAAAATATCCCAATTAATAATAAAAGCATCTTATCAACAGTAGTATTATTTTCAAATAACTCTGCAAGTCTTCCAACTGTTGACTTTTTTCACTACTGCCACCGCTTTGGCACCAAAAGATTTACAACAAATTGACATAGAAGAGTCAATAATTGTAATTAAGATGGATGCAGTCATAATGATCATAGCCTGTAAGTCGCCTTAAGAAAAGAGGGTTCCTCAAGGGTTCTTTGGGAAGAGTGATGGTTCTATGTTTAACCATAATACCTCAAAGAACCCTTTGAGCCCTTCAATAGTTCTTTGCAGTTCAGAAAAGGGTTCTTTGCTCTTTTAGTAATTATAATAAAAATGTAGGGGCGGTGGCTCATTTTAATATTTTGTGGCATGGTTTTCTCACAGCTCTATTTGTTGAAAGACTCACGCATGGCTTTGCGTCAATTGAGAACTGATATCTAGTTTAATGGTTCTCAAACTTCTCCTCGGGGACCCCCAGCCATAACAAAGCTAGCACAACTGATTTGAACATGTCAACTAACAGAATAATAAAACCTATGGTATTTTAACAATATAATATGGCTAACCAAAAAGAAAAGGACACTATATGTTTCTTCAAAAGGTAATTTCGATAACCTTAGGAAAGGGATCTTTATAGCACCATGAAGGTTCCATTTAGAATCTTATGAGCATGGTTCTTTATAGAACCTTTAAAAATGCTATTTACAGCAGCAAAAAGGGTTACAAGCCAAATAACCCTTATTTGGCACTATATAGAACCATTTGTTTTTAGTGCGTAATAAATTATTCGCTGAATTAAATTTGTGATGACAATTTGATGTGGCCTGACATTTAGTCACATTATCAGTATTCAGAGTTGTTTCAACATCAGAGGGCTACTAAAGAAATCTCCTGTGTGGGACTCCTGTGTGGATCACTATTGAGTTCCACATTCGCTGTACTTGTTGGCTTAAATAAAAAACCCATAATAGTCCCTTTTACTCTAAATAGGCATTTGAATGAACTTTAGATTCAAAGGGAAGAGTGGCACTTCTGCTTGGGGGTCTTAAATAATAAATACAAAAAACTGTAAATAACTAGGGTTAAATTAACCATGCAGCAGGGACATTGTGCTGCATATAATTGCTTCATTCAACAGAATATGGGCCCCAATAATTATTTTGGGCTGTTGGGACAGTATCTCATGAAAGAGCCTTGCTCACTGTGTAGAAAGTGTTGAGTGCTGGTACTGCCAATTTCCTCCGCAGTCTGTGCCCACTCTCCCCTTCAACCCCCCTACCCATGGAGTATAGCAATTAATTAAACACATCATCAGTGAAATTCCGATGTCCACATTTATATCCACATTTATCTTCTGGTAGCTGTGTCTCTTTAATCGCACAGCTGTCTCCGGACACCTTGACTTGGCTAGATAGACTAACTATAGTGACTGCTAAGTTTTGTTAGTGATTTAAGAAAATAAGCACACTTTCTCATGAGACTGAATATGATCAACATGTACATTTGTATGTGAAACAGTTATTTTCTGCCTATTTGGTGTAAGTTAACTAATAGTTCCATTAAAATGCCCTCATCAGTCATGTATTTTACGTATTCAGCACTGCTATCAGTTATCAAGCTCAAGGACTCCTCTCACAAGGACTTGAGGCTGAGAGGTCACATTCCACATCAGTTACAAAAGAGTCTCACCTCCTAACCATGTCTTTCCAATAATAGTTAATTACTTTTAGATTGTGGTACAAAATAGCAGTCAATGGCAAATTATTGTACTGTAGCCTAAATTGGCAAGTCTCTTTTTTGGCTTGTTAACCTGCATGGTTGAGAGGTTTAACTACTGTTTGATGTTGTCGCATCTCTCCATTTGGTATATATGCAGTGAACCATCAGTGCTGCTAAAAGCAAAAGACAAAAAAGACATTTGCTGTTTTTTTCCTCAATGCTGCCACTACCATTCATTCTTGTGCCGTGGCCAGAGCAATTAAATATGTTTTGGAATGTGATGCCAAAGCTCTTGACATCACCAACGAAATGTCTTTTCTGATATCTCCAAATTAATATTATGCTGCCAAGGCCTACTCCAAAAGGGCGTCAAGAGAGTGTCCCGACATCGAGTCAGATGAAACCTTTATGGTTCATGGAGACTATTCTGGCTCCTTTAACAAAGCCCAGACAAACAGAAAAGAAACGGCAGCCAGTGGTTTCAGGCAATAGTAAAAAGCAAGGGGAAAAATTTGATAAAAGTGGCAACTTTGTAAATACTTTCACATATCTCTGGGCTGGTCAAATAAAAATAAACCGACTGGTGGATGATGCCTTTGGAATCCGGTAGGGAGTCCGGTGATCTGTTGAGTTGTGTAGCTTTTCAAGCAGGATAGGAGGGCACCCACATTCCCATGAAGGCCATGGTGCCTCACTGAGAGGGAGACAACTAGAAGCCTTAGGCAGGTCTCATTGACTGGCATGTAATTCATTTTGGCCCAATCACTCCTCACCTCACTTCTCCACTGTGACAGCCCATGTGTGGCAAGGTTTTTTCTTGCACACTACCTATACCACAGTATTTATTGGCTTGATTCAGCCACTAACATCTGTCAACAGATATTGAACAGCTACAGAGTAAGCAGGAGAGAGGGATAGGATCAGGTTTACAGGTTAGTCTGAGCTTAGTGAGATCTATTGTATCTTCACATTAAGTCATATATTGTGACTGAACAGTCTTCAGGTCAAATGTGTGGCATTATTGCAAATGATTGGGTGCTTCTCCATGTCCTTTTCTAATTACTGTTGTCATCGGAAATTTGAATGGAATTTTCTTGGCATACACCAAATAATGTATTTTTGGGGGGATTACAACCCTAATTTAATTAATTACAACCTGGCGTTAAAGAGCAGCTAGATAGACATAAAGTCTCTCACTCTCCCAGTCTCCAAAGGTTAGGAGTCTGAGGAGGCTGTATTTCTCCCGACTTTGCTCATTGTTCTTGGGAGTGCCTTGGCCTGTGAAGCCTGGACTGCGGTGACTCAGAGCGACTGCTGCACATCTTCCTGGGCTTGGGTGTCTAATTGTGTGTACAGGGTCATAAATCAAGCCCACCGCTGGTTCATCTCCTTCCAAAGAGGCCAGCACAGAGTGTTTTTGCAAGTGAGATAGTGGAGTGTGAGATGGAGAGGCTGAGAGTCCAAAGAAGCAAGTCAAAGGGGTTACATGACTGATGGCACCACTGACCTTTGCAATTTCTGTGGTCAGTCGGTGGTCAGTTGATTGACTCGGCTAAGATGGAACGTATCGTAAATGTTAGTTGGACTTTTTCCAAAGGGTTCAATTTGTATGCAGATGCACTCTGTTAACCTTGCAATAGTGCTTAGGGAATGCTATTGGAATGATTTCAGGTACACATGAGATAGCTTGTCTATTAAAAGACAATTGCCATGAGCCCTACAGCGTTTTACAAGCATTCTTAAAATGTAACTGCTTCAATTTGGTGGTGATAGCGTCTAACGTACATCCTAATGACATTCATAGAACACTGGGTTCTTTGCACAATGGCTCTCCAACATTGCTGTCATTGTCAGGGAACATTCCTGGAATGTCTTAAGACCCACATATGGTTGTGTTAGAGCAGGCAAGTGAACCATTCAAGAGAAATCAACTTGGGAAGAATAAGGTGATCGGCACTTTCAGAGAAAAATGCTGCTACAATTCTGTTATCATTATGATGATATTTTACAAGAAATGCATTAAAACTATTGCTTATTGAGATAAGTTTAAAAAAAAGTGGTTATATATGATGCTGTCCAGGATACAGTAAGCCATCATATTATTTGCTTGATTTATCAAACCAGAACTCTTTCAAAGTTGCAGCAGGCAAAGAGGCAAATATGAAAAAGACACATTTTTCAAAGAGTTCTCTGTTTAGTCTGCTCTGAATGTAGGTCTACTAACTAGTGGACTGAGAGTTGGCAGGTATTAAAGCTGATACAACTACCTCCAATACAACTGGCAGGTCACAGGTTGCAGAAAAATCTGATACATTTTGTATCGGATTTAGTTCAAGTGGATCTCTAGGCAATTTTGTTTAATTTCTATCAAATTAGGCAATCAACCGGTATAAATTAATATCAATTTCCCTTAAACTGGTAAAGAATAAACACCTCAAGAGCGTGTTATAGTGTTATCATTCTTGTTATTGAAGTGATGCCTCAGTGGTAGAGTATTAGGGCTCCATACAATATGACTGGAACATCTACGGAGAGATCAAAGGCCATTAGACCTCCAAAGCTAAACTGGATTAAGAGTGAGCATATTGATTACGTTAATTAGGATAGTATTTGGATAGAAGAGGAACCCACCACTAATGCTCCTAAGCTGTCAGGTAATTTGGGCTCACACCCCACTCCCTATTCCTTTTTTGAAGACACGCAATGGGGAGGTAAAAATTTGAAAACGTAATTTTACATTTTTGTGTGCAGGACAGCTGTGCAAACTGTCCTTCATTGGCTAAATTCTTGTTGATTGTTCAGGAGTAATTCTACCGCTCTTTAGTTGATTCCAATTATTTTCTCACAAATTATTTCAGGAACCATGTTGGGCAGCGATGCACTCAAACGCTCTTCTCAGGGCAGGTTTTCTTTGGGTTAGGGCCCCCTTGGGTTTGTACAGTCCCATTCTTTAGCCCCTGTGCAGGATTACGGAAGAACAATGGCGGAGCCACCACTGGTAAAGCCAATTATTTTTTGCCTGTGTTTGTGATACAGTGGCTGTGTTTGGACAGATGGGTTTGGGCACAAAGAGCCACAGCACATTCTCCAGTGTTAAATCAACACTGAATGTTACATTTAACACTGGTCCAGTGCCTATACGGGCCCACACTTTTCAGTGTTAAATTAACATACTGCTTAATGTAAAGCCTTATTTGCATATTTCCCGGAGTGTCTTGCCTTTTGAGTGAATTGTAGAGTTTACCACCCATGAATGTATTTGTTAGACAGAGACATGGTTGTTACATTCATAGCTTTACAATCCTGTGGCATTCACCAAGTGAGATCTTAAGTGAATATGTTATCATTAAAATTTAATTCTTTAACACAATAAAACACATATTTCATGAGGCCTTTTTTGAGGGCTTGGTTTAACCCTTATACAGTGGCCTGAAATGCATGGTTTACAAGCCACATCAGTCATGCAAGTCACTTTATGATGTCTTGAAAATGTATGTATAATTCCTATTGGAATCCAGCCACAGTGGGGATATCCAACATTTGGCATTTTTATTCACCTGCAACCTGCATTCAGAACGACTGCCTGGTTGGAAAGATGAAGATATGAGACTGACTACCTAAACCATCTCAACTGGAACAACTAATTCAGTAACGAGTACAATGAGTGGAAGTAACATATTGGAAGAGTTTAGAAAAATGTATGTTTTTTATAATTGAGTAGCATAAGATTAATGAATCATTCGATGTACATGCAATAACAGTACCAGTCAAAAGTTTGGACACACCTACTCATTCAAGGGTTTATCTTAAACAATGAAATAACACATATGGAAGCATGTAGTAACCAACCAAGTGTTAAACAAATCAAAATATATTTTTCTTTGAGATTCTTCAAAGTAGCCGCCCCTTGCCTTGATGACATCTTTGTAACGGTCGTCGTACGTAATGGACCAAGGCGCAGCGGGTTGAGTGCTCATCTTAACTTTATTTGAACACATACGAAAAAAAACAAGAAAACAATCGAACGAACAGTATTGCCGGCCACACACACACACACACACACACACACACACACACACACACACACACACACACACACACACACACACACACACACACACACACACACACACACACACACACACACACACTCATAGCTATGCAACAACAACTTCCCACAAACCACAGGTGAAAAAAGGGCTACCTAAGTATGACTCCCAATCAGAAATAACGATGTACAGCTGTTCCTGATTGAGAGCCATACCAGGTCAACAAAGAAATACACAACATAGAAAACCATATAAATACAAAACAAGAACATTACCCAAAAACCCCGGAACACATAAAACAAACACCCCTCTTACATAAATACATATCCCAATAAACCCCGAACCACATAAAACAAATACCCCCTGCCACGTCCTGACCAAACTACAATAACCAATAACCCCATATACTGGTCAGGACGTGACAATCTTTGCACACTCTTGGCATTCTCTCAACCAGCTTTTGGTTACTACATGATTCCATATGTGTTATTTCATAGTTTTGATGTCTTCACTATTATTCTACAATGTAGAAATAGTACAAATAAAGAAAAATCTTGGAATGAGTAGATGTGTCCAAACTTTTGAATTGGTACTGTAGCTATTGAAACAAACACTTGTAAAAATCAGTCTGCAATAGAGCATGCTGGTAAATTTGATTATGATGGGGATTATTACCAGCACTTGGGTTATTTTACACCAAACACCTGAATCAGCACTAGAAACGTTACACTGACAAATCAACACTAGGTAAACTGGACAATTTGCTGTGTCGATTCCTTTGATAATGACATCACAGCCACTCTGAGAACATTCAGCTCAGCAACAACATGCGCTGTCTATACACAAAAAGAGAGGAACAGATACTCTTGCTTGGATCACCCAGAGAAGGGTTTAATTTTTTACTGGTATTTTACAAATGTTCCATCACGAAAATCATCAAATCAAATGTATTTATATAGCCCTTCTTACATCAGCGGATATATCAAAGTGCTGTACAGAAACCCAGCCTAAAACCCCAAACAGCAAGCAATGCAGGTGTAGAAGCACGGTGGCTAGGAAAAACTCCCTAGAAAGGCCAAAACCTAGGAAGAAACCTAGAGAGGAACCAAGCTATGAGGGGTGGCCAGTCCTCTTCTGGCTGTGCCAGGTGGAGATTATAACAGATCATAGCCAAGATGTTCAAAATGTTCATAAATGACCAGCATGGTCAAATAATAGTAATCATAGTGAACAGGTCAGGGTTCCATAGGCAGAACAGTTGAAACTGGAGCAGCAGCACTGCCAGGTGGACTGGGGACAACAAGGAGTCATCATGCCAGGTAGTCCTGAGGCATGGTCCTAGGGCTCAGGTCCTCCGAGAGAGAGAAGGAAAGAAAGAGAGAACTGGAGAGAGCATAATTAAATTCACACAGGACACCGGATAAGACAGGAGAAATACTCCAGATATAACAGACTGACCCCAGCCCCCGACACATAAACTACTGCAGCATAAATACTGGAGGCTGAGACAAGAGGGGTCAGGAGACACTGTGGCCCCATCCAATGATACCCCCGGACAGGGCCAAACAGGCAGGATATAACCCCACCCACTTTGCCAAAGCACAGCCCCCACACCACTAGAGGGATACCTTCAACCACCAACTTACCATCCTGAGACAAGGCCGAGTATAGCCCACAAAGATCTCCTCCACGGCACAATCCAAGGGTGGTGCCAACCCGGACAGGAAGACAACGTCAGTGACTCAACCCACTCAAGTGACGCACCCCTCCTAGGGACGGCAAGTAAGAGCACCAGTAAGCAAGTGACTCAGCCCCTGTAATAGGGTTAGAGGCAGAGAATCCCAGTGGAGAGAGGGGAACCTGCTAGGCAGAGACAGCAAGGGTGGTTTGTTGTTCCAGTGCCTTTCCGTTCACCTTCACACTCCTGGGCCAGACTACACTCAATCATAGGACCTACTGAAGAGATGAGTCTTCAACAAAGACTTAAAAGTTGAGACCGAGTCTGCATCTCACATCGGTAGGCAGACCATTCCATAAAAATTGAGCTCTATAGGAGAAAGCCCTGCCTCCAGCTTTTTGCTTAGAGATTCTAGGGACAATTAGGAGGCCTGCGTCTTGTGACCGTAGCGTACGTGTAGGTATGTACGGCAGGACCAAATCGGAAAGATAGGTAGGAGCAAGCCCATGTAATGCTTTGTAGGTTATAGCAGTAAAACCTTGAAAATAAATCACTTTTCTCCCTGGAAACCCGGTATTTCCCGGCAAAACCGGACGTGTCATTCAAAAGCATTATAAAGCATATAAATATGTCTGGATTTGATTAAAGCTTTGATCCACATCAAAATTCATACCTGATGCTACCTGAGCCTGATGAGCCATATATTAAACACATTTTATGAGTCCTACATTTATGACATTTAATGAGGCCAAGCCCAAAAAAGGCTAAATGATTGTGCAGTTATCCAATGCACATATGATATAGTCTACTGCACATTACATACGACAGAAAAACATAAAAGCCGATAGATGTGGCTAGCTATGCTCTCTTTGATAAATAAATGAAACTAGCTCCAGTAAGCTAACATTTTTGTATTACTTTTCTGTATTGTATTATATGGACTGGAATGAAGCACATCGTTCAAACCATGATAAAGCAGAAGAGAACATGCTCTTCTGGTGCAGCACATGTAGACTACAAAGTTACCACTATAGGTTTGCAAATTTGATTTACATTTTGAAATTGAATAGGGCCTATTGGTATAATTAGTAGGCTGACACATATATACCTTTCATAATATTGTCCCTAATGTTATTAGCCTACCTGCTCTTTCTCTCTCTATTGTTGCTTCATTCCTTCCTCGCTTCAAAAGTTAATGTAATACGTTTTGTTTGCCTTATTAAGCTTATTATACATAACCCATTGTTAATTAGCTAAAAAATAAGGGTAATACTGCATTGAATGTATTACCTGAAAGAGGTAGGCTAGGACATCTATATATCAGGCTATACAGTATTTCAATCTACAACAGGATTAACTATTTTGGATACAATTTGAATGGAGTTGATGGAAAGAGAAAAACTGCGAGAGTGTTCACGCATGCACTGATTTAAAGCAACAATATTCTTCGAGTGGTAAGCTGTTTTAAAACTCTGCAAGTGCAATAAAAAATATATAATCTTTACAATTAAAAAACAAGGTGACCCCCGAAAGCCAGATGGAGATGGGTAAATTAGACGCGCATTCTGTCTTTATATTACTCTATAAGGCTATGCTGCAGCAAATGTAGGCCTACCTGTCCCAAGATAAAACGTTACCATGATGAGATGATACTGTAGGTCTACATGCATTGTGAACTGCGCTCCATACTGAGATGGGCTGTCTGTCCCCACCCTGAGCATTGATTCATCATTCAGATTTATCATGCCGTAGAGAAGCTACATTTAGACATCACATATAATTTAACAGTTCCATTTCACGCCGTGCCATTCATATAAATAAAATTATTATAATTGACTAGTTTCTCACAGTTATTTATCCTGGGAAATGGGAGTGTAACCGGGTTCCCGCCATTCAACACTAACCCAGAGCCAAATATAATATCAAGAAAGTGAGCTTTATGCATTGTTAAGACATCATTTTGTAAAGATTGTCCTCTGTAATTGGAAGAGATTAGCTTAGACATTCAAAATGATCTGTTAGAAGAAGCTTTCCAGAGGTGTCCTTGTGCTTAGGTCCCTGGACATAAGCCAGTTTTGAGCCAGAGCTAATAGATTTGGTTCACCAGCAGGCCTCCCGTAGTGGCACGAGAAACATTTCGCCACATCACAAGTGAAGTCACATCTACCTGTGGAAACTGTAGTTATTATGGGTAATAACTGAAATCCTTCAACATCTTGCTGTATCTCTCTGTAATACTATTGTGTACTTTACAGTATGCTGGCTGCCACCAGTAAAGGTGACACAAAGAGATTATGCAACGTTGTGGCATTTAAACCTCCCCAAAACATTTTTAGGAAGAGGTGAACCGTATGTGATGGACAGTACTGTTGTGTTGTGTCTTGCTGTGTGCTTGTGAATGTGTGTGTGTGTGTGTGTGTGTGTGTGTGTGCAGTGAGTGAGTGAGTGTATACACGTCGCAAAACATATTTACATGTTGTACCGAAAATGTACCATTCTGCTGTCTCTCCTGTAAACACATTTCACTTTAATGTTAGCAAAGGACATTACAGATTATTTTCAAACTGATGTGCCCAGAATTGACAATGATGAACTGAATAAAGCAAATTTGGAAAAAGAGAAACAGACTAGAACCTTACTATGCGTGAAGTCATGTCATTGAAGTCATTAAATAAGTCATTAAATAAAGAGACAGAGGCTAAAAAATAAGGGCCTATTTTAAGTAATAAAATAAAGGTGAAATAAATTAATTAAATAAATGTCAAGTAAGGAAATTCTAATGATACGTGTGCCATGCCTAAAGTGACTCAGTCCGATTGATGTGGCCCTATCACACCCCATCAGACTCAGATGTGGCCGGTGCAGTCCAAGAATCAGACAGCAAATCATTTACTTACACTGAAATGAGCTCAGACTTCGTTACAATGCTTTACTAATCTAATTCTCCGATCCTCTCTCTATTCTCTTCCTCTCTAGGCGATTCCCAGGGTGCGGTCAACTTCCTCATTTCCAAGGAGGGCGGTGAGCTGTCTCTGGTGGAGCAGGCTAATGTATGGATCTTTCTCCGGCTGGCCAAGACCAATCGCAGCCGTGCCAAGGTCACTATACGCCTGTTGCAGCAGTGCCATGGCGGAGACGGCCATGAAGAGTCTGTGCTACTGGCTGAGAAGGCAGTGGACACACGGCGCAGTGGCTGGCACACTTTCCCCGTGTCAGCCAGCGTCCAGGCCCTGTTGAAGGGAGGCGGCAGCATGCTCAGTGTGAAGATCTCCTGCCCGCTGTGCGCCAAAGCTGGCGCCACACCCATCCTGGTGTCGACCAGTGGCAACCAGGAGCGTGAGCAGTCCCACCGGCCCTTCCTCATGGCGGTAGTGCAGCAGGGCGAGGGTGGCGAGCCACGGCGACGCCACAAAAGGGGTCTGGAGTGCGACGGCAAGGTGCATGCTTGCTGCAAGCGCCAGTTCTATGTCAATTTCAAGGACATTGGCTGGAGCGACTGGATCATAGCACCGGGGGGCTACCACGCCAACTTCTGCGAGGGCGACTGCCCCAGCCACGTGGCCAGCATCACAGGCTCCTCGCTGTCCTTCCACTCCACCGTCATCAATCACTACCGCATACGGGGCTACGCGCCCTTCCAGAACATTAAGTCGTGCTGCGTGCCCACGAGGCTACGCGCCATGTCTATGCTCTACTACAATGAGGAGCAAAAGATCGTCAAAAAGGACATCCAGAACATGGTCGTAGAGGAGTGTGGCTGCTCGTAAAAGCCTGGCAGAGCTGGTGGGGCTGGGAAGTTGGTCTCATGCCCAGAGAGACAGAACTAAACGGAAGAGGCCCTTTATCTCTCTCTCTCTTGCGTGCAAGACACTTGTCAGGACCGACTTCTATTTGGACTCAATGACTGGCTTGTTCTCCATCGTTGGCAAGTCCAGGGGGTATCTATAACTCAGAGAAATCTCTGTGGCACTTTCAAAAAAATACATATAATATCTAATATATTTTTGTTACAAAACAAAGGGAGTGAGGTGAGAGGATATTTATGTGACCCAGATGCGGTGTAGTTGCTCCTTTCATGTACTGCAAGATGAGAGACCATGCGAATGAGGTGCCTGAAAAATATACAGCTGAAGTCGGAAGTTTACATACACCTTAGCCAAATACATTTAAACTCAGGTTTTCACAATTCCTGACATTTAATCCTAGTAAAAATTCCCTGTCTTAGTTAGGATCACCACTTTATCTTAAGAATGTGAAATGTCAGAATAATAGTAGAGAGAATTATTTATTTCAGCTTTTATTTCTTTCATTACATTCCCAGTGGGTCAGAAGTTTACATACACTAAATTAGTATTTGGTAGCATTGCCTTTAAATTGTTTAACTTGGGTCAAACATTTCGGGTAGCCTTCCACAAGCTTCCCACAATAAGTTGGGGGAATTTTGGTCCAACCCCCCTGACAGAGCTGGTATAACTGAGTCAGGTTTGTAGGCCTCCTTGCTCGCACACGCTTTTTCAGTTCTGCCCACAAATTCTCTATAGGGTTGAGGTCAGGGCTTTGTGATGGCCACTCCAATACCTTGACTTTGTTGTCCTTAAGCCATTTTGCCACAACTTTGGAAGTATGCTTGGGGTCATTGTCATTTGGAAGACCCATTTGCCACCAAGCTTTAACTTCCTGACTGATGTCTTGAGATGTTGCTTCAATATATCCACATAATTTTCCATCCTCATGATGCCATCTATTTTGTGAAGAGCACCAGTTCCTCCTGCAGAAAAGCACCCTCACAACATGATGCTGCCACCCCCGTGTTTCACAGTTGGGATGGTGTTCTTCGGCTTGCAACCCCTTTTTGCTCCAAACATAACGATGGTCATTATGGCCAAACAGCTCTATTTTTGTTTCATTAGACCAGTGGACATTTCTCCAAAAAGTACAATCTTTGCCCCCATGTGCAGTTGCATAGTCTGACTTTTTTACAGCGGTTTTGGAGCAGTGGTTTCTTCCTTGCTGAGCGGCCTTTCAGTTTATGTCGATATAGGACTCGTTTTACTGTGGATATAGATACTTTTGTACCTGTTTCCTCCAGCATCTTCACAAGGTCCTTTGCTGTTGTTCTGGGATTGATTTGCACTTCTCGCACCAAAGTACATTCATCTCTAGGAGACAGAACGCGTCTCCTTTCTGAGTGGTATGACGGCTGCGTGGTCCCATGGTGTTTATACTTGCGTACTATTGTTTGTACAGATGAACGTGGTACCTTCAGACATTTGGAAATTGCTCCCAAAAATGAACCAGACTTGTGGAGGTCTACAATTTTTTTCTGAGGTCTTGGCTAATTTCTTTTGATTTTCCCATGATGTCAAGCAAAGAGGCACTGAGTTTGAAGGTAGGCCTTGAAATACATCCACAGGTACACCCCCAATTGACTCAAATTATGTCAAATAGCCTATTAGAAGTTTCTAAAGCCATGACATAATTTTCAGGAATTTTCCAAGCTGTTTAAAGGCACAGTCAACTTAGTGTATGTAAACTTCTGACCCACTGGAATTGTGATACAGTGAATTATAAGTGAAATAATATGTCTGTAAACAATTGTTAGAAAATTACTTGTGTCATGCACACAGTAGATGTGCTAACCGACTTGCCAAAACTATAGTTTGTTAACAATAAATTTGTGGAGTGGTTGAAAAACGAGTTTTAATGACTCCAACCTAAGTGTATGTAAACTTCCGACTTCAACTGTACAAACTATGCAACTTGTCAAGTATTACGATTCATATTTTTTTTTTGCCTGTTTCATTTTCTCAACTGTTTACTTTTTCAAAACTAAAATAGAGGAAGACATTTTTGAGTGTGCGTGCGTGTTTGCATTCATGGTGTGATCGTGCTTGTGTGTGAGTATGTGTTGTTGAGAGATACTTGAAAGAAACACGTTGGACCAGATGCTGGAACCAAACATTTCTCTATGCATAATTATTATAATTTACTATTGATAATAATATTATTGTTTGTTGTTTTGTTACATTTTTGTTGAAAAACGTTACGAACGTTTTCAGTTTGCACTATACCAACATTCTGATCAGCCTAGTCACAAATATCAATGGTATTCTAAGAGAGGTTAAAAAGCACTTATGAATCAAAACATCTATAGAGCACGTGAGTTTAAAACAGAGATAACGAGAAAAAAAGACGTGTAGATATAATTTTGAGAACACATAGATGTATTATTACAGCATTTTTTGACCACCAAAGAGTTTGTGTAAGTATTGCCAACCATCATTGTGAGGCTGTTACAGATCACATGGCAGCATTAGCGTAGCCTAGCATCAGTGCCCAAACATTCCTTCTGCTCCTGCACAATGACTTCATTTCCCATAATGCTTCACTCTAACCTATACTTTTCACAATTCTATCTTGTTGGAGAGTGGCATATTATTGTGTTATTATTGTATTATTATTAGATTATTATTGTAAAAGCACTTACTGTAGGCCAATTTGTCATGTTTTGGCATAAAATGAATGTCTCCATTGAATTTGGAAGTCTGAAATATGTTTCCTGAAATTCTAGTTAAAATAGTTTCATATTTCAAAATATCTCACCAAATATTGGACGTCCCATCTTACACCGAGTAAAGTTTTTGTTTGGAGAGTTGGTTTATTTCGCTTGCCTTCATACAACATTGTACATGGTCCAATGTCTAAAATGAAGCAATTAGAAACTTTGGTAACACTTTCTTTTACTGCCCGCTTTTTACCAGCTAATTATTTACATAGTAATTATACTTTATCTTCTTTGAGATTCATTGACGCAAGCTTCAATATGTAACATTTGGTACTAGTTAAAGCAGTGAGTTACCAGTATTATGGATATCTATTTCAATGTTGATAGTTTACAAGTACAAGCAAGTATCCATTGCACATAGTTTCTTTGTTAATACCATGTAAAGTGTACCAGTTTAAAATGGGCTGTAAAATAAATGTTACCAAAACATTCACCCACAAAGTGTTGTCTTGGAGTATAGACTAATTTAAGAAACACATTAATGTACCTTACAGTGTGCATTAATGCATACAACATCAATAGAAAAAAAGTGGTTGTATTTGTTTTCATTTTCTTTTATCAATACAAAAGAATTGACACTGAAACAAGTGGACTTAGAATAAAACATATATTTTTTATTCTGTATATATTGAAATGCAAATACCAATATGTTGCATTGCTTTGTTGTACAAATCAAAAATGTGCTTGTGGCAAAGTTTTTTTAATCTAATTTATTTTGCAGTATTTTTTTTGTTTCACTTCACCATTAAAGTTAAAAGGATGTACACTAAAACAGAAATGTGTTGTTTCTGGTTTTGTGCAGTTTCTAAAAAGGTGTTCTACGCATGTTCAGTCCAGTATAATTCACACACACACACTTAGGAAATTAGTCTCAGAGAAACTCAACAGAACAGCTTTGCTTTCCACAGAATTGTTTCATTTTATTTATTATTATCGGTGTCGAGTTAAGACATTGGTAAACCCATTCACACAAAACACCAATGAGAGCAACATGAAAACCAAGGACAGGCAGATGTTATGGAGAGGATATTTTGCGAGCAAAAGCTTGCATGACTACTTACTCACACAGCATATGGTGTCTTTCGTGAGTAGACCTCAGCCAGCTCAGTTTACAATGATGAGGTAAGACAAGAGCCGAAACAAGCGAGACAACAGGATTATGGCTAGGAAGGAAATGGCCTAGCCATGAGGACAGCCTTGTATTTCCTATCCACTAACCACGGAATGTGATGTAATGTGGGGGGGAGGGGGAGGGCTTACCACACACATATCTACTCACCGAATGCATAACATTAGACGGACTCAGATTCCTCTTCTCAAAAGTGGAAAGAAACTCTAAGACAGCCAAATTGGTCTTTGTCAAGATGACATAAAGCTGTGTGTCAGGCAGACTGTTTAAAAATAGAGCCGACCCCACATAATGACAAGGGGGACACCAAAATGGCTTGCAGATGATCATACTTCAATAGCTGAGGATCAGAGGGCCAGCAAAAACCACAGAAGGGTGTTCCCTTTGGATGAGCAGAAGTTGTGGACCACAGCCTTTTGATGATCATTCATGTAAGACGTTTAAACCGGTGTGTTGTGCAAGTCTTTGCTGTTGTGACACAGCTAGTGGTGAAGGTCAACCACAAACAGTGCAGATCCACCATCCTCCACTTCTTGTTCAATGCATTGTATTCTCTCTTTCCTTAGTTTTTTCCAACTGCTTACACACATTTTCAAAACAGTCTCATTTTTTTCAAAACTCTACACACAATTCCCAAAACTGCACACACAAAATGCAAAATGCCTCACATCTCCTTCAAAATGTAACACTGCATTCAAAATTCCATAAACACATGTCAGAATGAAGCATTTGCATCAAATGGCAAACACTGCTTTCATAATAGTACATTTTTGGATATACCATGTAAATACTGTTGTTCTAAATCTAAAGCTCTTTGGTCTTTCATAGGCTTATAGCTACATTTCAATACAATGTTCTACAGTGAAAGTAATCTGCTGAGAGGGGTAACAAGTACACTGTAAACACCAATGCAATGTAGAAACAGAAAATATTTATTAGGCCAAACATTACTGTTGTATACAGTAGCATACAACAAAACCATAAACATATGTAAACCAAAAGTATATTCTTTAGAATACTGTAAAGAACACAATTGTGTGTGTGGGGTCCCGGGGCGGCAGTCCAGGAATTGGTAGGGGGGGGGGGGGGGGGGCAGTCACCAGTGCTAAGCTACGCTTCATCTCTTCTCCGGGCTGGGTCTGGCCACAATACTTCGTCCACATCACAAGATACGTTTTCTCTTGCCAAACATCGAGGGAAGTATCTCCTAGCATGGCGTATCCAACCTTGGACAGAGGCAACCTCTATGTCCCCACATGTGTCCTCCATTGCCTGGAGAAGCGGCATGCGGGCATAGGGTTGGCGATCATACACTTTCCAGCGCCAGGCTGAGAACAATTCCTCTATGGGATTTAGAAAAGGTGAATATGGTGGGTAGGTACAAAACTACAAATTGTGGATAGGTGGCAAACCAGTTTAGGACCAGAACAGCCCGGTGAAAACTAACATTGTCCCATAAAACCACAAATCTAGCAGGCTCCTGATCTGGATCAGGGACAAGCATTGTGTAAATTGTATCCAGAAAAGTGAGCATATGGCCGGTGTTGTACGGACCCAGTGTGGCATTGTGATGGAGGACCCCGTTTTGATTGATGGCAGCACACAGTTATATTACCCCCACGCTGTCCAGGGACATTGGTAATTGCCCTCTGTCCTATTACATTTCTTCCGCGGCGCCTGGTTTTGGTGAGGTTGAAGCCAACCTCATCCACATAAATAAATTCATGGCGAATCACATTTACATTTTAGTCATTTAGGAGACGCTCTTATCCAGAGCGACTTACAGTAGTGAATGCATACATTTCATACTTTTTTTTTATATACATTTTTTTTCTTCTCCGAGCTACATGGGCATCCAGCTCCAATATTCTCTGTAACAGACAAAAGGATATACAGATGAGTAAATATGGTATGTCTGAAGTACTGGAAGTAGTGTTGCATACATACCTCTACAAAGTCATGTCGCATATTCTTGACTCTGTCAGAGTTTCTCTCAAATGGCACCTTGTAAAGTTGTTTCATCGTCACTCGGTGCCGTTGGTGGATGCGTTGTATGGTCGACAGGCTTACAGCATTGATGTTGTTAAATATGGTGTCATTATTCAAGATATGCCCTCTTATCTCTTGAATCCTAATTGCATTATTGGCCAAAACCATATTTATAATTGCAGTCTCTTGTACATCTGTAAACAAGCGTCCTCGTCCTCCATGAGGTCTTTGCCTTTCCACTCTGTACAGAATTCAAACACAGTATGTGTTCAGCATAGGAACTGTAAACAATGTACAAAAAAAGGTAGTACAGCATGATAACCAACCTCATTCATTCAATGCAGTGCAGCAAATGGATGGCTTAGAGTTACAAATGTTTATGCAATAATATGCAGTAATACATATTTTACATTACATTACTGTAATGCTAAAATAGTCATTAGATAGTTGCATACCTGTTCTCATTTCTGAAGGTTCGAATTATGGACGCCACTGTAAATCGACTCAAGTTGGGAGATTGAGAGATTTTGCCTCCCTCATGGTCAAACCGTGGTTGATCACATGATCAACAAGTGTTGCCCTAATCTCATCAGAGATGGCTCTCCTTCCTTCTCTTCTTTGCCCTCGTCCTCTTCTTCCTCTTCCAACTCTTCGTCTTTGAATTTGTCCTCGTTGTTGTCCCCTGCCTCTCCCTCCTACTCCTCTTGCTCTCTGTCCATTGTTGGCATCCATTGTTCAAAACAGGTAATCTGACCTTTGACCTATTTATAGGCCTATACTACAGTAAAGCAGTGATTGGTTAGTGATCAGTTAAGCAATTAGTGTTTGCACATGTGAGGAGTGTGTGTGTGTGACCTGGTGAATAAGTGTAGCATTTTGATTGGTTGTGTTTGGAAAAGGAAAGCAAGTCACTTCCTGTTAGATTTTTGTGTTTTAGGTAGAGAATTGTGTGTAGTGTTTTGAAAAAAGTGTTTTATGCAATTGACAACTGAGTCAAAGGCTGAGAAATAGCTTATGGTTTTGGATATTTGGTGTGTAGTTTTGCACTTTGAGTGAGAGGTTTCAAAAATCGTGTGACATGAAAAGATTTTGTGTGTAAGCAGTTGGAAAAAACTGTAATACCCACACATACACAGGAGCACACACTCACGCTTGCTACTTCCCAAACACTGGCAAGACAATACAATACAATGTAACTTACATAACACTGGGTGTAAGAACATTCAAAGGGTCAAAGTTTTAGGAAATGTATTTTGTGAACTGTGTAATAAAAAAGTGTGTATGTGTGTGTTGTGTTTATGCATTTGTGACTTTTGAAATGTTTGAATCCTTCTTGTTTGAATACTTCAAATTACTGTAATATAATGTGTTGATTCAAGTAAAGTATTTCAAATGTGTGTGTGTGTGTGTGTGTGTGTGTGTGTGTGTGTGTGTGTGTGTGTGTGTGTGTGTGTGTGTGTGTGGGGGGGGGGGGCGTGTGCATGCCTGCATGTGGACATAAGGAGGTGTGAACTTTGAAGTGAGATTAGACATTGTCTTGTACTGAAAGCAACGTTTTTTTTTAATGCTAATTGACACAGGAGTACACAAAAAGATGCTAATTGACAGACAAGTCATTTTTGTAAATCTCAGCTCTTCTGAAGCTGACATAGAGCATGTCTCCCAATCAGCAGCAATACTTTCAAGATAAGGTTTATTACTTTCAATCATCAACTAATGTTACACTTTTACGACAGCTGCTAAACGGCTGTCAACCATTTGATCGCTGCGTTAATAGATCTACGTGTAACCTGTGTTTTCCAGTTATATTTCGTATCAATCAAAGCACATCGTTATTTCATTGCATAGACTGTGGAGAGTTTTGGGTGAGAATAATGTGCAACCATTCAGGACAATCAGCCTGCAGTCTCATATTACTGAATATGGAATATTGTCTTTGGTCTACTCTAACATACACTGAGTGCACAAAACATTAGGAACACCTGTTCTTTCCATGAACTAGACTGACCAGGTGAATCCAGGTGAAAGCTATGATCCTTTATTGATGTCACCTGTTAAATCCACTTCGATCAGTGCAGATGAATGGGAGGTGGCAGGTTAAGGAAGGATTTTTAAGCCTTGAGACAATTGTGACATGGATTGTGTATGTATGCCATTCAGAGGGTGAATGGGCAAGACAAAAGATTTAAGTGCCTTTGAACGGGCCATGGTAGTAGGTGCCAGGCCCACCGGTTGTGTGTGTCAAGAACTGCAATACTGCTGGATTTTTTCATGCTCAACAGTTTCCCATGTGTATCAAGAAAGGTCCACCATCCAAAGGACATCCAGCTTGACACAACTGTGGGAAGCATTGGAGTCAATAATGGGCCCGAATCCCTGTGGAATGCTTTCGACATCTTGTAGAGTCCATGCCCTAACGAATTGAGGCTGTTCTGAGGGCAAAATGGGGTGCAACTCAATATCAGGAATGTGTTTTGTACACTCAGTATATGTTATCAGAATATATTTGATCTTCGGACTGTTACATGTAGAATCCTCAATCATCATTAGGCTTATTTTATTTTAGTGCCAAAAAAGGGGGTTAAATATGGGTATAAAAAATATCTTTCAGATATAGGACAAACACTTCAAAACTAACTTCCTTTCTGTTTTTCCATGTATGAATATGTTGTTCAATGTGTTTCTATGGGCTAAGAACAGTAAGACCAAATTCAATGTTTAATCAAAAACAATTGTATATATATATATTTCTTTATATCTACAGAGGTCCTAAAATTCTAAATCAAATAGCAAAATGATCCATGTTATGACCATCTAAAAACAATTCCACATGTTAACTTAATGGAACCCCCCTCCCTCGAAAGGCTTAATTAAATGATTTTGACAATGTTTTGCCGTCTAACTCACAATGATTTTTCATGATGGTTAGGTTGTGCACGAAAAAACAGGAACTCAGTGTTGCAGGATTAACGACACCTGATCAACTACATTTGCGATCTCCCGACAACACCAATTTGCATGTCTGAATTTTCTGTCATAGCTTTTGCACTTTTCATGCAGTGTAAACAAAACTATGAGGGAGTTTTCATAATGATGATGAGGTCAGGATAAGACTGCATCATCGCAATAAGACTGTATATGCAGTCAAAATATACAGTGGATTTAAGAAGTCTACACACCCCTGTTAAAATGCCAGGTTTTTGTGATGTAAAATAATGAGACAAAGTCAGAACTTTTTACACATTTAATGTGACCTATAACGTGAAGAATTCAATTGAAAAACAAACTGAAATCTTTGAGGGGGAAAAATAAAAAATAAAAAACTCACAATAACCTGGTTGCATAAGTGTGCACACCCTTAAACTAATACTTTGTTGAAGCACCTTTTGATTTTATTACAGCACTCAGTCTTTTTGGGTAGGAGTCTATTAGCATGGCACATCTTGATGTGGCAATATTTGCACCCTCTTCTTTGCAAAAGCGCTCCAAATCTGTCAGATTGCGAGGACATCTCCTGTGCACAGCCCTCTTCAGATCACCCCAGAGATGTTCAATTGGATTCAGGTCTGGGCTCTAGCTGGGGCATTCCAAAATGTTAATCTTCTTCTGGTGAAGCCATGCTTTCGTGGATTTGGATGTGTGCTTTGGGTCATTGTCGTGCTGAAAGGTGAACTTCCTCTTCATCTTCAGCTTTCTAACGGATGCCTGAAGGTTTTGTGCCAAAATTGCCTGGTATTTGGAACTGTTCATAATTCCTTCCACCCTGACTAAGGCCCTGGTTCCAGCTGAAGAAAAACAGCCCCAAAGCATGATGCTGCCACCACCATGCTTCACTGTGGGTATGGTGTTCTTTGGGTGATGTGCAGTGTTGTTTTTGCGCCAAACATACCTTTTGGAAATATGGCCAAAAAGTTCAACCTTGGTTTCATCAGACCATAACACATTTTCCCACGTGCTTTTGGTGGACTTAATGTTTGTTTTTGCAAACTTCAGCCGGGCTTGGATGTTTTTCATTGTAAGAAAAGGCTTCCGTCTTGCCACCCTACCCCATAGCCCATTCATATGAAGAATACGGGAGATTGTTGTCACATGTAGCACACAGCCAGTACTTGCCAGAAATTACTGCAGTTCCTTTAATGTTGCTGTAGGCCTCTTGGAAACCACCCTGACCATTTTTCTCCTCGTCTTTAAGAAAATGTCAGGAAAATCCTACTAGAACAGCTGAACTTTATTTGTGACTAATCAGAGTCACTTTAAATGATGGCAGGTGTGTAATGACTTCTATTTAACATGAGTTTGAATGTGATTGGTTAATTCTGAACACAGCCACATCCCCAGTTATAAGAGGGTGTGCACACTTATGCAACCAGGTTAGTGTAAGGTTTTTATTTTTCATTTTCCCCCTCAAAGATTTCAGTTTGTTTTTCAATTGAATTGTTCACATTATTGGTCACATTAACAGTAGAAAAGGTTCTGATATGATTTATCTTTGTCTCATTCATTTACATCACAAAAACCTGGCATTTTAACAGGGGTGTATAGACTTTTTATATCCAGTGTATTTGTCAATTTAATCCTCAGAATGGTTTCGTTTTTCAGACATAAATATCTAAACCACTTCTTGAACCCAACTAAAACACAGCCTCTGACGTATTTCCTTTTGTCTGGAGACAATAAAAGATGTGAACCTTAAAATGTCAACTGTTATCTTCAGGATGTTACATATGCTGCACAGACAAATGGAGCCAGTAGAGTGAAATTAGTATGGTTAGATACCAAGTAACTTTTAATATGGTCCCATTAAAAAAAATCTATGTGTTGTGTGTTGGGGTTGTGCCGCAGAGCATCATCGGAATTGTGTCATGTTGTGATGATCACATCCCTGCTTCCCGTCTCATCATTATTGAATTGTTACAAAGACCTGGTTATGAAACCAACGAGACATAACAAAAGATCGGCGGAAATCAAGTCTGAACCCACTGTTATTATTCTGTCTTGAAGAAGTATTTTTTTTTCAAGTTTAAAACTTATTTTCCGTAGTACAGTCTAGGCTAATGTTAGCATGGTGTATTGCTAGCTAAAGCAAGTGCAGCGTCGAGTTAGTTAAGCGAGGGAGTTAGCATCGTCATGGACGGCAGAAAAGGAGTAAAGGAAAGGATATTTATTCACCTGTGAAGATGAGTTTGAAATGAAAAACCGCTAGATGACTGAATTTGAGGATGAAACATAAGTGCGTGAAGTGAATGAAGATCACGTGACTGAGGAAAATGTTACCGTGGTTGAGGACAATATTGTAGTGAGTGACAATCAGGACCCTATTGAGAAATGAAAAATGTCTGGAAACATTGGACAGTTTCATGAAAGTATTGAGCAGTGGCGCTTCTACAGAATGTTTTGAATATTGTGTTCTTGCAAATGACATTGATAAAGAAAAAATGGTGCCTACATTTTTTTTGGGTGTTATGGGGCCAAATACTGAAAGGACACTTTTCACCAAAACCACTAATTATTGTTGAATGGTTTAGGTTCCACAAAATAAATCGGGAAGAGGGAGATTCAGTGACAATCGTTGCTGCTGTGTTAAAGAAACTATAAGAGCACTGAGTTTAATTATGTTCTAAAAACATTTTTATTTAACCATGCAAGTCAGTTGAGAACAAATTCTTATTTACAATGACAGCCTACCCAGCCAAACCCAGATGATGCTGGGCCAATTGTGCACTGCCCTATTGGACTCACAATCACAGCCAGATGTGAAACAGCCTGGATTTGAACCAGGTAAAGTAGTGACACCTCTTCGCTCTGAGATGGAGTCCCTTGGACCACAGCGCCACTCGGGAGACCAAGTGGTGCAAATACAAACTTGTATTTGGCTAAGGAGTGAAGTCAGGGTATCCATGGAACTAGCTGCTAAGATATGGAAATCAGAAATCAAGGCACATGCTTCCGTAGTGGCAAAGTGGGACATCAGGCGTCTACATGCTGATATAAGGACATGGATTGCCGAGCCTGTGTTAAAAAGGGCCACGTCAAACGAGCCTGCAGAAACAAAAGGAGCTCAGAGAAAACGTGAAAGACTGAAAAGTCACACTCAATATACTGACTGTTGCTGGGGGGACGAACAGCTACTATGTCTCATCCTTGCTAGAGTGGCAACCAGTGCATATGGAGAATGACACAGGGGCAGCTGCATCTCGTGTGTCAAACACAGTCTACAGAAAGACACAAACACCTTCCACTTCAGCCAGAGTACATCGTGTTACACAGGTGAATTTGTTGCCGTGAGAGGCATCACTGAAGTCACAGTTCAGTAAACGGACAAACTGAAAAGCTGCCACTCTATGTCATGAAAGGAGACTATCCATCACTACTGGGATGTTCATGGCTGGAGAAAATCACACTGGACTGGCCATCAGTACATACAATGACACGTGGCGGAACAGGCCCGCCATCTTAAAGAAACATGGAGAAGTCTTTAATGGAGAGCAGTGTAGCATGAAATACATTACAGGGAAGCTTAGTATTAAGCCAGACAGCTAAGCAAAGTTTCTGAAAGCACGTACATGGATGACATCCTCATTACTGGAAAGGTTGAAAAGGACCATCTCCAGAACTTGGATGTGACCTTACAGAGACTGAAGGACTATGGACTGCGAGTTCATAAAGACAAATGTGCATTCTTCCACTCATTGGTTGAATACCTCAGACACATCCTCGACACGACGGGGCCTTCACAAGGCTCCATCCAAGGTCAAGGCTGTCTTGGATGCTCCAGCTCCACAGAACGTGAGCCCAATTACTATGGACGCTTCATCCCGAGCATAGCTACAAAGCTGAAGCCTCTGCATTAGTTGCTTTTTCAGGACAAAGCATGTAAATGGACAAAACAATGCGAGGAGGAATTCTTGAAAGCCAAAAAAACACTCCTGAAATCTGAGGCACTAACACACTTAGACCCATCATTGCCCATCCAACTGGCTTGTGATGTTACTCCATATGGTGTGGGAGCAATCGTGTCCCATATCATGCCTTCCGGTGAAAAGAAGCCGATCGCTTTCACATCGAGGACATTGAACAATGCATAAAGTAACTACACACAGATATAAGTGAAGCCCTAGGCATTGCTTTTGGAGTGCATACATTTCACCAGTATCTGTACGGGAGGAAGTTCACCCTTCTCACAGCTCATCATCCGCTGATGAGCATCTTTGGACCACATACTGGAATTCTGTCACTTGCAGAAGCAGAATTCAAAGGTGGGTTTTGTTGTTGTCAGCACCTACTAACGACATCAAATACCACAAGTCAAAACTGCACTGCAACGCAGATTGGCTTTCCAGGCTACCATTACCTGACCCGGTGTTATCTGGAGTAATAGACATCATTATTAAAGGTAAAGCTTCAGGGGATGCTCAGAAACTGAAAACCTGACCTTTCCAGAACTTAGCTGTCAGTTCAGTCCGGTTGTCTGCTGTGAATGAGGATAGTTATCATTCCTCTTTCACTGAGGAAACCAGTGTTGCAACAGCTACACTCAGGTCACTGTGGAATGGTTTTCATTAATTAAGAAAATCGCATGAAGCTACTTCTGGTGTCCTGGATTGGATGGAAGCATTGAGGAGAAAGAGAAAAACAAATGATCATGTCAGAAGGTTCCCAACATACCTCAACTTGCACATCTTGATCTGTGAGATTGGCCGAAGACCTGACGAAGATCCTTGCAGGGGTGAAACGTTGTTTGTTTATTCATAAAGGTGCGTGGTAGAGCTTACAAGTGTGCTGGCTCTATTTCTTTCATACAGTCTTTTTTAGGCCCCACTAAAGGATGTGCGTTTGATCACACTTGACTACATAACTTAGCATGTTATGCAATTGAGGAATACAAAATATTACTAAATGTCATGATCTCCTTACTTAGCACTGTTCATCCACTGAAAAGTTAGCCAATTCGCAGTTTGACATCATCACCAACAAAGTTGCAATGTGTTCTGTCCTCTTTCGGGGTGGTATGAACCTTATCAGTGTATATTCTCCATTTAGCCTTCAACAACAGAACACTTCCTCTTCATTGGCAACAATGATCCAAGCTGCAGGAAGCCCCTGAGGTGTGTGTTCGTATGAGTTTGGATGTACACTGTATCCATGTAATCTCAGTATCCAATGGAGACAACTCTTATCGCAGGACTGTTCTCTTAGAACACTTAATCGCCAGGCCATGTCCTTCACCAGGCTGCTCTCCACTGGGAACACCCCACTGGGCACAGAAGTCAGTTCAATGTCTAGTTTTGATTTACATTTGGTTGAGTTGTCAACTAATGGGAATTCAAAGTGAAATATAAAAGAATGTAGGTTTGAATTTCCCTTATGCTGATGACTGCTTTCAATCCAATCAGTTTTCCACGTTGTTTCAACGTCATCACATACATTTTTTTGGTTGAAATGATGTGGAAACAACGTTCATTCAACCAGTTTTTGCCCAGTAGGACACTCCCGCTGGTCTCAGAGGCACGTGGTTCTTGTCTGTACCTTTTGCAACATGACATTTATTACACTTTGTTGGTTACTTGGGACTGTCCCCGGCCAAGATTTTTAGGGAACACTTGATTTATTTGAAGGTCTGCTTGTAAACTGCTTGTGGACCAACGTTGTCTCACATTATTTATTCTGTGATTCCATCAGCAGCTCACTATGGATACTTTTGCACAAAATATATGTGTGTGTATTTTTATATATATATACTGTACGTGCGTATTTGTACATATTAGGACAAGTTTAAGTTTAGGCATGCCAAAAATTTCCACAAATGGACTTGTTTATATACAGTACCAGTCAAATGTTTGGACACACCTACTCATTCAAGGGTTTTTCTTTCTTCATGCTATTTTATACATTGTAGAGTATTAGTGAAGACATTAAAACTAAGAAATAACACATATAGAATCATGTAGTAACCAAAAAAGTGTTAAACAAATCCAAATATATTTTATATTTGAGATTCTTCAAAGTAGCCACCCTTTGCCTTGATTACAGCTTTGCACACTCTTGGCAATCTCTCAACCAGCTTCATGAGGTAGTCACCTGGAATGTATTTCAATTAACAGGTGTGCCTTGTTAAAAGTACATTTGTGGAATTTCTTTCCTTCTTAATGCGTTTGAGCCAATCTGTTGTGTTGTGACAAGGTAGGGTTGGTATAAAGAAGGTAGCCCTATTTGGTAAAAGAGCAAGTCCATATTATGGCATGCACAGCTCAAATAAACAAAGAGAAATGACAGTCCATCATTACTTTAAGACATGAAGATCAGTCAATATGGAACATTTCAAGAATTTTTTAAGTTTCGTCAAGTGCAGCATTACCTCTTCTGAGGATGATAAGTTCATTAGAGTTAAGTGCACCTCAGATTGCAGCCCAAATAAATGCTTCACAAAGTTCAAGTTACAGACACATCTCAATATCAACTGTTCAGAGGCCTTCAGGCCTTCATGGTCGAATTGCTGCATAGAAACAACTACTAAATGTCACCAATGAGAAGAAGAGACTTGCTTGGGCCAAGAACCACGAGCAATGGACATTAGACCGGTGGAAATCTGTCATTTGGTCTGTTTAGTCCAAATTTGAGATTTTTGGTTCCATCCGCCGTGTCTTTGTGAGACGCAGAGTAGGTGAATGGATGGTCTCTGCATGTGTAGGTCCCACTGTGAAGTATGGAGGAGGAGGTGTGATGGAGGGGGGGTGCTTTGCTAGTGACACTGTCAGTGATTTGTTTTAGAATTCAAGGCACACTTAACCAGCATGGCTACAACAGCATTCTGCAGCAATACACCATCCCATCTTGTTTGCGCTTAGTGAGACTCTCGTTTCTTTTTTAACAGGACAATGACCCAACACACCTCCAAGCTGTGTAAGGGCTATTGACCAAGGAGAGTGATGGAGTGCTGCATCAGATGACCTGGTCTCCACAATCACCCGACCTCAACCCAATTGAGATGGTTTGGGATGAGTTGGACCGCAGAGTGAAGGAAAAGCAGCCAACAAGTGCTCAGCATATGTGGGAACTCCTTCAAGACTGTTGGAAAAGCATTCCTCATGAAGCTGTTTGAGAAAATGCCAAGAGTGTGCCAAAAATTCAAAAATGCCAAGTTGTCATCAAGGCAAAGGGTGGCTACTTTGAAGAATCTGAAATATATAATATATATATATATATAAATATATATTTTGATTTGTTTAACACTTTTTTGGTTACTATATGATTCCATATGTGTTATTTCATAGTGTTGATGTCTTCACTGTTATTCTACAATGTAGAAAATAGTACAAATATAGAAAAACCCTGAAATGAGTCGGGGTGTCCAAACTTTTGACTGGTACTGTATATATTCATAATAAACAATGTTGGAGCACTCAAAAATATAAACAGAGATTTTCTCTACCACTCAGGCATCATTCCATGATGAACAGGCCAGGTATACTGCCATTTTCCCGTCACATGACACCTTCCTCACTATATACGCCACCATGATTTTCTGTGAGCTCACAATTGCATTTAAACTCTAGTGAATTACGCACTGTCCAGTCTTTATTAGAATGGTGGATATACTGGATGGTTTGTTGTTTTATATCCATGGCAACTTCCAACAGTCCGCTAGGCCAGTGGTTCCCAACCTTTTTTGCTTACTGTACCACCATCTGAATTTTGCTCTGCCCGGAGTACCCCTGTAGGACCCCTCATGTGCGTTTTACCAGTGAACTTATGGCCTCATGGGTCAACTCAAGTACCCCCTGTGGATAGTCCAAGTACACCCAGGGATCCTTGTACCTCTGGTTGGGAACTACTGCACTAGGCCAACGCAGATGCCTGTTACCATCTAGTACAGGGGTCTTCAAACTTTTCTTACCCAGGGTCCCCTGCTCAAACAAACCTTATAAAAAACTTTACACTTCATAAAAGTACATTCAGAGCTTAGAAATGGTATATAAAACACTGTAGTTGATGGAAACATGGAACATTTATCCCACTAAGGAGACAAGTAGGGGAAAAACACAAATGTTTTGCTTAAACTTTCACACTTGAAAATAGTTATTCTTTGTTTACGCCCATTCGGCATTATTCACAACCTCTTAAGCCTTAGCCCCACCCCACCCACACATGTAAACACGTGAATCAGCATGGCATTGTCCTCCAGAAAGTCATTTTTCTACTTAAACTTTCTCCCAGTGAGCTTTTTCGAAAGCACCAGTGCAACACTGAGTGCAGCAATTCAGGGCAGCAATGTTTTTGAGAGCTGAAGGCAACACTTTTGCAGTTGTCCATAGCTATATCTTTCCAGAAATCTGTGGTTACAAAAATTATACTGTCTAGGGAAACCCCCATTCTGTTATAGACAGAAGCCTGTGACATGACAGACCAATCAGGACTCATCTTTCGGTATGTCCAACCACACCATTATCCCAGTCAAACATGGCTAGCCAGAAAGAATCCTATCTTTCTCCCTATATAGCAGTGCTTTCTCCATGGCTAAACTAGACTCATAATATCAAAATATGATTCATATTTGCGGATCCCATACAAGTTTGTAATTAAGGCACATGAAAGTTCACATGTTCAATAAGGAATTTCGGGCAAACAAAAAATGTAACAAAATGAATTTACTTTCTTTTCCAAACAGCCCTCTGTTGCCTACACTAATGAAAATGGCCCTCTTGCCTGCAGTTAGGACAACTCTCTTCGTTTGCCTTAGAGGTTGCGTTGTCTTATTTAGACTCACTGGACCCAACTTGGACACGTGTCAGGCTCCAACATCTCATCCTCCATTGGTTATTATTACAGATGTGCATTGGATTTACAGAAAGGTCAATTTAAAAACACAAATTGGACAATTATACGCCATCATGCTTAACATATAGGATAAGTATTATGAGTCAGGGTTTGTTGGATAATCAACAAATCATATGTATCTTTCCAACTTCAACTCTGAAGTTGCTGGGAAGAAACCTGTTCACTCCAAGAGTTTTTGAACACTTGCAGTGGGCTCTTAATCAAATCAAATCAAATCAAATGAGCTTAATGAGCTTCAAGGAGCAATAGGGGTAATGACTTCGCCAGAGTTTGCTACCCTGATTCTGCTCTGCAGAGCTGGACATGTGAGCAGATACCCCATCACACACACAGACTGGCATCTGAGTTGCCCCCCGTGCTATCAGGTGAAGCTGATATAGTTGCCAGTGGCCCTGTCCTCACCCTGTGCCGAGAGACTCAACAACGGGGCGACGTCAGCGACTGACCCTGGCCCAACAGTAACTTTGTGCGGAGCGTCTCCAGGGAATGGCGAGGCAGGAGAGAGAGCTATGTCAAGGCTGGTGCGAGCTTAATCTACTGCCAAGCACCCAGGGCGAGAGAGCCTCATTTAGAAGTGCTGATTTGAAAGAGGAAAAAAGAAAAGTGATACTGCTATGATTTTTGTTCCTTGGAAAAAAAGATGGTTTGGAGGCAGCAAACTCATGATCCAGCATAATGTTGGTTTCAAGGCTGAGAAGGGTATATTGCCAAAACTGTCGCTGTGGGCTGATTCTTTTTTGTGTGCAAATTGAACAATATAGGAGTGAGAGCGGCTTAGAAAACCAACACTTACTTCTTTGTTTATTTAGTAAAATTAGAGTGACATCCCTCAGACTTTACGGCTCCTTCGTTATCTTTACAATAACCTCCCCACACATGCTCTCTCTCTTCCTTTCTTTCCACACACATACACACACACTTTCACACATAGTTTCAGGCTGCAGGTTCAGAGTGTTCCGTTTGTTACTTGCGATTGTGGCACTGATAGCTGACATAAGAAGCTGTGTGAGGGATAAGAGCGGCAGGTTTCGGAAATATAAACACAAACACTCATGTGGTGCTCTCAGGTTCGACAGTGAACCAGCCAAGGACCATCAATCACGCAGTCCCAGCGCGATGAAAGCCCGAAGGCTCCAACATATTTTTCCCCAAATGGATCCAGAGCACACATTGGCACAAAAGCCACAGGCGTTTGCCATTTGTCACCATTTAATGATAATCCTGGCAAAGCAACATTGTATGGGTAAAAATGTAATTCACCATCACGCACTGTCTATTTGTTGATCTTGTACTTTGATGTGCTCTTGCACAGCAAAGAAATTATTATTTTAAACTGTGTACTATTCAAAGCGTTATTTTAAAACAATAGAAGATTCCTTGAAATGGTTCTCTCTAAAAGTTGGACCCGTGAATGGACCTGGGGCGTTCTCATCCATTTTGAAATATAGAGATCCATTCTGAACGGACCCGATGACAACTAGACCCATTCCGTATAGATCCGATCCGAGTGAGGTATGTTGCAGAAAAGCTTAAAAATATTTTTAAGCTACTTTATTAACCAGAGCTGATAAAGCAGGAGGGAGAGGAGGTATAGAGAGATGATGCTTTAGCAGGGTCTGTGCTGTGTGTGTAGGCTATTGAGAGTGAGAGAGTGACGCAAAACCGGTAGGAGGGGGGAGAGACGAGCGACAGCAACCAACCAAGCCGACTTGCGGTATAGTTGAGTAATAGCTGCCATAGCTAGGTTATTTATCATCCAATATGATTACGTAGTACCTGTCTTGAATAGTGGTGGAAAAAGTACCCAACTGTCATACTTTTCAACATTTTCATAGAAAATGTACTCAAGTAAAATTGAAAATAACCCAGTAAAATACTACTTAAGTAAAAGTCTAAAATATAAATGCTGAAATATACTTAATTATCAAAAGTAAAAGTATAAATAATAAAAAATTCCTTATATTAATTAAGCAAACAAGACGGCACCATTTTCTTGTTTTTTTAATAGCTAGGGGCACACTCCAACACTCAGGCATACAAACGAAGCATATGTGTTTAGTGAGTCCACCAGATCATCAGTAGGGATGATTATTATAACCATTTTCCTGTCCCTCTAAGCATTTAAAATGTTACGAGTACTTGGCTTAAAAGTACATATTTATTTTTAGGAATGTAGTGAAGTAAAAGTAAAATTTGTAAAAAATAGTAAAGTACAAATACCCACAAAAACTACTTAAGTAGTACTTTACACCAGTGGTCTTGACAGCATCAAACAGGCAGAAGCTAGTTAAGCTAACCGGCTAGCTAGGCTAATTGAGGCTGCATGAGCTTTCTCGTCCTATACAGTTACAAACAACAACACACTCTATTCAGAATATAAGCAGTCAAACCTGTTGGGTCTTTGTCGTTGTAGCCTATCTGTAACTTTTAATTCCATCATTCATTCTCTCTCTCCCTCGCTCGCTCTCTCTCTCTCTCTCTCTCTCTCTCCTCTCTCTCTCTCTCCTCTCTCTCTTCTCTCTCGCTCTCTCTCTCTCTCTCTCTCTCTCTCCTCTCTCTCTCTCTCTCTCTCTCTCTCTCTCTCTCCTCTCTCTCTCTCCTCTCTCTCTCTCTCTCTCTCTCTCTCTCTCTCTCTCTCTCTCTCTCTCTCTCTCTCTCTCTCTCTCTCTCTCTCTCTCTCTCTCTCTCTCTCCCCTCTCTCTCTCTCTCTCTCTCTCTCTCTCTCTCTCTCTCTCTCTCGTAGCTCAGTTGGTAGAGCATGGTGTTTGCAACGCCAGGGTTGTGGGTTCGATTCCCATGGGGGACCAGTACAGAGAAAAATTTATGAAATGTATGCATTCACTACTGTAAGTTGCTCTGCTAAATGACTCAAATGTCAAATGTTTCTCTCTCTCTGTGTATGGGAACTTCTGGTCAAGTCAGTTAAAATTACACATACCTGAGACCCATGACAATCATATCAAATCTGGACCCATGACATTATTTTGAATTCTGGTTCAACCATTTTAAATGAAGGACATGACATATTATAAGGACCTATTGATGACATGGCAATTACACTTTGAGATTCCTTAATGCCAGTGTCACTATGTGGAATTTGTACCAAGAAACTATCCATTGTTACCACATAGTTTCTTACTTAATATAATATTGGCCTTAAAATAACGTTACAGGTTTTCTTATGGATTAATTAGACTATATTCAAGTGTCCATTTCCTGCCACTTAAAAGCAGGTGTTGGTTCTCCCAACTCTAGCCCCCTTCCCGAGACCAGGACCTATGTGCAGACTTTTTAATTTCCTGATTCGCTATCATTTTAAACTTTTGTCCAAGAGAGCCGTCAAAATAGGATTATGTTCTTAATAAAGCATGACTTCAAAGTTGAGGATTTCATTCCCATGAGACGGATACAGCTAGCACGTTACTTCAGTGTCTGAGACCTATATCACTAATCCTCTGATAGGCAGAGTGAGAAAACCACAAGACTGGGGCCAAAATAAATGATATCTCATTCAGTTAGGATTCCTCTTTCTTTGCGCAGCCACATCTATCTCTTATTAGGAGGTGAGTTTAAAGTGTTGTTTTTCATTTTTCATACTTTGGGATTTTGGCATTGAAGGCCGTTATCTACTTCCACAGGGTCCAACGAGCTCGTGGATACACTTTTTATGTCTCTGTGTCCAGTATGAAGGATGTTAGAGGTGTTAGCATGGTAGCAGATACCCATAGCATTCCAGTCATTGCACTAGTTAGTATTGGCTTGCGAAACTACATCTAACTTCATACTGGACACAGAGACATACACATTTATTCCCAAGTTTATCTGACTCTGGGGAAGTAGATAAAGGGACTTATTGCCAAAATCCTGAAGTATCCATTTAATACTAATCTTCCAATTTTTCATAGCATTTGTCCCAAAGATAAAATCTGTCCATGTAGTAAATGGACTGCTGTTTTCCATACAGTATCTATAGAGGGAAAACAAACACAAATGTACATAGAACTTTGGGCAGATAGAAAATGAAATCAATTGGATCAATAGTATGTAACATTTATATTTTCTTTCTTTGTCATCATACTTCTAAGTCACAGCATCTAATGTTCCATTACACAATTCCAGACATATTCATTTCTAGAGAAATTATTATCCATAGTCGATTACATCATTTGGCAGCCCTTACATGGAAATGAGAATCTGTTTTGATGTGCTTAAGTCTAAACACATTAAAATGATAAATGAGTTTGAACTATCGCACATACACATATGCATGGGAGTACACAAAGAACGTATGATAGTGAGCCAGTGATGGTCTGCTAGTATCAATGATGCTGTGTTATGAAAACTCCAGTGGACTGTTAACAAAACACTGAAGCAGAAGCACATCTCTATTCAACAAGGAGTTCCGATCATTGTCTATGATTTAACTTGGAAAAGTGTGCACTGTTAAAGAAAGTCCTTGAATTTAAAGTAAGACACATTGTTTTTGAGAACAATCTCGACAAGTAATGCCCGTTAAACAGTGAAAACAATTTCAGAGCAAATTACTGGGAAGCTTGCTAGCATTTTTGGAGTCTCCCAACAGCAAAACCATTATTCTTATGGAAATACCACAATGTTTTGCACATGTGAAATCACGTGAAACCATGAGTTTTTGGAACACTTCACATGTGATGTGAATTTTCACATGTGAAATCATGTGAAATCATTATCAGCGCAGATGCTGACATTGGTGCAAACGGGCTTGGATTTGATGAATAAACAAGTTGTGGGTGTGTCGAGGCATGGCCCCTAACTGGCCAATCAGAATGTGCTCCATGGCTAAATACAGTGGTTCGTCCTTTAAAAGTTGCAGCGTACTGCAGCACAGCTTGCAGGGTGCCGCAGAATTCTATGGCACGTTATTTAAGTGTCAGCCATTATTACCATTAATACTAGTTAGTGCTACTTTGACCACCAGAGTGCATCTTTGAGAAGCATTTGATAGCCTTCAATAGTGGCTGTACTAGAGAATTTAAAACCTTTTTGTAAGAACATAGTATATGGGGCTGATTTTAAGAAATGTAATTAATTTGATTAATATTATGGTGTTTCTATTCTAAGAAAAACAAAAAACCCTCAGGGTTTCCGTTAGGATGGAACAGAAAATATGGAGCTGTACAACGTGATGGTCGAGAGTAGGCTACAGTACTAAAAGCATAACTATTCCACACCCTGATTGTATAATTACAGTCCACTAATACCCAAACGGAGATTCAGTGAAAATTAAAATCTCATTGATTTATCAAGACCAGTCCCCATGCTTGTCTCAGAGCAGCGTGAAATGGTGCTAAAATAGTTGACCACAGTGGGTAGGCTATTGCTTCAAATCCTATTGCTTCTAACTTCAAAATGCTCTTTAAATAAATAAGACCTACACCACTTTTAACAGCACATTACTCAACACTAGTTATACTAATGTCGCCTACGGTACGCCTACAGTATACTATTTTGTGGTTGCTTCAAGTTGTGTATTTACGGTCTTTTATGTATTGCCTTGGAATCTACTCCAATTCTAATGATAGTCCTTTATAGTTTGTTAAGCTACTCTCCTTCCATGCACATTTGAGCAGTGTGTGTCACAGTTGGATAGGCTGTGTTTCCACTGTCAAAATTCATGCCATAACTACAGTAACTGCATTACCGCTAAAACTATCCCTATCAATGCTGCATGAAATTATTATTTGTATTATATTTTTTACCCCTTTTTCGTGATATCCAATTGGTAGTTACAGTCCTGTCCCATCGCTGCAACTCCCGTACTGACCTTGGAGAGGCGAAGGTCAAGAGCCATGCGTCCTGCAAAACACATCCTGCCAAGATGCACTGCTTCTTGACCCAATGCCTGCTTAACCCAGAAGCCAGCTGCATCAATGTGTCACTGTACAGCTGGCAACCAAAGTCAGCGTTCATGCGCCGAGCCCGCCACAAGGAGTCGCTAGAGCACGATGGGACAAGGACATCCCGGCTGGCCAAACCCTCCCCTAACCTGGATGACGCTGGGCTGCCTCATGGGTCTCCCGGTCACGGCCCGGCTGCGACACAGCCCGGGATCGAACCCGGGTCTGTAGTGATGCTTCTAGCACTGCGATGCAGTGCCTTAGATTGCTGTGCCACTCAGGAGGTGGTGCTTCCTGAAATTAGCACATGTTTTTAAGGACACACCTCAAATATTTACACCACTCCCATCTGCTGATATAAGACAGGTAAATTGCCGAACCTGGTGTTAGGGCTGGAAAATGCCAGTGCGCCAGTTTTTACATGACAAAATTGCAAACTAATGTGCGTTTGACACTAGCGCCACCTTAACACCAGCCAAAAATAGAGCCCATGTGTTTTTTGAAGACTTCACAAGTTTTACATTTGGATTTTCACATACGATCACATAACTTTCACATGTGGATAAGAAAATCTTAACATTTGATGCCTTACTACCAACAGTGTTTTCTAGTTATACATTTTGAACATTGACATACAAAACTACATTTTGTATGTTGATTTATACAATAATAATTTTTCAACATTTCCTCAACTGTGATTTGAACTCACAACCTCCATTTTCACAGTGTGCCAATCTGCCTGCTACACCACCATAGCAATTGAAATCAGAAAAGAGCAGCATACTGTCATATTATAGAAGTAGCAGCTTCAAGTTGTTGTATATGCTGTATTTACTTTTATTTTACTGCAACTTTAGGCTAAGTGCAGAAACGTATTCTTGGCAATAAATGTAAAGCCAATCTCAAAGATGTTCACAGACCTGGTGGTGCAGAAGAAACTTCAGATACAAACCAACAGTTTGTATGTTCAAATCCCAAGTGAGGTTGAGACCCGAGCATACAGCATCATATTGTGCATTAACACCTTAATTTAGTTGTAAAAATAAAGTAACTTGTTGTAGATTTAACATTTTTTTTATGCTACCAGACAAAAACCTCCAGGGGACCATGACACAACCTCCAGGGAACCATGACACAAACCGGGGACTAGACAAAAGATGCAGTGGACCATGACTGTTTAAATTGAATTAACATCAATTATGTCTTTTAAAGTAAAATATTCTTAATTAAATTGTACACTTGTGCTCAAATTTCGTCACGTGTAGTTTCATGATATCTCACGTTGAAATTTTACTGTCCCCATGTTGTCACATTTATTTCACATTGATTTTGCGTGTTCAAATGTTGTCATGTGAAGATTCATATTATCACATGTTGCCTCACGCGTTTTCACATATTATCACATTAACTTCATATATAATTACATGTGATCACATGAGCTCTCATGTGTCCACGTGGTGAAATTAATGTGGTTTTTCCATAAGGGATAGCCATGCCAATTTGAGTCAGTAAGGATGATACATTCAGGGATACAATAATTACAAACAGTACGCTACGGAATTTTACAAAACCCACTACATTCTGCAAAAGCCTGCATCATCACTTGTATATAGCAGAGGTGCTAAAAGCCTTTGCCCTTCTCATTCATTTGTTCTGCACTGAATGACGTGGGTGAAAATAGAAAAGCACATCATCCGAGAAGAGTGATGGGCCATGACCCTGGCCTTTATGTGCCAAACAACAGGTCACTGTCACCAAACAGCTACTTGTTAGGGTTGTGTGCGTCATTGAAATTCATTGTTATATTCAATTGATTCTATAAATGTCTTGTGCAAAGAACAACCTGTGACATATTTGTCTGATATTAAAAGAATAGTCCAGTTTTTGACGTCTTAGCAGTGTTCTTTCTGAGGTAAAAGAGTGCACAATCTAATTTGGGGACCCTCTGACGCGACTATTAAAGGCCTGTTGCTCGTTTATTAATGTGTGTATACTCAACAGCAGGTTTTCCAGTACCTGAACTTTATACAGTAGAAGCAAGATTTATCATTATAAGAGCCATTATGGATTTGCAAATCTATACTTTTCATTAATGGTACAGTGCATTTGGAAAGTATTCAGATCCCTTGACTTTTTCCACATTTTGTTAAGTTACAACCTTGGATTAAATAGATTTAACCTCTCAACAATCTTAACAGAATAACTCATATTGACAAATCAAAAACAGGTTCTTATAAATTTTAGCAAATGTATAAAATAAAAAAAACTGAAAAATTACATTTACGTAAGTATTCAGACCCTTTACTCAGTACTTTGTTGAAGCACCTTTGGAAGCAATTACAGCCTCAATTATTCTAAGGTATGATGTTACAAGCTAGTCCCACCTGTATTTGGGGAGTTTCTTCCATTCTTCTCTGCAGATCATCTCATGCTCTGTCAGGTTGGATGGGGAGTGTCGCTGCACAGCTATTTTCAGGTCTCTCCAGAGGTATTTGATCGGGTTCAAGGCCGGGCTCTGGCTGGGCCACTCAAGGACATTCAGAGACTTGTCCCGAAGCCACTCCTACGTTGTCTTGGCTGTGTGGTTATGATCATTGTCATGTTGAAAGGTGAACCGTCGCCCCCAGTGTGAAGTCCTGAGTGCCCTTGAGCAGGTTTTCATTAAGGATCTCTCTGTACTTTGCTCCGTTCATCTTTCCCTTGATCCTGACTAGTCTCACAGACCCTGTACTGAAAAACATCCCCTCAGCATGATGCTGCCACCACCGTGCTTCACCGTAGTGATGGAATTGGCCAGGTGATGAGCGGTGCCTGGTTTATTCCAGATGTGAACCTTGGCATTCAGGCCAAATAGTTCAGTCTTGGAAATCATCAGACCAGAGAATCTTGTTTCTCATGGTCTGAGAGTCCTTTAGGTGCCTTTTGGCAAACTCTAAGTGGGCTGTCATGTGAGGAGGAGTGGCTTCCGTCTACCACTCTACCATAAATGCATGATTGGTGGAGTGCTGCAAAGATGGTTGTCCTTCTGGAAGGTTCACCCATCTTCACTAAAGAACTCTGGAGATCTGTCAGAGGTTCTTGGTCACCTCCCTGACCAAGGCCCGTCTCCCCTGATTGCTCAGTTTGGCCGGGAGACCAGTTCTAGGAAGAGTGTTGGTGGTTACAAACTTATTCCATTTAAGAATAATGGAGGCCACTGTGTTCTTGGGGATCTTCAATGATGCACAAATGTTTTTGACCCCTTCCCTAGATCTGTGCCTTTACACAATCCTGTCTCTTAGCTCTACGGACAATTACTTCGACCTCATGGCGTGGTTTTTCCTCTGACATGCACTGTCAACTGTGGGGCCTTATATAGACAGGTGTGTGCCTTTCCATCATGTCCAATCAATTGAATTTACCACAGGTGGACTCCAACGAAGTTCTAGAAACATCACAATAATGTTCAATGGAAACAGGATGCACCTGAGTCTCATAGCGAAGGGTCTGAATACTTATATAAATAAGAGTTTTCGGTTTTTTATTTTATATAAATTTGCTAACATTTCTAAAAACCTGTTTTTGCTTTGTCATTATGACTGTTCTCTCTGCTACCACATGGCAAACGGTACCGGACTGCCAAGTCTAGGTCCAAAAGGCTCCCTAACAGCTTGTTCTGGCCCCTGTAGTTGGGTTTGAGTTCCTTTTGGCTATTGTGTAAATTCCATTGTTGACCACTTGGGGCCCCTGTCCTGTGTTGATGTGTGTTGTTTGTTTAATATGCTAAACCCTGTAGAAGAAGAATTGTTTATGTTCCAAAATGGTGAAAGTCACAGTGATGTAGCTGCAGATGTTATCAAACTCCATCCTTCTTGCTATCATTTTGTAGAAACATTGTCTGTAAGTAAAAATAACCATAAAACATTTGGCATTCAATTCATGATGATATTTTGTACGGATGATCGTTTTAATGACATGTATGAATCTTCTTGATAGCCACATGGATATCTGTTTAGTGCATTTGATCTGTCATGGTTTGGGGAATCATTTACATCCGATATAATGCATAATGCTGCATATTTCTATGTTCATGAACATGTATACAAATACATGCTGTGTTATTATATAGAATCAGCTAGTCTAGTAATCAGCTAGCATACAATAAGTCATACTCATTGTTCTTTTCTTTCTATATTTCAGTTTTACTCATTTCAGTCACTATTACTGTACCTATGAAGCGGTGGAAATAAATCATCCTTCAACACTACAGTAGCTGCACCGAGTTTATCTATCTGCTAAGCTTAAGAAGGGGACTCTTTTGCGAGGGCAGAATAAGCTTCTACCCCCAAGCCATAACACTGCTGAACAATTAATCAAATGGCTACCCAGACTATTTACACTGCTGCTACTCGCTGTTAGCATATAGCCTCGCTATTGTGATTTGTGTTCGTTTTTTTACTCTAGTTTATTTAGTAAATATTTTTTTAACTCTTATTTTCTTGAAACAACATTTTTGGTTAAATAAGGGCTTGTAAATAAGCATTTCACTGTAAGGTCTACAACTGTTGTACTCAGCTGTTGTGACAAATACAATTTGATTTGATTGGGCAGTCAGTTGCAAAGAGAATTACAGACATTCGACTGAAATTAAAACTGTTGATTTATTGGCTGGATTTATACACATTCACTCCCCGTTATCTCTTATTCTCTATACAACATGCTTTTTTGCTGTACTGGGAATATCCTGGGAATTTTTTATGGAGCCTGGAAGACCCATGCATCTGGAGTAGTGCTCCTGGTCTGGGAGAAGGTGGATGGCTTTATTGGAAGGAAGCTGCCACAGACAGCTTCCTTCCTGCCACAGACAGCTGCCACAGCGAATAAGGGCTTTCTCAGGGCCCTAAGCAGCCAGATGGCAAAGCGGTAGGCTTCGGGACAGATTTTGCCAGAATTTCCAAAAATCTTTTGGACATAGTTACACATTCAACCATAACCTTGACATTTGAGTGCCCCAGAGCCTTATATTACAATCACAGGTCAAATGTGGAGACTCACATCCAGATATAGGCCTATAACAGATGTTTCAACTTATTTAGATTTGAAGTTTCATAAGATGCCAATTCAAAATGTTGAACCTGTTTGGGGAGACTAAAAGACGGAGGAAGAGCTGTATGTTCCCACTGTTTGATCGCAGCCCAGTCCATTTTTCAGAATTCATTATATTCATTGCAAGGCTGCGATTGCAACTGTTACTGTTTCTGAGGGGATCCGACCACATTGGAACGGCCGACCCCAAGAAGAGAGAATAACACTGTCATAAATTGACCAAACGTTCATTCATAATGACTAACAATAACAGATGGATCTGTTATGATAAAGAATTTATATGCTCCTTTGTTGGGCACATAAGATGAGTTACGCCCTAGCAGACCCTGTTAAGGTAAGTAGCCCAGACACCGCTGACCTACAATTGTACCTAGTGAAACGGGCCCGCATGGAGACGGTAAGACATTTCCTGTATCCATGGTGACAGTGAAGAGTATAAGACAGTTGTAGTGATTGATATAATAACCATCATGTCAAGGTAAACACGCAATGATATGTTGTGTTGTCCTCCGCCCATGACATGGAAAAGCATGAAGAGTTTTTTTAAGCAGATTAAATAACTTATGAGGAACTTCACATGGTGGTTAAGTGCACGGTGATGAGCTTGATGCAAATTTCCAACACATATCAAGGGTAGTATTTGTATGCTGGTGATGTCATAATTGGTGCTAGGCTGGCAGTTATCAAACATAAAGGATTTTGCTCTTATCCATATCTCATCATGTAACCATTTTGTCATGCCTCTTCAAATCCCTCTGGGGCTGAAGATGAGTCAAATCCTATGTCATCACATGAAGGGCCCACTTGGCTTTGCAGCGCTGTGCGTCACAGGTGTTGTTTAAGTATTCAGTGATATATGCACTCATTTGCTTTGTCTCATGCACAGTCCCAATTATCAGTGCTTGAAGTGGAATGAAAAATGGTGCCTGTACTCATTTTAGGCGTCAGTACAAATGTTTATTGTACAGTACCTGTGTTCATATTTTAGAGAGAATATTCTATTCTATTGCATAACATTTGAGGTGCCTCTACAATGCACTAGCATGCTTTGAAGATTTGGTAATTGGGCCAAAATAGGCGTTTCGTAGTCTAAATTCAGTGTACTTGTCGTTAACTACCATGTCTCGAAAGTCTGACTCTTCCCACACGCCAACTCATTTTTCTCAGGTTCAAGCATCTACATTCACCAACTTGTGTCTGGTGATAATAAGATATATTCTCCAGACTTGTATGGAGGGAATTGTTGATATGTATTCTAGACTTTTCTTCTGATACAGTAAATGTGCCCCCCAAAAAATATTTTGTATTTTACAGATATAGGGATGAAAAAAGTATTTATCCACAATTTGTTCTGTACAAGTCTGGTCCTGGAGTGTCTTACCAAAATGAAACCAAAATATTGAGTCTTGAGTTCATCCAGTGTCATGAAAAAATTGATTTGTATGATATGCAAATATTTAATGAGATATAGCCTAAATGCATATTTTAATACAATATTTCAGAACAATTGTAAGATTCAACTTTTGAAAGTTGATTATTATATGATTAAGGGTAAAGAATAACCCTATAAGTGTGTGATGCCTGGACTTAACCTGTTATGGCTAGGGGGCAGTATTTTCACGGCCGGATAAAAAAACGTACCCGATTTAATCTGATTATTACTCCTGCCCAGAAACTAGAATATGCATATAATTATTAGCTTTGGATAGAAAACACTCCAAAGTTTCTAAAACTGTTTGAATGGTGTCTGTGAGTATAACAGAACTCATTTGGCAGGCCAAAACCTGAGAAGATTCCATGCAGGAAGTGCCCTGTCTGACAATTTCTTGGCCTTCTTGATTATCTCTATCCATTACAGGGGATCTCTGCTGTTACGTGACACTTCCTACGGCTCCCATGGGCTCTCAGAAGGCGGCAAAAAGCTGAATCGTGGCTTTGCAGGCTCTGGCTGGAACACCTGCTCCAATATCCAATGATAGGCGTGGTGAGAATTACAAATTCCTCAAAAAACCCAAAACATCCATTTTTCAAACATATGACTATTTTACACCATTTTAAAGACAAGATTCTCCTTTATCTAACCACACTGTCCGATTTCAAAAAGGCTTTACAGCGAAAGCAAAACATTAGATTATGTCAGCAGAGTACCCAGCCAGAAATAATCAGACACCCATTTTTCAAGCTAGCATAGAATGTCACATAAACCCAAAACACAGCTAAATGCAGCACTAACCTTTGATGATCTTCATCAGATGACAATCTTAGGACATTATGTTATACAATACATGCATGTTTTGTTCAATCAAGTTCATATTTATATCCAAAAACCAGCTTTTTACATTAGCATGTGACGTTCAGAACTAGCATACCCCCCGCAAACTTCCGGTGAATTTACTAAATTACTCATGATAAACGTTGACAAAATACATAACAATTATTTTAAGAATTATAGATATAGAACTCCTTTGTGCAATCGAGGTGTCCGATTTTAAAATAGCTTTTCGGTGAAAGCACATTTTGCAATATTCTGAGTAGATAGCCCAGACACCATTCAAACAGTTTTAGAAACTTTGGAGTGTTTTCTATCCAAAGCTCATAATTATATGCATATTCTAGTTTCTGGGCAGGAGTAATAATCAGATTATATCGGGTACGTTTTTTTATCCGGCCGTGAAAATACTGCCCCCTATCCATAACAGGTTAAAAGTACATAAATGTATGTAGCCCCTTTAAAGCACAAATCAGTTAAAACCTATTGAGGATAGGGGGCAGTATTTTCACGGCCGGGCGCCCTACTGCCACTCCGGGCCCAGAAACTAGAATATGCATATTATTAATAGATTTGGATAGAAAACACTCTGAAGTTTCTAAAACTGTTTGAATGTTGTCTGTGAGTATAACAGAACTCATATGGCAGACAAATCCCTGAGGAAAATCCAACCAGGAAGTGGGAAATCTGAGAATTGTAGTTCTTCTTTTGAATCCCTATCGAAACTACAGTGTCTGTGAGGTCACGTTGCACTTCCTAAGGCTTCCATTGGCTGTCAACAGCCTTTACAAACTTTTTTCATCCTTCTCCTGTTACTGGGCAGAAAATAGTAGCTCAGTCAATGAGTGGACTGCCTATGGACAAAGGGCTTGGTTATAAGCGTCACCCCGCAAGCACGCCGTTCCTTCTTTTTCTTCTGGAATGAATGCTCTATTGTCCGGTTGGAATATTATCGCATTTTTACATTAAAAATACCCAAAAGATTGATTGTAAACAACGTTTGACATATTTCTACGAATGGTAATGGAACATTTTGACTTTTCGTGTCTCGATTTACGCTCACGCATTATGCCTTTGGATAGTGATCTAGTGAACGCACAAACAAAACGGAGGTATTTGGACATAAATATGGAGTATTTCGTACAAAAAGAACATTTCTTGTGGAAGTAGGAGTCCTTGGAGTGCATTCCGCCAAAGATCAGCAAAGGTAAGGAATGATTTATAACACTAATTCAGAGTATTGTTGATGCCAGAACTTGGCGGGTAGCTGTATAGCTTGCTTTGATGGTTGAGCTATGTACTGAGAATATTGAACAATATGCTTTCTCCGTAAAGTTATTTTGAAATCTGACACAGCGGTTGCATCAAGGGGTAGTGCATCTTTAATTCTTTAACCTCTTACATCTAGATGTTCCGCTAGCGGAACGCCTCACCAATATCCAATGGTATAGCGTGGGGCGAATTACAAATACCTCAAAAATGCAAAAACTTCAATTTTTCAAACATATGACTATTTTACACCATTTTAAAGACACCATTTTAAAGACAAGACTCTCCTTGATGTAACCACATTGTCCGATTTCAAAAAGGCTTTACAGCGAAAGAAAAACATTAGATTATGTTAGGAGAGTACATAGACAAAAATAATCACACAGCCATTTTCCAAGCAAGCATATATGTCACAAAAACCCAAAACACAGCTAAATGAAGCACTAACCTCTGATGATCTTCATCAGATGACACTCCTAGGACATTATGTTATACAATACATGCATGTTTTGTTCAATCAAGTTCATATTTATATCCAAAAACAGCTTTTTACATTGACATGTGATGTTCAGAACATGCATTCCCACCCAAAACTTCCGGTGAATTTACTAAATTCCTCATCATAAACGTTGACAAAATACATAACAATTTTTTAAAGAATTATAGATACAGAACTCCTTTATGCAATCGCTATGTCAGATTTTAAAATAGCTTTTCGGCGAAAGCACATTTTGCAATATTCTGAGTACATAGCTCAGCCATCACGGCTAGCTATTTTGACACCCACCAAGTTCGGGGCACACTAGACTCAGAATTACTATTAGAAAAATGGTATTACCTTTGCTGATCTTCGTCAGAATGCACTCCCAGGACTGCTACTTCACACAAGAAATGTTGTTTTTGTTCCAAATAATCCATAGTTATGTCCAAATACCTCCGTTTTGTTCGTGCATTCAGGTCCCTATCCAAAGGGTAACGCACGAGCGCATTTCGAGACAAAAAAATGCAAAATGTTCCATTACCGTACTTAGAAGCATGTCTAACGCTGTTTAAAATCAATTTTCATGGTATTTTTCTCGATAATATACCAACCGGACAATAGTGTATTCATTCAAAGAGGAAAAGAAAAAACAGCTTGCTGACGTGAAGGCGCATATCCAATCTCTTTGTCACCAGGCAGACCACTGACAAACTGAGCTACTATACTCTGCCCAGAGACAGAAGACGCCTCAATCTGCTTTCTGAAGGCTTTAGAGAGCCAAGGGAAGCCTTAGAAAGTGCTACGTAACCCCACAGATACTGTAGTTTCGATAGGCCGCTTCCTGCTTGGAATTTTCTCAGGTTTTTGCCTGCCATATGTGTTCTGTTATAGTCACAGACACCATTCAAACAGTTTTAGAAACTTCTGTGTTTTCTATCCAAATTTACTAATAATATGCATATTCTCGTTTCTGGGCAAGAGTAGTAACCAGTTTAAATCGGGTACGTTTTTTCATCTGGCCGTGAAAATACTGCCCCCTATCCCAAACAGATTAATTGAAATGCATTCTGGTGACTACCTCATGCAGCTAGTAGAGATAATACCAGGAGTGTGCAAAGCTGTCATGAACGCAAAGGGTGGCTACTTTGAAGAATCTTAAACATAACATATATTTTGATTTGTTTAACAGTTTTTTGGTTACTACATGATTCCATGTTTGTTATTTCGTAGTTTTGATGTCTTCACTATTATTCTACAATGTAGAAATTAGTCAAATTAAAGAAAAACCCTTTAATGAGTAGGTGTTCTAAAACTTTTGATCGGTAGTGTTTATGTATATATATATACACACACATACACAGTGAGGGAAAAATGTATTTGATCCCCTGCTGATTTTGTACGTTTGCCCACTGACAAAGAAATGATAAGTCTATAATTTTAATGGTAGGTTTATTTGAACAGTGAGAGACAGAATAACAACAAAGAAATCCAGAAAAACACATGTCAAAAATGTAATAAAAGGATTTGCATTTTAATGAAGGAAATAAGTATTTGACCCCTCTGCAAAACATGACTTAGTACTTGGTGGCAAAACCCTTGTTGGCAATCACAGATGTCAGAAGTTTCTTGTAGTTGGCCACCAGGTTTGCACACATCTCAGGAGGGATTTTGTCCCACTCCTCTTTGCAGATTTTCTCCAAGTCATTAAGGTTTTGAGGCTGACGTTTGGAAACTCGAACCTTCAGCTCTCTCCACAGATATTCTATGGGATTAAGTTATGGAGACTGGCTAGGCCACTCCAGGACCTTAATGTGTTTCTTCTTGAGCCACTCCTTTGTTGCCTTGGCCGTGTGTTTTGGGTCATTGTCATGCTGGAATACCCATCCATGACCCATTTTCAATGCCCTGGCTGAGGGAAGGAGGTTCTCACACAAGATTTGACGGTACATGGTCCCTTTGATGCGGTGAAGTTGTCCTGTCCCCTTAGCAGAAAAACAACCCCAAAGCATAATGTTTCCACCTCCATGTTTGATTGTGGGGATGGTGTTCTTGGGGTCATCGGCAGCATTCCTCCTCCTCCAAAAACGGCGAGTTGAGTTTATGCCAAAGACCTCCATTTTGGTCTCATCTGACAGATGTTCATTGGCAAACTTCAGACGGGCATGTATATGTGCGTTCTTGAGCAGGGGGACCTTGCGGGCGCTGCAGGATTTCAGTCCTTCACGGCATAGTGTGTTACCAATTGTTTTCTTGGTGACTATGGTCCCAGCTGCCTTGAGATCATTGACAAGATCCTCCCGTGTAGTTCTGGACTGATTCCTCACCGTTCTCATGATCATTGCAACTCCACGAGGTGAGATCTTGCATGGAGCCCAGAGCCGAGGGAGATTGACAGGTATTTTGTGTTTCTTCCATTTGCGAATAATCGCACCAACTGTTGTCACCTTCTCACCAAGCTGCTTGGCGATGGTCTTGTAGCCCATTCCTGCCTTGTGTAGGTCTACAATCTTGTCCCTGACATCCTTGGAGAGCTCTTTGGTCTTGGCCATGGTGGAGAGTTCGGAATCTGATTGATTGATTGCTTCTGTGGACAGGTGTCTTTTATACAGGTAACAAGCTGAGATTAGGAGCACTCCCTTTAAGAGTGTTCTCCTAATCTCAGCTCGTTACCTGTATAAAAGACACCTGGGAGCCAGAAATCTTTCTGATTGAGAGGGGGTCAAATACTTATTTCCCTCATTAAAATGCAAATCAATTTATAACATTTTTGACAAGCGTTCTTCTGGATATTTTTGTTGTTATTCTGTCTCTCACTGTTCAAATAAACCTACCATTTAAATTATAGACTGATAATTTCTTTGTCAGTGGGCAAACATACAAAATCAGCAGGGGATCAAATACTTTTTTCCCTCACTGTATATATTTTGAATAAACATAGGCCTACTTTGCCAAGCAAAACTGGAAGAAAACTAGTTATTTTTGGTCACTAATCTGGATTTGCATACCTGCCTTTGTGCGCCAAAGCTGATGACTGATCATTGGTCAACAATCAAGATGCACAATGTTTTGGTTCTGAAGCATAGATATGAACTTTACGACGACTTATGGGAAGTGGGTTCAGAACAACAACAAAAATGTTTTTGGGGAAATTATACTGCCACGGAAAAGGACACTGGAAGGCCATAGGGGCATGTTCTCTGCACAGGTAGAGCACTTTTTGTGGATGTGCCTGGTGCACAGTTAAATCAAGAGGATCTCGTTTTTGGACTGGCATTCCTCTCCAGGAAAAGAAATCCCCAAACATATTCATGCTCAATATTTCCTACTAGTTTCTTCACTGCCCTCATTTCCTCAGTTGTACAGTGAGACTGGTAGAGCGGTCTCAAAATCGAAGTAAACTATTTGAGCAGAAATAACAGGCAATGTCCAACCATGCAAGCCCAGACTCACGTGTGAATCCTCTGCAGAGGCATTCTGACCTTCATCGCAATGCCTCTGTTTACTAGTTGCTTTGGAAACCTGGGGGGTTGCCCTTCCAACATATCCTCTGTGAAGGAAGTGCTGCTGAAGACATTATGTGGTTCAGGTAATTAAATTAACATACGGGAAAGTTAAGCAAGGGTTTCTAGGGGCACTTTTTTTACCCTGTCAGAGGAAAATATGTGTACATTTGATTCAGGAGATGACTTAGCCTGACCGACCGTGGATGAAGAGCAATCCTTGCACAAATGTTTGGGGGGGGGGGTCTCTCTCAAAGTACCACAGAGGAAGAGCTTTGGAAATCTTCCAATAGGCTACAGTACACTGTTGTAAAATGAGGTATGGGAATAAAAATAATAGCCTGTACAGGGTAAATGCTGAAATGCTTCCCATTGGTTCATTTGGTTGACAAATTTTACATCTCACACATTCCTGAACCCACATACGTAGGTGCACGAATAAAACACAGTAGCAGGAAACTGTGTGCAGACTTTTCTTTATATATTATCTCTCTTTATACAGACCCTAACCCAACCTAGCACTGGTGGAGAAATGTAGGATGTGCATATCACCTGCCTACCTTTCAAATTCGGAAGGAGAAACATAAGAGATGGTTATCAAACACATGGAGTGGAGTCTCAGGGGAGATACTTAAGACTGTACCCAGCAAACAGGGAACATTCCCAGAACATTAGCTAATATTCCCATTAAGTTCTAGTTATGCTTTTATCCAACATTAGGATGATAACATCCCAAAAACATTCAAAGAATGTTAATTTAAAAAAATCGAATGAATATGTCTTCGATTAAATATTCTCAATAGGTTTCCAGGTAACGTAATAACACAATGTACCAGTAATGTTTTTAAAACAAAATGTAGTATCACTAGAAATGGTTCTGAGAACATTATGGGAACTTTCTGTTAATGTTGTTATGCTAACAACCATAATATCAAGCATGGAATATTTTCACAATGCACAATTCTCACAATTCTCTCAAAGTTATAGTGTGAAGTTATAACAATTATTCCTATAATGTTCCCCAAACATTCTTCAGCAATCATGTCTGGATTCAATTAATTGGTTCTTAGAAAACATTACTGGAACATTCTGCTAACGAATATGTCATCCGAGACACCTATAACAACAAAAAGGGAACATTCCCTCAATACTCCAATAAATTGAGTGTGATGTTATGACGTGATTGTTCCTATAACATTCCCCAAACATTCTTCAGCAATCATGTCTGGATTAAATGAAATTGGTTCTGAAAAAACATTACTGGAACGTTGTTCTAACATTCATGGAGATGCAATCTGAGAGCCTACCCAGGTATAGAATCTTAATTTGACCAGTTTCTCACAGCAGGAAAATTATTCTGCAGCAACAGGAAATGTGAAATACTATGTTGATTATAATTAATGGACATTTTGTATGTGTTGATCAAATTTTAGTTGTAAATCGAAATTACAAACTTTAGAAGCATTGAAAACATTCCTTTTCATACCTCTTGATTTATGCCACATTTAGTTGTGTTACAGCCTAAAATCTAAATGGATAAAAAATTAAAATCCTCAAACATCTACACACAATACCCCATAATGACAAAATGAAAACGTTTTCAGAAATGTTAGCAAATTATTGAAAATGAAATATAGAAATATCCAATAATTTACGTAAGTCACACCCCTGAGTGAGTACTTTTTTAAAATGTTATTTAATTTAATTTTTTCAATTTTGAATGTTTTTTTTAGGGGTGGATCAGCTTAATATTGCGGATAGAATATTGCTTCCATCAATGTAATTGTCTGCATCATTTCCAATCCCCCTTATATTTTTTGGGTAAATATATATATCCATACACGCATGCGTACATATACACATATATACATACACATACCTATATAGACATACATACTTTTTAAAAGAATATACCTTTATTATTATTCCCCGCAAACCCTACCACCGATCCCGCAATTGGAGTAAACTAATAAACACTTCGGCTTTTACTGTCACGCCCTGACCTTAGAGATGTTTATTTTCCACTAGTTTGGTTAGGTCAGGGTGTGATGTGGGGTGGGCAATCTAGTTTTTCTATTTCTTTGTTTTGGCTGAGTGTGGTTTCCAATCAGAGGCAGCTGTCCATCGTTGTCTCTGATTGGGAACCATACTTAGGAAGCCCTTTTTCCCTCCTTGAGTTGTGGGGTCTTGTTTTTGTGTAGCTGCCTTTGAGCAGCCCCAGAACGTCACGTTTTCGTTTTTCTCCTGTTTGTTGTTTTGGTGAGTTTCATTTTCATTAAAAAGATGTGGAACTTCATGCACACTGCGCCTTGGTTTATTTATGATCGGGAGTTCGAAGATAGCGATCCTGACATTTACCTTCAATTTATTAATCTTATACACATTTTACAGACACAGTCTATTTTACAATAGTTATTTTTAGTTTTTTTTAGTCCTTCCTCTATTTCTGATGTCCATCCAGTTTGATTTCTATTTGTAACTGTGCTATTTCACAAAAGTTCTGAACCTATATACATTTTACAGACCCCATATATTTTACAATGTTTATCTTGTTATTAGTCCCACCCTTCAGCTTCACTCAACCTTCCCATCTATCTCTCAACATCATCCATTTCAGATTTCTATTTGCCATATATTTTTCAACTGTGCTGTGATGCTTCACAAAACAATTGAACCTTTCTATTCTCAATGCTTTTACATATTGTAAATTAAAAATAAACATTTTTGCTAAAATAATTTTTATATTATTGATTGCTTGACTATGGCTTTTCAAATCACCCAGTATTGCTATCTGCAGCGTTAGTTCTAGGCAAATGTTGCAATTCTTCAGCCATTCCTGGACCTGTGACCAAAAACGAGCTACATATGGACAATACCAAAATAAATGATCTAATGACTCTGCCTCCGCATTGTATCCCATATATATAACATTCTATTAGTTGCAAGAATTTTGTATAGTAATTTAAATTGAAAAATTCAAAGTTTTGAATCCGGCGTTGTTTTGCGTATCAATTCATAAATCATGTGCCATGGAATGGGTACATCGCAAATCTCTTCTATTTCGCAATTTATATGGCACAGCTGTCAGTTTTTTGGTCCTTAAAAGAAATTGGTATATGTTTTTATTTATCATACTTTTCTTTAACCATTTATGTTCTTTAATACAGGGCCGACATACAAGTTCCTTACTTTTTTCCCCTTCTACTTGCCTCTTACATTTTTGTGGTAATGCTGCAATTAATTGGTTGTAATTTTGGGTAGAGTTGACATTTCCATATGTCTGTGTTAGCTGCATGTGTGACATCACTCCACTACTCCTATTTATAATATCATTCACTAAAATTATACCTTTTTTAAGTTTTTTTTAATCAATTACCATTTGAATTTCACCACAATATTTGTTGTATTATTTGTTCTGTCTTTTCAGGTGGATTAAACTGAAATTGCAACCAACTTTCTAAGGCTTGTTTAAAAAATAAAGATATTTTGGAGATTATTTCCTTTTCAAACAACCGAAAGTGGGCAGGTGTAATCTGAATAAAGGGAAAAAGGCCCTTCTTGAACATAGGATGAGACATTCATACCAATTTACTAGAAAACCAGTTTGGATTTAAGTATAACTTTGGTATGACTGATGCCTTTAGTGAGAGGTCTAATGCTTTAATATTTAATCATTTCTGCCCTCCAAATTCATATTAGTTATATAAATAGGCCCTTTTAATTTTATCTGGCTTGCCATTCCAAATAAAATTGAATATTTTTTGTTCATATAATTCAAAAAGCAGGTCACTAGGTGTAGGCAAAACCATAAGCAAATAGGTAAACTGTGATATTACTAAAGAGTTAATCAGGGTGATTTTTCCATAAATACACAGGTATTTTCCTTTCCATGGTAGCAAGATCTTATCTATTTTTGCTAACTTTCTATAAAAATGTATTGGAGTGAGATCATTTCTTTCTTTTGGGATTTATATACCGAGTATGTCCACATCTCCGTCAGACCATTTAATTGGTAAACTACATGGGAATGTAAAATTTGCATTTTTTTGTGATCCAATATGTAATATACTGGTTTTAATCCAGAGAGGATAGCGAAAGTATCTAGATCCTCTATGAGGCCGTGGAGAGAGACTAATTGTGGTTTTAAAAGAAAACCTGAATCATCGGCGTACAATGACACCTTAGTTTTTAAGCCACGGATTTCTAATCCCTTAATATTATTGTTTGATCTAATCTTAACAGCTAACGTTTCGATGGCAGTAATAAATAAATATGCCGATACTGGACAACCTTGTTTTTACTCCTCTAGATAGTTTAAAACTTTCAGAGATGTAGCCATTATTTACTATTTTACACCTAGGGTTACTATACATAACTTTAACCCATTTTATAAGAGATTCCCCAAAATTGAAATATTCTAGGCATTTATATATAAACTCCAGTCGTACTTTATCAAAAGCCTTTTCAAAATCAGCTATGAAAACCAGGCCTGGGGTCCCCGATATTTCATAGTATTCTATTGTTTCTAGTACTAGTCTTATATTATCTCCAATGTATTGTCCATGTAAAAAAAATGATTAGGATGAATAATATCTGACAATACTTTTTTAATTCTATGCGCCAAGCATTTTGATAGGATTTTTGCATCACAACACTGAAGTGTAAGAGGTCTCCAATTTTTTAAATGGACTGGATCTTTATATATACCATTTGGGTCCTAATTCAGTAATAATGATATCAGACCTTCTTGTTGCGTGTCTGATAATCTACCATTTATATAGGAGTGGTTAAAACATGCTAATAATGGTTCTTTGAGTATATCAAAAAAAGTTTTGTATATTTCCACTGGTATGCCATCCAGCCCTGGAGTTTTCCCATCCTTAAAGTCCCCAATTGCATCAAGCAGTTCCTCCTCTGTAATTTGGCCTTCACATGAGTCTTTCTGTACAGATGTTAATTTTACATTATTATTATGAAAAAAATCTATACAATTAGTTTCAGTTAGTGGAGATGGAGGAGCCTGAAACGAAAACATATTCATAAAGTACTTTACTTCCTATTTCAAAATATCATTTGGTGAATCATGCGTGACTCCATCATTTGTAACAAGTTTTAATACATTTTTTTTGGTAGCCTTTCTATATTGAAGATTGAAAAATAATTTGGTACATTTTTCCCCATATTCCATCCAGTTCGCTTTATTTTTATAATATATTACACTGGATCTTTCTTGAATAAGTTCCTCCATTTCTTTTTGTTTTTCCTCTAACTTATTCTGTGCCTCTATGGTACCGTTTTTATTGCTATCTAACTGTACTGTTATTCCTTCAATTTCCTTTGTTAAAATGGACTCTTTTGATCTAATTCTAACTCCCCTGAGCACCTTTGGCAGTGATTACAGCTGTGAGTCTTTCTGTGTAAGTCTCTAAGAGCTTTCCACACCTGGATTGTGCAACATCTGCCCATTATTATTTTCATTATTATTCAAGCTCTGTCAAATTCATAGAAAAATATTTTAAGGGATTGCTATACATTTTCAAGTAGATTTAACCTGTTGGTGACCCCTTCCCGTTCTCATCCCGTTAACGGGATTGATTTTGACAACAGCCAGTGGAAAATCAGAGTGCCAAATTTAAAACAACTAAAATCTCATAATTCCATTTTCTCAAACAATCAACTATTTTACACCATTTTAAAGATAAACTTCTCATTAATCTAACCACATTGTCCAATTTCAATTTATTAATCTTCAGGCTTTACGGCGAAAGCATACAATTAGATTACGTTAGGACATAAACTTCACAAGAAACACCACACAGCCATTTTCCAAGCAACTACATGCATCACAAAAACCTAAAACACAGCTAAATGAAGCACTAACCTTTGACGATCTTCATCAGATGACACTCCTCGGACATTATGTTACACAATACATGTATGTTTTGCTCGATAAAGTTCATATCTATATCCAAAAACAGCATTTTACATTGGCGCGTAATGTTGAGAAATGTTTTGCCTCCAAACCTCCGGTGAATGAGCACAATGAGCACACATAGTATGTAAATTCTCATCGTAAAAATTGATCAATATAGAAGTGTTATGCACAGAATTATAGATACACTTCTCCTAAATGTAATCGCTTTGTCAGATTTCAAAAAAGGTTCACGGCGAAAGCACAATTTCCAGTAATCTGAGTACAGCCCAGATGACACTAACAACTAGCAAACAGAAACCCGCCATCTTGGAGTCAATAAAACTAAGAAATTACATTATAAATATTCACTTACCTTTGCTTATCTTCATCAGAAGGCACTCCCGGGAATCCCAGCTCTACAATATATGTTCGATAAAGTTCATATTTATTTCCAAATAATCAATTTTGTTCGTGCGTTAGGTTCACTATCCAAATCCACCACGTGCGTGCTTACTTAGTCCAGACGAAAAGTCAAAAAAGTTATACTACAATTTATTGAAACATATCAAACGATGTATAGAATCAATCTTTAGGTTGTTTTTATCATATACCTTTAATAAAATTCCAACCGGACCTATCCGTTCTCTTTAGGAGTGAATATGAACTCAGCTCGCTCCCAAGTCATTGCGCGTGACTTGAGCCCATGCCTTATAATGGGACACCAGTTTACCACAGCTGGTATTCGCTTCAAATTCACCATAAAAACTTCAAACACCGTTCTAAAGACTGCTGACATCTAGTGGAAGCTTTAGGAGGTGCAAAATGAACCCTAAGTCACTGTATACAGTCAAGGCAATCACTTGAAAGGACTACAAGCACCAGACTTCCCACTTCCTGCTTGTTATACTCACAGACACCATTGAAACAGTTTTAGAAACTTCAGAGTGTTTTCTATCGAAATCTACTAATGCTAAAATATGCATATTCTAGTTTCTGGGACAGAGTAGTAACCTGTTTAAATTTGGTACGTTTTTCATCCGGCCGTGAAAATACTGCCCCCTGGCCCTAAGAGGTTTTAAGTCAAAAACTGTAACTCGGCAACTCAAAGTCATACACTGGCTTCTTGGTATGCAACTCCAGTGTAGATTTAGCCTTCTGTTTTAGCTTATTGTTCTGCTGAAAGGTGAATTCATCTCCCAGTGTCTGGTGGAAAGCATAATGAACCAGGTTTTCTTCTAGGATTTTGTGCTTACCTCCATGCCATTTCTTTTTTATCCTGAAAAACTCCTTAGTCCTTGACAAATACAAGAATACCCATAACATGATGCAGCCACCACTATCAGTAATGTGTTGTGTTGGATTTGCCCCAAACATAACATTTTGTATTCAGGACAAAAAGTGAATTGCTTTACCACATTCTTTGCAGCATAACTTTAGTGCCTTGTTGCAAACAGGTTGCATGTTTTGGAATATTTCTTTACAGGCTTCCTTTTCAAGTCAATTAGGTTATTAATTGTGGAGTAACTACAATGTTGTTGATCCATCCTCAGTTTTCTCCTATCGCAACCATTGAACTCTGTAACTTGTTTCTTTGTAGTGACTGGGTGTACTGATACACCTTCCAAAGTGTAATTAATAACTTCACCATGCTCAATGGGATATTCAATGTTGTTTTTTTTACCCATCTACCAATAGGTGCCTTTCTTTGCAAGACATTGGAAAACCTCCCTGGTCTTTGTGGTTGAATCTGTGTTTGGAATTCACTGCTTGACTGAGGGACCTTACAGATAATTATATATGTGGGGTATAGAGATTAGGTAGGCATTCAAAAACCATGTTAAACCCTACTATTGCTCACAGAGAGTCAGCACAACTTATTATGTGACTTGTTAAGCATATTTTTACTCCTGAACTTATTTGGGCTTGCCATAACAAAGGGGCTGAATACTTATTGACTTAAGACATTTCTGCATTGACACTATGGGGTATTGTGTGTAGGCTAGTGACAACACATTTCAAGTTAATCCATTTTAAATTCAGGCTGTAACACAACAAAATATGGAAAAAGTGTGAAAAGGAGTGTGAATACTCTCTGAAGGCATGGAACATGTTTTCATTTTCTACTGCACAGGAACATTTCTCCTGCAGGTGAATGTAACGGCTGTCGTAGAGAGGGGACCAAAGCGCAGCGTGTTGATTGCTCATGATGATATTTATTATAACTCCAAATACTAAAGACAAAATAACAACCAGAAAACGAAAGCGCACAGTTCTGTCAGGTACACAGATTAACTAAACAGAAAATAACTACCCACAAACACAGGTGGAAAAAAACCCTACTTAAGTATGATCTCCAATTAGAGACAACAAGGACCAGCTGCCTCTAATTGGAGATCATCCCAAAAAACAACAACGTAAAAATAGAAAACTAGAACTAAACATAAATATTGAAAACATTGAAAAACACAAAACACCCCTGTCACGCCCTGACCTACTCTACCATAGAAAATAACTTCTTACTATGGTCAGGACGTGACAGTGAAATTAAGATTCTGTATGATGTGATGATGTGTATTGATACAATGATGTGTATTGATAACAAGAAACAGCCCAGGTAATTTCCAGAACATTAGCTAACATTCCCCTTAAGTTCTTGTTTGGGTTTGATCTCACATGAGGATTGTAATGTCCCACTAACATTCAAATAATATTTTTGAAATTAAATATCCTTGGAATGTTCACCTAATATTCACAAAAATGTTGTTCACAACATCTGTAAAAACTACCACAGAACATTTCCCTCATTAGGATCTCATTAGGTTGCCAGGTTGATGTAATAACACAATAACACAATGTTCCGGTAGTTTTCTAAGAACATACTGCTGCAACAAATTATGATACCAACAGAAGTGGTTTTGAGAAAACATTACTGTAAAGCTCTGCTAATGTTGATGGATTGTCATAAATCAAGTTAAGACCCAGATGCAGACACGTCAAATAGACAAAGGTTTAATATTCCAACAGGGGCAGGCAATAGACAGGTCAAGGGAGGCAGCGGTCAGTAAACTAGAGGTGGGGCAACGGTACCGGATGGCAGGCAGGCTCAGGGTCAGGGTAGGTAGAGGTCAACAATCCAGAGGTGGGGCAAAGGTACAGGTCGGCAGGCAGGTTCAGGGGCAGGTAGAGTGGTCAGGCAGGCGGCCTCAGAGTCAGGACAGACAAGGGTCAAAACCAGGAGGGCGTGAAAAAGAGAGACTGGGAAAAGCAGGAGCTGAGAACAAAAACGCTGGTTGACCTGACAAACAAGACGAACTGGCAATGGACAAACAGAGAATACAGGTATAAATACACAGGGGATAATGGGGAAGATGGTCAACACCTTGAGGGGGGTCGACACCTGGAGGGGGGTGTAGACAATCACAAGACAGGTGAAACAGATCAGGGTGTGACATGGATATGTTATTCATAACACCCAAATCAACTAGCAGGGAATGTTCCTACTATGGTCTCATAAGGTTATAGTGTGACATTAGGACATAATGGTTCTAAACACGTCAGTTGAAGTTACCATACTTCTAAACAAATGGCATTTTTAATCTTCTTACTTCATTATATTTTATTAGGGTATTGTCCAAACATAGATATAGCTTTTTTAAACTGTTATGGGTAGGGGGCAGTATTTTCACGGCCGGATAAAAAAACGTACTCGATTTAATCTGATTATTACTCCTGCCCAGAAACTAGAATATGCATATAATTATTAGCTCTGGATAGAAAACACCCCAAAGTTTCTAAAACTGTTTGAATGGTGTCTGTGAGTATAACAAAACTCATTAGGCAGGCCAAAACCTGAGAAGATTCTGTACAGGAAGTGCCCTCTCTGACCATTCCTTGGGCTTCTTGACTCTCTTTATTGAAAACTGAGGATCTCTGCTGTAACGTGACACTTCCTACGGCTCCCATAGGCTCTCAGAAGGCGGGAAAAAGCTGAATGATGTCTTTGCAGCCCCTGGCTGAAAAACATTAGCGCATTTTGATAGTGGTCGATCAGAGTACAATGAGACTGAGGCGCGTGCACGAGGCCACCCCACGTTTTTATTCTTTCATCTTTGAACAAAAACAACGACTCCCGGTCGGAATATTATCGCTTTTTTATGAGAAAAATAGCATAAAAATTGATTTTAAACAGCGGTTGACATGCTTCGAAGTACGGTAATGGAATATTTTGAATTATTTTGTCACGAAACGCGTCGGGCGCGTAACCCTTCGTCACCCTTGGATAGTGTCTTGAACGCACGAACAAAACGCCGCTATTTGGATATAACTATGGATTATTTTGAACCAAACCAACATTTGTTATTGAAGTAGAAGTCCTGGGAGTGCATTCTGACGAAGAACAACAAAGGTAATCCAATTTTTATTATAGTAAATTGGAGTTTGGTGAGGGTCAAACTTGGTGGGTGTCAAAATAGCTAGCCTGTGATGGCGAGCTATCTACTCAGAATATTGCAAAATGTGCTTTCACCGAAAAGCTATTTTAAAATCGGACACCTCGATTGCATAAAGGAGTTCTGTATCTATAATTCTTAAAATAATTGTTATGTTTTTTGTGAACGTTTATCATGAGTAATTTAGTAAATTCACCGGAAGTTTTCGGTGGGAATGCTAGTTCTGAACGTCACATGCTAATGTAAAAAGCTGGTTTTTGATATAAATATAAACTTGATTGAACAAAACATGCACGTATTGTATAACATAATGTCCTAGGAGTGTCATCTGATGAAGATCATCAAAGGTTAGTGCTGCATTTAGCTGTGGTTTTGGTTTTTGTGACATATATGCTTGCTTTGAAAATGGCTGTGTGATTATTTTTGGCAGGGTACTCTCCTGACATAATCTAATGTTTTGCTTTCGCTGTAAAGCCTTTTTGAAATCGGACAATGTGGTTAGATTAACGAGAGTCTTGTCTTTAAAATGGTGTAAAATAGTCATATGTTTGAGAAATTGAAGTTATAGCATTTTTGAGGTATTTGTATTTCGTGCCACGCGATTCCACTGGCTGTTGCCCAGACAGGTTAAGCCCCAAGCCAACACCCCGTGCTTACCGGAGGCAGCATGTTACTGGTCAGGCCCTGTGCTATGGGGTGATGCGCACGGCGTCGAGGCCGAGCATTCACAGGCCAGTGTGCGCGGTGCCAGCGCTCCGCATTTGCCCAGGGGAAGTGCGCATCCAGCCAGTATGGGTGGTGCCAGTACTGCGCTCGAGACCGCCAGTGCACCTTCACGGCCCAGTGTATCCTGTTCCCGCTCCTCGCACCAGCCCTGAGGTGCGTGTATCCAGTCTGGCGTCTCCACTACCAGCCCCACGCACCAGGCTTCCAGTGCTTCAGCCCAGTCCAACTCATCCTGTTCCTTCACCTCGCACTAGCCTTGGGGTGCGTGTCTCCAGTCTGGTACCTCCACTACCAGCCCCATGCATCAGGCTTTCAGTGTGCAGTCCCCGTCCAGAGCTTCCAACAACAGTACCCCGTCCAGAGCTTCCGGCAACAGTGCCCCGTCCAGAGCTTCCGGCAACAGTGCCCCGTCCAGAGCTTCCGGCAACAGTGCCCCGTCCAGAGCGTCCGGCAACAGTACCCCGTCCAGAGTGTCCGGCGACAGTGCCCCGTCTAGAGATGGCCCACTGTCCAGAACCGAGAGAGATGGCCCACAGTCCGGAACCGAGTGAGACGGCCCACAGTCCGGAACCGAGTGAGACGGCCCACAGTCCGGAACCGAGTGAGACGGCCCACAGTCCGGAACCGAGTGAGACGGCCTACAGTCCGGAACCGAGTGAGACGGCCTACAGTACGGAACCGAGTGAGACGGCCTACAGTCCGGAACCGAGAGAGACGGCCTACAGTCCTGAACCAGCGCAGCCAGAGTCGCTCTACAGTCCGGACCTGGCGCAGCCAGAGTTGCCCTACAGTCCGGACCCGGCACAGCCAGAGTCGCCCTACAGTCCGGACCCGGCGCAGCCAGACTCGCCCTACAGTCCGGACCCGGTGCAGCCAGAGTCGCCCTACAGTCCGGACCCGGCGCAGCCAGAGTCGCCCTACAGTCCGGACCCGGCGCAGCCAGAGTCGCCCTACAGTCCGGACCCGGCGCAGCCAGAGTCGCCCTACAGTCCGGACCCGGCGCAGCCAGAGTCGCCCTACAGTCCGGAACCGGCGCAGCCAGAGTCGCCCTACAGTCCGGAACCGGCGCAGCCAGAGTCGCCCTACAGTCCGGAACCGGCGCAGCCAGAGTCGCCCTACAGTCCGGAACCGGCGCAGCCAGAGTCGCCCTACAGTCCGGAACCGGCGCAGCCAGAGTCGCCCTACAGTCCGGAGCTCCCAGAGTCGCCCTACAGTCCGGAGCTCCCAGAGTCGCCCTACAGTCCGGAGCTCCCAGAGTCGCCCTACAGTCCGGAGCTCCCAGAGTCGCCCTACAGTCTGGAGCTCCCAGAGTCGCCCTTCTGCCCGAGGTCTACAGTGAAGCGCTTCAGCTCGAGGTCTACAGCAACGCGCTTCAGCCCGAGGTATTCAGAGGGGGTGGACAGGTTAGGTGGGGGACTAAGGCCAGAGCCTGAGCCACCTCCACCGTAGGAGGTTTGGGAGGGGGGGGGGGGTGTAGCACGGGAACCGTCAGTGACGGCAGCCCCCCTCCCTTCCCTCCCTTTAGTTTGGGGGTTTATTTTTTTGTGTGAGGTGCATCCGGGGTCTGCACCTTTTGGGGGGGGGGGGGGTACTGTCACATCCTGACCAGTAAAGGGGTTATTTGTTATTATGGTCTGGTCAGGACGTGGCAGGGGGTATTTGTTTAGAGTGTTTCGGGGTTTGTTGGGCTATGTGTTTAGGTAGAGGGGTGTTTGTTTAGAGTGTTCCAGGGTTTTTGGTTATGTTCTATGTTAGTATATTTCTACGTTCTGGTCTAGTCTTTTTAGTTCTATGTTTAGGGTTATTGGATGGACCTTCAATTGGAGGCAGCTGTTCCTCGTTGCCTCTGATTGAAGGTCCTATATAGAGGGGTGTTTTTGTAATGGGTTTTGTGGGAAGTTGTTGTTGCACTGCTGTGTTAGCCTGCAATACTGTTAGTTCGTACGTTTTTTTGTTTTGTTAATTAAGTGTTCTAAATAAAAGATAAAATGAGCACTCAAGCCGCTGCACCTTGGTCAAGTTTATACGACGACCGTTACACAATGACACTGTAGGTGTGTTCGAGGCGTTAGTCCTATTCCGGTGGCACAGTGAATTAACTCCAGGGATAATTCTCCAAAGCTCCCAGGTTTGAGCCCTGCTAGTGACTAAATACAAAATAAGGTCAAACTATGTTGGTAGAATACATGTATAATAAATTGTAATGTGATTCCAAATACTTGCCATATGTGTTTCCACATGGATTGCTGTATAAGTAACTTCCTTAACAGTCAGATTATACATACAAGAAAACACCATGGACTGTTGTTCAAAACTAAATGTTATCATTCTGGGGAAATAGGAATAACGCTCTAAGAGTACCACGTTGTAAGAATGTCATCACAACTGGACAGATTTTGTGTACCCACAATTTTCCCACAACCTAATGAAATGTTCTGGGAATTTTTAATGAACTCAGAAAGGCTGTCAACCGTCTTGCAACATCAAAATAATGTTTTGTGCTCCCTGATAAAAATATTATTTGAATGTCAGCACAACTGGACAGTTTTTGTGTTTTTGGAATTGTCACATCCTGACCTTAGAGATCCCTTTTATTCTCTATTTGGTTAGGTCAGGGTGTGACTAGGGTGGGCAATCTATGTTTTCTATTTCTTTGTTGGCCGGGTATGGTTCCCAATCAGAGGCAGCTGTCTCTCGTTGTCTCTGATTGGGGATCATACTTGGGCAGCCTTTTTTTCCACCTTTAGTTTGTGAGATCTTGTTTTTGGTACTGTGCTGTGTAGCCCTACTGAATGTTACGTTTCGTTTGTATTTGTTTTGTTTTTGGTGTTCATCTAATAAAGTATGATGTACGCCTACCACGCTACACCTTGGTCCGATCCTTCCATCAACGAACATAACAGGAATATCTTGTCATGTTCCCACAACCTAAATAAATGTTTTAGGAACTTTTAAAGAACATTCAAAATGTGTTCTGGGAATGTTCTTGTAACATCAGTGAATGTTTTTTGCATACTAAAATAAACATTGTATAATCATCTGCACAACTGGACAGTTTTTGTGTTTTGGGAACATATCATTTTTGATGTCCACACAATGTTCCCTCCCACCAGATGGTTCCCACAATCTAATTACGCATTCTGTGAACCTTTAAAGAACGTCAGGTGAATGTTTTATACAAACATTGTATCGTCATCAGCACAACTGGACAGTTTTTTTGGTATGAGAACATTTGCCGCAACCTAACAAATCTTCTGAGAACTTTCACAGAAACAGTTTCAGGTTTGCTGTGTAGATTGCTCATCAAGTTCTTCACCTGCATATAGATGCTCACATAGTGTAGATATGGCTGCCTTGCCCATGGCCCTTTAGACACACTCATTGATAAAGTTTCTGTCAGTCAGGGCATTCGTCTATGCCAACCAATGATAACTCATGCCTGACGTTTTTATCCTCTCTGGGCTAGGTGGGATGATTGCGTCCCACCCTAGTCGACAGCCAGTGGAATCCCGTGGCGCGATATTCAAATACCTTAGAAATGCTATTACTTCAATTTCTCAAACATATGACTATTTTACACCATTTTAAAGACAAGACTCTCGTTAATCTAACCACACTGTCCGATTTCAAAAAGGCTTTACAACGATAGCAAAACATTAGATTATGTCAGCAGAGTACCCAGCCAGAAATAATCAGACACCCATTTTTCAAGCTAGCATATAATGTCACAAAAACCAAAACCACAGCTAAATGCAGCACTAACCTTTGATGATCTTCATCAGATGACACTCCTAGGACATTATGTTATACAATACATGCATGTTTTGTTCAATGAAGTTCATATTTATATCAAAAAACAGCTTTTTACATTAGCATGTGACGTTCAGAACTAGCATTCCCACCAAACACTTCCGGTGAATTGACTAAATTACTCACGATAAACGTTCACAAAAAACATGACAATTATTTTAATAATTATAGATACAGAACTCCTTTATGCAATCGTGGTGTCCGATTTTAAAATAGCTTTTCGGTGAAAGCACATTTTGCAATAGTCTGAGTAGATAGCGCGGCCATCACAGGCTAGCTATTTTGACACCCACCAAGTTTGGTACTCACCAAACTCAGATTTACTATAAGAAAAATTGGATTACCTTTGCTGTTCTTCGTCAGAATGCACTCCCAGGACTTTGACTTCAAGAACAAATGTTGGTTTGGTTCCAAATAATCCATAGTTATATCCAAATAGCGGCGTTTTGTTCGTGCGTTCAAGACACTATCCGAAGGGTGACGCGCCGGCGCATATCGTGACAAAACATTTCAACATATTCCATTACCGTACTTCGAAGCATGTCAAACGCTGTTTAAAATCAATTTTTATGCGATTTGTCTCGTAAAATAGCGATAATATTCCGACCGGGAGAAGTTGTTTTCGTTCAAAGACTCAAAGAAGAAAATGAACTCTTCACGTGCACGCGCGCACCCGTCTCATTGTTCTCAGATCGACCACTTACCAAATGCGCTACTGTTTTTCAGCCAGTAACTGCAGAGTCATCATTCAACGTTCTGGTGCCTTCTGATTGCCTATGGGAGCCTTAGAAAGTGTCACGTTACAGCAGAGATCCTCTGTTTTGGATAGAGATGACAAAGAAGGCCAAGAAATGGTCAGAGAGGGCACTTCCTGTTTGGAATCTTCTCAGGTTTTGGCCTGCCATATGAGTTCTGTTATACTCACAGACACCATTCAGTTTTAGAAACTTTAGGGTGTTTTCTATCCAAATCAAACAATTATATGCATATTCTAGTTACTGGGCAGGAGTAGTAACCAGATTAAATCGGGTATGTTTTTTATCCGGCCGTGCAAATACTGCCCCCTATCCCCAACAGGTTACATTTCTATTGTATGACAAATGCGAAGAAGTTGTCCTCATTGCTAAGGCCATTACATCCTTTGACTATTAAACAAATAGGTTTTACGTCAGTCACTTTCTATGAAACTCATTCCAGAGAATGATGCAACAAAGATGGTGGGTGACATTCACCCTTTCCCAAGGGGTCTGTTGCCCTCTATGACACTAATTCCCCCAGATAAGGTGATGTATTCAGCTCAGCTTCTGTAAAATATTTGGATATGTGTAAATACCTCTTCATTTAGAAAAACGTCACGTTTGCCAGATGTTGCCCAACCTCACCATAGAATCAGTTAGAGTCACTACTGTCACGTCCTTTTCATAGAAAGCTGTTATTTTCTATGGTAGAGTAGGTCAGGGCGTGACAGTTGTTTTTTCTAGTTTAGATTTTCTATGTTATGTTGTAGTTTTGTATTTTTATGTTGGGTTTATGTTTGGGATGATCTCCAATTAGAGGCAGCTGGTCATCGTGTCTCTAATTGGAGATAATACTTAAGTAGGTGTTTTTCCCACCTGGGTTTGTGGGAGATTGTTTTTGAGTACGTGTATGTTAACTCTTCGTCACGGTTTGTTGTTTTTGTTTATTCAGTTTATTTTGTATGTATTGCATAGTTTCACAGTTCAGTAAAATATGTGGAACGATAATCACGCTGCACTTTGGTCCGCTTCATCCTACGACAACCGTGACAGAATCTCCCACCACCGAAGGACCAAGCAGCGTGGTATGGACCAGTGGACTTTTGAGGAGATTAGGAGGAGTATATCCTGGAATTTGGCAGGAATAGTGGCAGGAGACAAGAGCCTGCCAGTTAAGCAGACGGAAGCAGCGAAGGAGGGACAGCTATGAAGTCGGGAAGGAAGGCCACAGAAACCCCAATAATTTTTTTGGGGGGAGGCACATGGAGCAGTCGGCGGAGCCGAGGAGAGAACCAGAGCCAATCCAGGAGAAGAGAGATATGGGAGAGTTGTTGAGTTGGTGGAGGATGCACAGATTTTTCCCAAAGGAACGTGTTATCAGTTTGGTACCACCTGAGTCAGCTCCCCGTACTCGCCCTGAGGTGCGTGTTACCAGTCTGGCGCCACCTGTACCTGCTCCACGCACCTGGCCTCCAGTGAGTCTCTCCAGTCCGGTGTGTCCTGTTCCTGCTCTCCATACTCACCCTGAGGTGCGTGTTACCAGTCTGGCGCCATCTGTGCCAGCCCCACGCATCAGGCCTCCGGCGACAGTTCCCAGTCCAGAGCTTCCGGCGACAGTTCCCAGTACCCAGTCCGGTGAGACCTGTTCCGGCTCCACGTAAGAAGCCTCCAGTGATGATCCATGGCCCGGAGCCTGTATGGATGATCCATGGCACGAAGCCTGTAGGTATGATCCATGGCACGAAGCCTCCAGTGATGATCCATGGCACGAAGCCTCCCATGGTGATCCATGGCGCGAAGCCTGTAGGTATGATCCATGGCACGAAGCCTGCAGTGATGATCCATAGCATGGAGCCTGCAGCGACGTCCCCAGTCCTGAACCTCCTGAGACGGCCCGCAGTCCAGAACCTCCTGAGACGGCCCGCAGTCCGGAACCTCCTGAGACGGCCCGCAGCCCGGAACCTCCTGAGACGGCCCGCAGCCCGGAACATCCTGAGACGGCCTGCAGTCCGGAACCTCCTGAGACGGCCCGCAGTCCAGAGTCTTCAGCGACGGCCCGCAGTCCAGAACCTCCAGCGGCGGTCCGCAGTCCAGAACCTCCAGCGACGGTCCGCAGTCCAGAACCTCCAGCGGCGGTCCGCAGTCCAGAACCTCCGGTGATGATCCACAGTCTGGGTCCTTCAGCAACGATCCAGGGTCCGGTGACACAAAAACGGAGAGATCAGCGGGCGGAGCAGGGGTTACGCCCCGAACCAGAGTCGCCTCCTCTGCGGGAGGATCCGCGGGATGAGAATGTTCTGCGTACAGCACCAGAGCCGCCGTAGACATTAGTCACCCTTCCTAACTCTCCCTTTTTTCCCCTTTTTTTTCGTTGTTGTTTAGGTGCGTTCGGAGTCCGCACCTTTGGTGGGGGGTACTGTCACGTCCTGACCATAGAAAGCTGTTATTTTCTATGGTAGAGTAGGTCAGGGCGTGACGGGGGGTTTTCTAGTTCAGATTTTCTATGTTGTTATGTTCTAGTTTTGTATTTCTATGTTGGGTTTTTGTTTGGGATGATCTCCAATTGTTGTCTCTAATTGGAGATAATACTTAAGTAGGTGTTTTTCCCACCTGGGTTTGTGGGAGATTGTTTTTGAGTACGTTTATGTTAACCCTTCGTCACGGTTTGTTGTTTTTGTTTATTCAGTTTATTTTGTATGTATTGCATAGTTTCACAGTTCAATAAAATATGTGGAACGATAATCACGCTGCACTTTGGTCCGCTTCATCCTACGACAACCGTAACAACTACCTTTAGGTCAAGAAGTTTAACATGCTCTTTTAAACTAGTGCTATGTAATCAAACAGGGTTTTTCATTGTGTGGCACGTGGCTGTGAGGGCACAGTGCAAGGCAGAGGACAGGCAATCTTCAGACATTCCTACTTAAAAATACTACAGTTTGCTACAAAAGTACCAACTAAACTGTAATAAACTGAACTATACTGTAGAATACTATACTACACACTGTGGTATCCCTCAGTCATGTAGTGCTTACTTTAGAATTTTGTATTATACTGGAGAATACTATATTTCACTGTAGTATCCCCCTTGATTGTGTAGTGCTTACTATAGACTTTTGTAGTATACTGGAGAATTCTATGCTACAGAGTGTAGTATCCCTCAATCACATACTGTAGTGCTTATATTGGCTAGCTTTACTGCTAGCTGCTAGCTTTGTTGATGCTGTTTTGAATTCCATGTGCTGTGTTCTTGGGGAGCTCATGGCGGGGATTTCCTCTAAGGTTCCCCCCGATCAAATAAAATGTTATTAGTCACATGCGCTGGAAACAACATGTGTAGACCTTACAGTGAAATGATTACTTACAAGCCACTAACCAACATTGCAGTTGAAAAAATATGAATAAGAATAAGAAATAAAAGGACCAAGTAATTAAAGAGCAGCAGTAAAATAACAATAGCGAGACTATATACAGGGGGTACCGGTACAGAGTCAATGTGCGGGGGCACCGGTTAGTCGAGGTAATTGAGGGAATATGTACATGTAGGTACAGTTATTAAAGTGACTATGCATAGATAATAACAGAGAGTAGCAGCGGTGTTTAAGAGGGGGTGGGGGTGGGGGGCAATGCAAATAGTCTGGGTAGCCATTTGATTAGATGTTCAGGAGTTTTATGGCTTGGGGGTAGAAGCTGTTTAGAAGCCTCTTGGACCTAGACTTGGTGCTCCTGTACCGCTTGCCATGTGGTAGCAGAGAGAACAGTCTATGACTAGGGTGGCTGGAGTCCTTGACACATAAAAGTTATTAACTTTTATTTAATCAGGGGAGTCCAACGGATACCAGGGTCTCATTTTCAATGGTGTTCTGAGGACATAAAATAAAATATACAATTACAAGATACAATAACAAGTACATTACATCAGAACATCACAAACATCACAGGTGTACTAAAGCTTCAAGTTTCTCGGTGTCCACATCACTAAGGAATTATCATGGTCCACACACACCAATACAGTCGTGAAGAGGGCCCGACAACACCTCTTCCCTCTCAGGAGGCTGAAAAGGTTTGTCATGGGCCCTCAGATCCTTATAAAGTTCTACAACTGCAACATTGAGAACATCTTAAGTGACTGCATCACTGCTTGGTATGGCAACTGCTTGGCAGTACAGAGGGAAGTGAGTACAGCCCAGTACATCACTGGGTTCAAGCTCCCTGCCATCCAGGACCTCTATACCAGGCGGTGTCAGAAGAAGGCCCTAAAAATTGTCAAAGACTCCAGCCACCCAAGTCATACACTGTTCTCTCTGCTACCGCACACCAAGCGGTACCGATGCACCAAGTCTGGAACCAACAGGACCCTGAACAGTTTCTACCGTGAAGAACACAGATTCTACACTGTTAAATAGTTAGTTAAATAGTTAATACCCAGACTGTCTGCATTGACACTTTTTGCACTAACTCTTTTGACTCATCACATATGCTGCTGTTACTGTTTGTTATCTATCCTGTTGCCTATCTATTGTTCACTTTATCCCTACTTATACAGTATCTACCTCAAATATCTAATACCCCTGCACACCAACTCTTATTGGTACTGGTACCCCGTGTATATAGCCAAGTTATCGTTACACATTGTGTATTTATTTCTTGTGTTATTTTTCAACAAAAAAAAATTCTCTCTGCATTGTTGGGAAGGGCCCGTAAGTAAGCAATTCACTGTTAGTCTACACCTGTTGTTTACAAACCATGTGACAAATGTGATTTTATTTGATTCAGGTGTAGTGCATGTGTAGCATGCTGTACAATACCATAATCTACACACTGTAGTATTCATTGGGCGTAGGCAAATGTTATAATTCCTGCCCACGCCCACTCTTTGACTGGAAGGAGAGCAGGTGCGCAAACTTGTTTGTGAGTTAATTGTTTGTGAGTTAATTGTTTGTTGCAGGAAGTTAACAATTACAGGCAGAGTAAAAAAATTGGACAATAACTGATGTATTTATCAGGACGTTGGTAAATACAATCAAATCAAAAACAAATAGACTAAATAGACTCTAGCCTGTTAAACTTACTGTATCTCTGTGATACGGATTGAGTTGCTATGGACCACCTTAGGAAACACCTTAGAAAAATGTAAAATTTACAATTTGTATTACAATTGTAACATCTAAACTTTAGACAGGTTCTAGGCATTAAAGGGAAACAGTACAGAGGCAGATATAAAGAGCAAGCAAAGTTTAGAGGATTAGATTTGCTTGTTTGACACATAAATAACACATTAACAAGCGTACACAAAAATTACTTCTTAGATCTGTTACTTCCGCTAGATAATTTTCTGAAATACAACAGTACTTTCACGAAGATTCAGCTGACCAAGTTCACAAGATGACCAAAAACAGTGACAAACAATACTGTACTGATGGTAGAAAAAGTCAGAACCTCGACAATAATCAGGCAACTAATAATACACACCCAGATAGTGGCTTGCTCCACTCAGACAATCATAAATATGCAGTTATCCTCTTTGATGATACGATATATGACTCTAAGTCGTAAGTATTTATGGTTGTTTGAGTAGAGTGTCACGTCCTGACCCTTGTAAGATGTCATTTTCTATAGTAGAGTAGGTCAGGGCGTGACAGGGGGTGTTTTGGGGTGGTTTTCTTGTTATCTGTTTCTATGTGGTTTTTCTATGTTTCTATTTCTATGTTGGGGTTGTTGGGATGATCTCCAATTAGAGGCAGCCGGTTCTCGTTGTTTCTAATTGGAGATCATATTTATGTAGGGGTTTTTCCACTTGTGTTTGTGGGTTGTTATCTTTTGAGTAATGTTTGTTTCTCTCTGCGTCACGGTTTGTTGTTTTGGTAATTCAGTTATTTATGTTTTGCAAAGTTTCACGGATTTAATAAAATGTGGAACTACAACCACGCTGCACTTTGGTCCGATCCTTTTGAAAGCCGTGACAGAATCACCCACCACCAAGGGACCAAGCAGCGTGATATGGACCTATGGACATTTGAGGAGATAAGGAGGAGTATATCTAGGGCTTTGAAGGATTTAGGGGCAGGAGAAGAGCGCCTTCAAGGGGAACGGGTGGAGGCAGCAAGAGCGCAACAACAACGGAAGAATGAGAGGCAGCCCCAAAAAATGTTTGTGGGGGGGCACACGGGTAGTTTGGCTGGGCCAGGGGTGAGACCTGAGCCAACTCCCCTTGCTTATTGTGGTGAGCATGTGCCTGCCTCTCGCACTCTCCCTCCAGTGCGCCTCCATAGCCCAATACGTCCTGTGCCTGCTCCTCGCACTCTCCCTCCAGTGCACCTCCATAGCCCAGTATGTCCTGTGCCTGCTCCTCGCACTCTCCGTCCAGTGAGCCTCCATAGCCCAGTACGTCCTGGGCCTGCTCCTCACACTCTCCCTCCAGTGCGCCTCCATAGCCCAGTATGTCCGGTGCCTGTTCTGCGCACCCGGTCCTCAGTGCATCTCTCCAGTCCAGTGAGACCTGTTCCAGCTCCACGAGAAAAGCCTCCATTGATAATCTATGGTCTGAAGCCTGTAGAGATGATCCATGGCATGAAGCCTGTAGTGATGATCCATGGCCCGGAGCCTGTAGGGATGTTCCATGGCACGAAGCCTCCAGAGTTAATCCATGGCCCGGAGCCTGTAGAGATAATCCATGGCAAGAAGCCTGTAGGGATTATCCATGGTCCGGAGCCTGTAGGGATAATCCATGGCAAGAAGCCTGTAGGAATGATCCATGGCCCGGAGCCTGTAGAGATGATCCATGGCCCGGAGCCTGTAGAGATGATCCATGGTACGAAGTCTCCAGTGATGATCCATGGTGCGGAACCTGAAGAGATGATCCATGGCATGGAGCCTGCAGCAACGAGCCCAAGTCCGGAACCTATAATGACGCTTCCCAGTCCGGAGCCTCAGGCGACGCTTCCCAGTCCGGAGCCTCCGGCGACGCTCCCCAGCCCGGAGCCTCTGGCGACGCTCGCCAGTCCGGAGCCTCCGGTGACGCTCCCCAGTCCGGAGCCTCCAGCGGTGGTCTGCAGCCCAGAGTATTCAGCGGCAGTCTGCAGCCCAGAGTCTTCAGCGGTGGTCTGCAGCCCAGAGCCTTCAGCGGCGGTCTGCAGCCCAGAGTCTTCAGCGGCGGTCTGCAGCCCAGAGTCTTCAGCAGCAGTTGGCGGTCCAAAGCTTTCGACGATGATCCACGGTCAGGTGGTAATAAAGCAGAAGGATCAGCGGGTGGAGCGGGGAGTACGCCCCGAACTGGAGCCGTCTCCTCTACTGGAGGTTAAGGTTATGTGGACTGCATTTGAGCCGCCATAGACAATTGTCATCCCTACCCTCCCTTTGTGTTTTGTGGTTGGTTTGTTTTTTTGCATTCGGAGTCTGCACCTTTGGGGGGGGTACTGTCACGTCCTGACCCTTGTAAGATGTCATTTTCTATAGTAGAGTAGGTCAGGGCGTGACAGGGGGTGTTTTTGGGTGGTTTTCTTGTTATCTGTTTCTATGTGTTTTTTCTAGGTTTCTATTTCTATGTTGGGGTTGTTGGGATGATGTGTTTGTGGGTTGTTATCTTTTGAGTAGTGTTTGTTTCTCTCTGCGTCACAGTTTGTTGTTTTGGTAATTCAGTTATTTATGTTTTGCAAAGTTTCACGGATTTAATAAAATGTGGAACTACAACCACGTTGCACTTTGGTCCGATCCTTTTGAAAGCCGTGACATAGAGCAAGTAGACGGGCAGCACCATAACCTCAATCAGTTACAATCTTGAAACAAAATAATATTGTGTGACAGACTAGGAACCAAAATATGGGTCGGTGTTTCCCTGGGCACCCTTATTAGGGGAGGACATTTAGGAGATGTATAAAAACCCTCATTGGTCATATTCAGCTGAGAGCTTTGTACTGGCAAGGCCCTTTGTGTTTATTTGCTGTTGCTGTTGGTTTCTTTCTGTGACCAACCATTTCTGTGACCATGCTGTCTTGAAATGTTTTGGGTGTGGTCAATTATTCTGAATGTTATGTGCTGAGTTTGACCGTCTTTATCCATGTGACAATATTCAAGATGTTTATAATATAAAGCCACTGCAATAACATCCTTTAGTTTTGCAGAGGCATTGCTGGTTTGAGGTCCAGGCAGTTAATTGCCAGCGCCCTCCAATAAAGTGACTGTCTTTAAGTAAAGTAATTTGTATTTTCTAAAATATATATTTATATAAAGTCTATGGATAACTGTTCTTTCTTTTCTACCATCAGCAGTACAGTATTGTTTGTCACCTTGTGAACTTGGTCAGCTGAATCTCTGTGAAAGCAGTGTTGAATTTCAGGAAGCTATCTAGTGGAAGTAACAGATCTAAGTAATTTTGGTGTAATCTTGTTAATGTGTGTTATCTGTGTCAAACAAGCAAGCCTAATCCTCTAAGCTTTAAAGGGATACTTCGGGATATAACTTCCTTCAAACTGAACACAGAGACAAATAGTATACACAAGTTCATCTGACTCTGAGGAAGTAGATAAAGGGCCTCATTGCCAAAAGTACCCCTTTAACCCTTTCAAGCGTGAGTTCCAAATATCTCTAACGGTTGCCCCAGCGTGAGTTTTTTTATGTACGTTATGTTAGAATGTTTTCTCCATTCCAGAATGTGATTGTTATACAACAGTACATTTAATCCACGCTGCCCTCAAACCTGTCAGAGACGTCAATGAAAGGTGACCAAAACGCAGCGGGTATAGTGCTCATCTTCGTGTATTTATTTAGAGAGAGTGAACACTTAAACAAAAATAACAAATGACAATCAACAGTTCTGTAAGGTACACCAACTATACAGAAAGCAACCACCCACAAACCCAAAGGAAAAAACAGGCTGCCTAAGTATGGCTTATAATCAGAGACAACGAAAAACACCTGCCTCTGATTGGAAACCATACTCGGCAAAACATGGAAATGAAACAGAAATAGAAAACTAGAACCAAAATCCCCTAGAACCAAAAAAAAACAAAACACCCAAAACAAACACCCCCTGTCACGCCCTGACCATACTACAATGACAAATGACCCTTTACTGGTCAGGACGTGACAGTACCCCTACCCCCAAAGGTGCAGACCCCGACTGCACCTCCAAAACAAAAAAACCCACAAAACCAACCCCAAACCTAAAGGGAGGGAAGGGAGGGTGGCCACCGTCAACGACGGTTCCTGTGCTACACCCCCCCCTTCGCCAATCCTCCCACTACGGAGGTGGTTCTGGCTCTGGGCGTAGCTCCCGTTCAGAAGACTCTGGGCTGAGAGGCATCGCTGGAGGCCCCGGGTTGAGGGGCGTCGCTGGAGGCCCCGGGCTGAGGGGCGTCGCTGGTGGCCCCGGGCTGAGGGGCGTCGCTGGAGGCCCCGGGCTGAGGGGCGCCGCTGGAGGCCCCGGGCTGAGGGGCGCCGCTGGAGGCCCCGGGCTGACTGGGGAGCGTCGCTGGAGGCCCCGGGCTGGGGAGCGTCGCTGGAGGCCCCTGACTGGGGAGCGTCGCTGGAGGCTCCGGGCTGGGGAGCGTCGCTGGAGGCTCCGGGCTGGGGAGCGTCGCTGGAAGCTCCGGGCTGGGGAGCATCGCTGGAGGCTACGGGCTGGGGAGCGTCACTGGACGGAGAGTGCGCGGAGCAGGCAAAGGACATACTGGGCCTTGGAGGCGCACTGAAGGTCTGGCGCTCAGGGCTGGCACAACCCGTCCTGGCTCCATGCTCACTCTAGCCCGACAAGGGCGAAGCGCTGGCACAGGACGAACTGGGCTGTGCTGGGGAATGCAGGGTATCGTGCGTGGAGCAAGCGTGGGATATCCTGGGCTGAGGAGCCGCACTGGAGGCCAGACTTGCTGTGCCAGCACACTTTTTCCTGGCTGCCGGCAAGCTGTCGCACGACAACGTTGCGGAGCCTGTATCGACCGTACCGGGCTCTGAGTGCTATGAGCGACATAGTGCGCATACCTCCATGCTGCCTAGCTCCTCCCTCTGTGCGTCTGCTCCGTCGTGCGCTCTCCACCAGTCCCTTTCTCCGGAATCCAGCGTCGTCATCCACTCTTGACTCCTCGACCGGCTCTGGTTTCCTCCATGGCTCCCTCCGTATAGCCCGGGAAGTTAGGTCAGGGTTCCCCCCTGACTTATCAACACTCCCCTTATGCCCCCCCCCAAACATTTTTTGGGGGGGCTGCCTCTTCACCTCCTGAATAGGAGGATACAATGCCTCGTACCTCCGTCGTTCCCTCTTTGCTTCCTCCAGCTCCTACTTCGATCGCTGGTACTCCCCAGCCTGGCTCCATGGACCCTTGCCCATGACTCCAAATACTTCTCCTACTGCTCCCTCTTCCGCTGCTTGGTCCTTCTTTGGTGGGTGGTTCTGTCAGAGACGTCGATGAAAGGTGACCAAAACGCAGCGGGTATAGTGCTCATCTTTGTGTATTTATTTAGAGAGAGTGAACACTTAAACAAAAATAACAAACGACAATCAACAGTTCTGTAAGGTACACCAACTACACAGAAAGCAACCACCCACAAGCCCAAAGGAAAAAACAGGCTGCCTAAGTATGGCTTCCAATCAGAGACAACGAAAAACACCTGCCTCTGATTGGAAACCATACTCGGCCAAACATGGAAAAGAAACATAAATAGAAAACTAGAAGCAAAATCCCCTAGAACCAAAAAAAAAAAAAACACACAAAACGAACACCCCCTGTCACGCCCTGACCGTACTTCAATGACAAATGACCCCTTACTGGTCAGGACGTGACAAAACCAAGGCACACAGCCTGTTTGTATTTATAGGCTGTTTTCAACTTGTCAATTTCAAATTATTTTCTAATACGTTTTTTTTTTTTTCTAAGAGCAGTTTGAATTGAGGTGTGTTCCTCCTCATTCATTCACATAAAAGTAGTAATTTTTTACTTTTGCAGACCAATAAATTCTTTTGACATTTCTGACCCGGACAAAATTCCCCAAACACTTCCCAATTGTTTGTGCAGTTCAAGTCTGCAGACATTTGCTCATCTCCCATCCTGCACACACATGTTCACATTTTCCATCTGTTGCCTGCATTGCATTCATAGTTGTTTTCGTTACCAATAATAACTTTGGAAATGTCTGCGTTTCTATCAAAGTAAGTGCTTTATTATATTATAATAGTTTCTGTATGTCGTGTTATACCGTTTCTACTGCAGCTCACTGTATGTATGAAGCATAATATATTTGTGTATATTCCTTATAACCTCTGACACGCGAGGTAATGTTACTCATTTCATAACCTTTATGGTGTTATATTCAATCGTGCTTATGTAGCTAGCTACATTATTCTATTAGCTCTGTAAAACAATGCTAATTGCGTCAAAGAAGTATTGGCTTGATGTATTTTGAAGCTACCCTGGAAAAATATCTTCTTATACCACTTGGTCATTTTCTGAGTGCATTCCAGAAAGCTGTTTTGTAAGGCGTCTAGGTGTAGCAGGTAAGGCGGAGTCAGGCGCAGGACACAGAGATGAGTAATACACGTAACTTTACTCAAAACAACAAATATTCCAAGTAGGAAAATAACCAAGCCACAAACACAGTCGAACTCACAATGAACAAACACGCACAAAACCATGGGGGGAACCAGAGGGTTAAATAAGGAACATATAATTATGGGAATGGAAACCAGGTGTGTACAATGAAGACAAAACAAAAGGAAAATGAAAAGTGGATCGGTGGTGGCTAGAAAACTGGTGACGCCGAATGCCGCCCGAACAAGGAGAGGAACCAACTTCGGCGGAAGTCGTCACATGTTTATCATGTCCGCCTTATGCACTGCCCCCTTTTTGAGGTTATAGTCAAGCACGCAGTCTGGTTTTATTTTTCTCTTTTCCGTCAGGTGGTCCATCTTCCCTGTGGCCGACATGGGTGCTGTATGGACAGTGGAGAGGACATGGATGTCTCGTTTGTCATGCCACTTTACTGCCAGCTGTTGACATTTCTTAGTTTGTATAATGGGTCATTTAGGATGGCAGTAGCATTGTTGATGAAATACAGTCATCACAGCAGAACTAGGAAGCAGTCTTGGGAAATGAGGGTGGCAAAGAAGGGAGTTGCAAACATGATCTGTGCTCCAGTATTCTCTTACAGAGTTCTTCTTTACTATCCCCATGAGAAGGACTGTCACCAGGAAGGTATACATTTTACTAATTGTGGTTGTCCCCCCCACTCCTGGCTCTCTCTTCTCAAGTAGCTCCAAGGCATAGCGTTTAGTCTCTGCCCATGTCTCCCACCAGCTCCTTTGTCAGAAACAACTTGAAGCACTCTGCCTCAGATGGAAATTGCAAGGGGCGTTGCACTCCAGAATGGGACTCATCAAAGCAAACAGCAGGGCCAGGAGGGGTGAAATGGCTGGCAGCCTTCCAGCTACCACAGAACTCCTGTACTTCATCCACTGTCGGTCTGCCTCCACCACCACCAGTATCTTCAAAGGGAACTGGGACTTTGTCAGTGGACAAGGGGTCCTCAGATTCAGGGTTCTCAATGGCTGGGGGGCAGCTCCTCACTGTCACTGTCAGAATTTAAAAAAATCTCCAGAATTTCCGCATTTGTGAGTTGTCGCCTTTTGAAAGACATTGCTATTGCTACAGCTTAGCTCACTAGCTACATACACAAACAACACTGAATGGCTCAGAGTGGGAGTGAGAGGTTACATGATTGACTCCCTGCACGTGCCATTTGTATCAATAAATCACTATCAGAAAATGTTTTGCGGTAATTATTGATATATTTACTGTTTTATTCACGTTTTTCAAGTTCCGGTGATAAATCATGCATTCCGATTCTTGCATAGATTGTAATGGGCACATATTATGTGTGTAAAATACTTTTTTGGACGGTTGTACTGATTATTATGAGCTAAGCTAATTCCAGCTATGTGTGGAGCCATGTTTGTTGACATACAATGCATTCTGGGTTTCACGTAATCATCTGTCGGACCAAAGATGCTATAACAAAATGAGGTGAGTAAGGGTTCACTCATGTTTTGAGAACTACAGGAAGTGAATCGTGGGATGTGAACGATGGTAGATGACACACCCCTTCAACATACATACTATAAACAGACCAAATTCGTCTTGTCTTCTTTTATTATCTTTGGTTTCTGTGAGGAAAAAAAGCATGGTGGAGCGCTGAAACGAATCATCGTCGGATTACTTTCGATTCTAGAAAGTGTTTTATTCAATTATTTCAATCAATGGTGAGCTCACCCATGATGTGATTAATTATAAATAGTAATAGCTATTAGCTCATTCAAATTGTAGTTTATGTCAGCCGAGAGTTATAAAATATGACGGCTTGTGTTATATCAATCTTTCCTCAGTTAGCGCTAGGAAAAATGTCGCCTACATTTTTCCGGTTTGGATGATTGTGTTATGCTATAGATACTTCTGTGAATATCTGAACATTGCATCCAAAAATAAACTGCTCACATTCTGGACATAACTTTGTAAGGACTGTGTTTGTGTAAATAGTTTCTGAAAAAAGTGTGGCCAGCTCATTTGCTGATTGTTGTGTCATTCACAGGTGTGATCATACGCTTCAGGGACTACTGTAGAACGATCTCCCCGTGTGATGGTACGTGTGAAAGGGTTAAGAAACATTTCTTGTTCTTTATATCTGCCTCTGTACTGTTTCCCTTTAATGGGCCAAGAACCTGTCTAATGTTTAGATGTGACAATTGTAATGACAATTTTATATTTTTGCTAAGGTGTTGTCAGGTCCGTTGCATTGCTCAGAACTGTTGACCCTACTCAATAGGTGGCCTGTCACGAACCTGTGTGATCTGGTTAAGGTGTTCTCCTCATTAAACAGTAACTGGCGTAGTGTGGTAGATGTTCCATTTTAGCTAACCCTAGTCGGCATGTGTTATTACAATATATCACAGTCATGTACATGAAAATACTATAGTAATATCTGCAAAAACACTACAGTGAATACTACAGTAAAGTCTGCAAAAATACTAGAGTGAATAATACTGTATAGTATACTGCAGCAGCGGGAAACAGTCGCAGTACTACAACACAAGCTAACTAACATTACTAATGTTAGCGTGGGAAAACTACTGCTTGCAACAGTGATTATTTTCTCTTGCCGCTCTCTTCTTCTTTATGGTTTAATAGCAGACTACAACCTATCCTAATAGTGATAATGTTAGCTAGCTTATGTTGTAGTAGCGTGGCAATGGTTACGGCAGCTGCAGCAGCCTGCGTCAACTTCAAGGTGGATGTTTTCAAGATTAACTTTCATACTTTGTTTTACAAATTATCTAGTGAGTGGCACTTTTTTTGTTGCAGCTTGCTTGCTGTTAGTTATCTCTCTGAAAATAATGACTGTGAAACATTATTGAGTTTAACTTTAGATCACCGGTTAGTGTGATAAACGTGATAAAATATGTTTGCAATGGGAAGTAAAAGCTGGTTAATTTAATTTTGGAAATTAAATGATTGTGCTTTTGTATTGGTATGATTTCATGGTACCTACTGGAGTAAATGGGCTGCTTATTCTTTAACAATATTTGATGCTGTGTGTGACTGCTTTTGCCTGTTTATCAACCATGTCAATGTGTTTGACCAAAAGTGGCTCTCCTTCAGCGCCATAGAGTGCACAGGTATTACGGTTGATGTCCTTTCAGCACCATGAGCCTGTCACCTTTGATGTGACACTGTTGTCACTATTACTGATAGTGTGATAGTGGTGTTGGCTGCCATAAGTTTTGTAAACAGTGCATTATTTTATGCTGTGTGTCATCTTGTGTCCATGCCGGTTCTGTCTCTGTATGTGTTGGAGCCCAAAGCTCGGCCAGGGCTGTTTGATTAATTCATAATGTCATCAAAAAGTATTGCTCCTCCTTCACTAGAACTAGAATGGTCCGCCTACAGAAAATATGTCGGGCCCATTAAGTCATGCTGTTTTCTGTTATTTTCTAGATTTTTTTGTTTGATATTTAGTGGAAGATTTTTGGTCCCTCTGCAGGCCTAGGTCCTATAGTCACGGTTCGCCACTCTTCTACAGTCATGTCCGCAAAAACAATACAGTGAATACTATAGTATACTACAGTCATGTCCACAAAAACACTACAGTGAATACTATACTATACTTCCGTCATGTCCACAAAAACACTACAGTGAATACTACAGTATACTTCCTTCATGTCCACAAAACACTACATTGAATACTACAGTAAAGTCCGCAAAAACACTATAGTGAATAATATAGTATATGTGACCCGTTTCAGGAAACTAGGCATATGTCGCGGGTCACTACTTCACAGGAGAGCCGTTTGAATGTCTTTTTTTTATCAGAATGCGTATTTTGGCAGAAATGCCTTCATGAACATATGAACTTCATGTGCCTTAATAACAAACTTGTATGCCATCTATAAATACGAATAAAATTGTTCAATTATGAGCCTAGTTGGTTCAGCCACAGAAAAAGATAGCAAGCTTCCCGCAAGCCATGATTGGCTGAGATAATGAGTGGGCTGGACCTGCCAAGAGATGACTTTGGATTGGCCATATAGCACGCTTCTGTCTATTTGAGCTGGTCAGTATGTGTAGGTAATCCTGTCTAACACAGCTTTTTTTATGTATCACGTAGTAAAACTGCCTAAGTGTTGCTCTCCACTTTCTGTAGGACAGAGTTTTGAAATCAGTGGAATTCAAGTATGAAAGCTAAGGAGATGGAGAAAACACCTGTCTCAAGATTACATCTGAAAACTAAGGGCAACCATGGCATCCGACAGGAGACACGTCCATCCATGATGTATACGGGTAAGATAGACTAGCTGGCTACATTTTCAGATATTACACTTTTCTAATTTTGACAGAAAGCAGTTTCATTTTAAGTTAAAGTGTACTGTTAGCTAGCTAATGTTAGCTGGCTGGCTCGCTAGCTAACGTTACATGTATGATCTTATTATTCATATCTCAGAACAAGAGATGAGTGGGGCTAAAGCTTAAGAGGGCGTGAACGAATAGGTGTAGACAAAGAAGGGCTCTCCAGTAGTAGTACCAAAACATTCAAATGCCATTTTCTCAAAAATGAGTTTACAAATGTATCAACTTTAAAAGCAGAATTACTTTCCCATTGTTCCTCAACTGTAGTTTCAGCTGGTCCTTGTAGTGCTTCATCTGCCCCCCGTAGACCGCCGGCCAAGATGTAGCTGGATATACAGGATCTTCTGCGGCAAGTGCTCCTGAGACATTCTAATGACATGCCCAAACCAGCGTAGTTGGTGTTGGGTGACCATGGCCTCCATACTCTTGCAGTTGGTCTTAGCAAGTATTTCTGTATGGGCACACAGTCACACCAGGTGATTCCCAGGATGCGCTGCCGGCATCTTATTTTGGAATCGCTCTAGCTGCTTGTTGTGGCGCTGTAAGTGACCCCGGCTTCACAGCTGTAAAGAATTCTGGTGATGCAGACGGCTTGATAGACGGCGACTTTGGTGTGGAGGTGGAGATCCCTGTTTTGGAAGACCCTGCGTCTGAGTTTCCAGAAGGCAGCTGATGATTGCTTGATCCTATTTTGAATTTTGAGGTCGATGCTACAGTCCTCCAAGAGGATGCTGTCCAGGTATTTGAAGGACGGGACTATGTGAAGGACGGGACTGTGCCAGTGATTTGTGTTCAATGGTGAAAACAGGCATGATGGGTGAAGGGCTGGATCTCCATTGGCAGACCACCTCACAGACCCTCACAGCCACTACAAGGATTGACTGAAGGTCTTCCAGAGTGTGGGCCATAAGATCACAGTCATCAGCATACTGCAGCTCCAGAACCTGCTCCGTCAAAACCTTGTTGGTTGCTTGGAGCCTCCTGATGTTGAATAGGTTTCCATCCAGTCTGAAGTCCACCGCAACCCCGCTTCTGTCCTCAAGCTCCTTGTGGAGAAGCTGGGTGACACATAGGAGGAATATTTTAAAAAGAACAGGTGCCAGCACACACCCCTGCCTCACACCGATGCATACGCCAAAGGGCACTGACTCCTGCCCTCCTGTAGCCACCCAAGCCATCATCCCATCATGGAACTGGCAAAGGATGTTGACAAATTTGTCTGGGCAGCCAAATTTGAGAAGAATGCCCCATAGTAGTTCCCTGCTCACAGTGTTGGAGGCCTTGGAGAGGTCCACAAAGCCATGAAAAGTTCCTGATTTTGTTCTCGGAGGTTCTCCTGGAGTTGCCATGCCGTGAATATCACATCGACCGTACGTACTCCTGTTCCTGTTCTGTCTGAAGCCGCATTGTGATTCTGGCAGCAGTTCCTCTGTGATGGTAGCATCATCTTGGCCAGGACTTTGCCAGCCACAGACAGAAGGTATATTCCCCGCATCCCGCCACTGTTGGGGGATGATCTCCCGGTACCAAACCTCTGTGATGTACTGCCGGGATGCTGTCAGCGACAGGAGCCTTGTTGTTCTTGAGGGAATGGATAGCTGATAACACCTCTTGGAAGGTTGGCTAATGGTTGAGGTCTTGAATGTTTTGTCACCAAAGTCCCATATACTACCCACCACTGCGACCTGTACGCTCTCATTGGCTGGCCCTCGCTTCATACTCGTCTCCAAACCCACTGGCTCCAGGTCATCTACAAGACCCTGCTAGGTAAAGTCCCCCCTTATCTCAGCTCACTGGTCACCATAGCAGCACCCACATGTAGCACGCGCTTCAGCAGGTACATCTCACTGGTCACCCCCAAAGCCAATTCCTCCTTTGGCCGTCTCGCCTTCCAGTTCTCTGCTGCCAATGACTGGAACGAACGACAAAAATCTCTGAAACTGGAAACACTTATCTCCCTCACTAGCTTTAAGCACCAGCAGTCAGAGCAGCTCACAGATCACTGCACCTGTACATAGCCCATCTATTATTTAGCCCAAACAACTACCCCTTCCCCTACTGTATTTATTTATTTTGCTCCTTTGCACCCCATTATTTATATTTCTACTTTGCACTGTCTTCCACTACAAATCTACCATTCCAGTGTTTTACTTACTATATTGTATTTACTTTGCCACTATGGCCTTTTTGCCTTTACCTCCTTTATCTCACCTCATTTGCTTACATTGTATATAGACTTATTTTTCTACTGTATTATTGACTGTATGTTTGTTTTACTCCATGTGTAACTCTGTGTTGTTGTATGTGTCGAACTGCTTTGCTTTATCTTGGCCAGGTCGCAATTGTAAATGAGAACTTGTTCTCAACTTGCCTACCTGGTTAAATAAAGGTGAAATAAAAAATAAAAAAATAAAAACATACACAGAGAGACACACACACAGTGTATGACAACAGGAACAGGACTCAACGTTCCCAATGAGGCAGCCCAGAGATGTCAGATGCTATCAGGCTGATTGGCCAGGAGTGGGCCCGTTTTTTTCCAATGAGGCAGTTTGCCCAGCGGCGTTCCCAGGTCCGAGGAGGATGTGGTCAGAGTGAGAGACAGAGAGAGAAGATAGGCGCAATAATACTCCACTGTGATGACACGTATGATTCAAGAGTTGTTTTGACTCAGCAGCATGGTTGGCCCATAATGCCTTGCAACCACTTGACCCCTCATTGACCTGTGATGAGGCCACACGCTCTCGCCGTCCCGGTAATGACGTGTGTGAGGGGGCTGTGGCTGGCGTTCCATGGTAGCTGACAGATTGATGAAGGGACTGAGCCAGATTGAAGAGCACTAAATCGCTGGAAATTGAGCAAAGCACGCAAATTGTGAGTTCATAAAATGTTTAAGATTCACTTTGTTTATTTCATATTCGGTAGTCTTTATATCAAAACTGGAAAACTGTCTCATCTGAATTGATCTAATGCATCTTGAGGGTGAATCTCATAGATCTCACAATTCTCACAGATTAAATCAAATGGTAAAGTGAAAACACAAACTGAGGACTTCAAAGTGACTGCTGCTCCTGAATGGATGCAACACAAGCTCTTATACACAGCCTGCACACTGCTTTGCAACACTCATTTCAGTATGTAATTATAAGGTATTTACACTGGTCCAGTGCACTGTAAATGTTATGTTGTATTTGTAAAAAAAACAGTGGCCCCTGTTCTCACTCAAGTACAGACTTGTGGTTGGTAAAGCATGCTCGTAGAAATAAAATGTACAAATCTTTGTAATGCAAAAAATGCTGGGTTTTATGCTCCTCGGGCAGAAACACATTGCTATAATTTATCCTTTTGCCAACGCCAGAGGGTGAACAAAAAGTGTCTAAGGAAAAATAGGAAGAAAGACACTGATTTAACATCCATGCCATGTTATTGTGGATGGAAACAATGTGTTAGTGGAAGAGATTCAGGCTAATTGCTCATAATGGGAGTAACTGGAAATACTGTTACTGTCAGTTTAAACTTAGGATTTTATCTTGGACTCCTTGTTTACGTCTGCCTAACAGATATACACACACTACTTACATACACACTCAAATACGTGCACAAGCACACACACCTCAAGAATGTGGGGAACAAGAGGAGATCTCTTACCAGATATCAAAGAAAAGGCAACATTTGTGACACTGACCACAATCAGTGTGCCCGTTTTCAACTATCTCATTCAAGTGTGTTGTGTAAGATAAATGTGAAAAGTTTGCTTGCAACTGTGGGAAATTTGCCTGTCTGTTTTGAGAGTGCTATTTCTTGTCTAATACTCCTCTCCATTTGCCATGCATATTCTCCTCACTTTACCTATCCTCATTTTTCTTCTTCTCCTCTCTTTTCATTATCTCCTAATTTCAGCTGCCCCTTTCTATTGTCCTTGGTTAGCCTTTCCTTTGGTAATATCTATCCTATTCTCTCTTCTTCTTTCCTCCCGTCCTCAATTCTTCTCTTCTCTCCTCCTTGCATCACTTCGATTGTCCTCTCCCCTTCATCTCTGTTCCATATTCATTTGAATATCCGGGAGCACTATGGAAAGAGTGTTTATTTATCACAGGCTCCGGAAACAACAGGTGTAGACTAACAGTGAAATGCCTACTTACGGGGCCTTCCCAACTACAGAGAGAACATGTTTTAAATAATAGAAAAAAATAACAAGGAATAAATACACAATGAGTAACAATAACTTGGCTATATACACGGGGTACCAGTACCAAGTCGATGTGCAGGGGCACGAGGTATAACATAGTGTATGAACAGCACGCTCGGAAAAGTATAATTTTTGCCAATTCTGTTACGTTACAGCCTTATTTTTCCCTCATCAATCTACACATAATACCCCATAATGACAAATCAGAAAGTTTTTTTTGCAAATGTATTAAAAATAAAAAAATGATATTTACATTCAGACCCGTTACTTTGTTGAAGCACCTTTTGGAAGCAATTACAGCCCCGAGTCTTCTTGGGTATGACGCTACAAGCTTGGCACACCTGTATTTGGGAAGTTTCTCCCATTCTTCTCTTGCAGATCCTCTCAAACTTTGTCAGGTTAGACGGGGAGCGTTGCTGCACAACTATTTTCATGTCTCCCCAGAGATGTTTGATCGGGCCCAAGTCCGGGCTCTGGCTGGGCCACTCAAGGACATTCAGAGACTTGTCCTGAAGGCACTCTTGCGTTGTCTTGGCTGTGTGCTTATCGTCATTGTCCTGTTGGAAGGTGAACTGTCGCCCCAGTCTGAGATCCTGAGCGCTCTGGAGCAGGTTTTCATCAAGGATCTCTCTGTACTTTGCTCCTATCATCTTTCCCCCGTTCCTAACTAGTCTCCCAGTCCCTGCCCCTGAAAAACGTCACCACCATGCTTCACCGTAGTGTTGGTGTCAGGTTTCCTCCAGAAGTGATCCTTGGCATTCATGCCAAAGAGCTTAATCTTGGTTTCATCAGAGCAGAGAATCTTGTTTCTCATGATCTGAGAGTCATTTAGGTGCCGTTTGGCAAACTCCAAGTGGGCTGTCATGTGCCTTTTTTTGAGGAGTGGCTTCTGTCTGGCCACTCTACCATAAAGCCCTGATTGGTGGAGTGCTACAGAGATCGTTGTCCTTCTGGAAGGTTCTCCCATCTCCACAGAGGAACTCTGGAGCTCTTTCAGAGTGACTTGGGTAGCTGGAGTCTTTGAAAATGTTTAGGGCCTTCCTCTGACACTGCCTGGTATACAGGTCCTGGATAGCATGAAGCTTGTCCCCAGTGATGTACTGGGCCGTGCGCACTACCCTCTGCAGTGCCTTGCGGTCGATGCAGCAAATATTTTCAGCCCCCTGAGGCGGTAGAGGTGCTGTTGTGCCTTCTTCACAACTGTGTTGGTGTGTGTGTGGACCATGTTAATTCGTTAGTGATGTGGACACCGAGGAACTTCAAGCTCTCGACCAGCTCCAATACAACCCTCTCGATGTGGATGGGGTGTTAATTTGAGCAATATGAGATGGAAGGGAGTTCCATGCAATAATGGCTCTGTATAATACTGTACACTATCTTGAAGATCTTCTTTGGGCCAGGGGGCAGTATTTTGACGTCCGGATGAAAAATGTGCCCAAAGTAAACTGCCTGCTACTCAGGCCCAGAAGCTAGGATATGCATATAATTGGTAGATTTGGATAGAAAACACTCTAAAGTTTAAAATTATGTCTGTGAGTATGACAGAACTTATTTGGCAGGCAAAACCCTGAGGACAAACGATCCAGGATTTTCTTTTTGAGGTGACAGTGTTTTCAATGGGTTTTTATGTGTATCTAGATTTATAAGGCACTTGCTTGCAGTTCCTATCGCTTCAACTGGATGTCAACAGTCTTTAGAAATTGGTTGATGTTTTTCTTTAGAGAAATAAAGAAGTACGGCAGTTCAGAACAAGGGTCCAGCCTAATGCACTCTAATGTTTTGATGCACGCTCCAGGTCACGCTCTTCACGTTGTTTTTATCCGGTATTGAACACCGTTTATCCCGTCTTAACCTGTTAGGGCTAGGGGGCAGTATTGACACGGCTGGATAAAAAACGTACCCGATTTAACCTGTTAGGGCTAGGGGGCAGCATTGACACGGCTGGATAAAAAACATACCCGATTTAATCTGGTTACCACTCCTACCCAGTAACTAGAATATGCATATACTTATTACATATCGATAGAAAACACCCTAAATTTTCTAAAACTGTTTGAATGGTGTCTGTGAGTATAACAGAACTCAAATGGCAGGTCAAAACCTGAGAGATTCCTTTACAGGAAGTGGCCTGTCTGACCATTTGTTGAACTTCTTTTCCATCTCTATCATTTACTAAGGATCTCTGCTCTAACGTGACACTTCCCACGTCTTCCATAGGCTCTCAGAGCCCGGGAAAAAACAGAATGTCGTCATTCCAGCCCCAGGCTGAAACACATTATCGCCTTTCTCAAGTGGCCGATCAAGAGACACTGGCTTATGCGCGTGACCCCGACCGCCCCCGCCTTTGGTATTTTTTCCTCTGTTTGCCGAAAAGGAGATTCCCTGTCGGAATATTATCGCTTTTCTACGAGAAAAATGTCGTAAAAATTGATTTTAAACAGCGGTTGACATGCTTCGAAGTACGGTAATGGAATACTTAGAATTTTATTGTCACGAATTGCGCCATGCGCGTGACACTTCTTTACTATTTCGGATAGTGTCTGGAACGCACGAACAAAACGCCGCTATTCGGATATAACGATGGATTATTTTGGACCAAACCAACATTTGTTATTGAAGTAGCAGTCTTGGGTGTGTATTCTGACGAAGACAACAAAAGGTAATGAAACTTTTATAATAGTAAATATGATTATGGTGAGTGCTAAACTTGCCGGGTGTCTAAATAGCGAGCCCGTGATGCCTGGGCTATGTACTTAGAATATTGCAAAATGTGCTTTCACCAAAAAGCTATTTTAAAATCGGACATATCGAGTGCATAGAGGAGGTCTGTATCTATAATTCTTAAAATAATTGTTATGCTTTTTGTGAACGTTTATCGTGAGTAATTTAGTAAAATGTTAGCGAATTCCCCGGAAGTTTGCGGGGGGTATGCTAGTTCTGAACGTCACATGCTAATGTAAAAAGCTGGTTTTTGATATAAATATGAACTTGATTGAACAAAACATGCATGTATTGTATAACATAATGTCCTAGGGTTGTCATCTGATGAAGATCATCAAAGGTGAGTGCTGCATTTAGCTGTCTTCTGGGTTTTGGTGACATTATATGCTGGCTTGAAAAATGGGTGTCTGATTATTTCTGGCTTGGTACTCTGCTGACATAATCTAATGTTTTGCTTTCGTTGTAAAGCCTTTTTGAAATCGGACAGTGTGGTTAGATTAACGAGAGTCTTGTCTTTAAATGGCTGTAAAATAGTCATATGTTTGAGAAATTGAAGTAATAGGATTTTTAAGGTTTTGAAAATCGCGCCACAGGATAGCAGTGGCTGTTACGTAGGTGGGACGAATTCGTCCCGCCTAGCCTAGAGAGGTTAATCTGGTTACTACTCCAGCCCAGTAACTAGAATATGCATATAATTATTGGCTTTGGATAGAAAACACTCCAAAGTTTCTAAAACTGTTTGAATGGTGTCTGTGAGTATAACAGAACTCAAATGGCAGGTCAAAACCTGAGAGATTCCTTTACAGGAAGTGGCCTGTCTGACCATTTATTGTCTTTCTTTGACATCTCATTCAATTACAAAGGATCTCTGCGGTAACGTGACACTTCCCACGGCTCCAATAGGCTCTCAGAGCCCGGGAAAAACCTGAATGTCGTCATTCCAGCCCCAGGCTGAAACACATTATCGCCTTTCTCAAGTGGCCGATCAAGGGGCTGTGGGCTTAGGCGTGTGCACTGGCCGCCCCCGTCTTTGTGTTTTTTCCTCTGTTTTCCGAAAAGGAGATTCCCGGTCGGAATATTATCGCTTTTTTACGAGATAAATTGCATAAAAATTGATTTTTAACAGCGGTTGACATGCTTCGAAGTACGGTAATGGAATATTTAGAATTTTTTTGTCACGAATTGCACCATGCGCACGACCCTGATTTACCATTTCGGATAGTTTCTGGGACGCACGAACAAAACGCCGCTATTCGGATATAACGATGGATTATTTTGGACCAAACCAACATTTGTTATTGAAGTAGCAGTCCTGGGAGTGCATTCTGACGAAGACAACAAAAGGTAATCAAACTTTTATAATAGTAAATCTGATTTTGGTGAAGGCTAAACTTGCCGGGTGTCTAAATAGCTAGCCCGTGATGGCTGGGCTATGTACTTAGAATATTGCAAAATGTGCTTTCACCAAAAAGCTATTTTAAAATCTGACATATCGAGTGCATAGAGGAGTTCTGTATCTATAATTCTTAAAATAATTGTTATGTTTATCATGAGTAATTTAGTAAATTGTTAGTAAATTCCCCGGAAGTTTGCGGGGGGTGTGCTAGTTCTGAACGTCACATGCTAATGTAAAAAGCTGTTTTTTGATATAAATATGAACTTGATTGAACAAAACATGCATGTATTGTATAACATAATGTCCTAGGTGTGTCATCTGATGAAGATCATCAAAGGTTAGTGCTGCATTTAGCTGTCTTCTGGGTTTTTGTGACATTATATGCAAGCTTGAAAAATGGGTGTCTGATTATTTCTGGCTGGGTACTCTGCTGACATAATCTAATGTTTTGCTTTCGTTGTAAAGCCTTTTTGAAATCGGACAGTGTGGTTAGATTAACGAGAGTCTTGTCTTTAAATAGCTGTAAAATAGTCATATGTTTGAGAAATTGAAGTAATAGGATTTTTAAGGTATTTGAAAATCGCGCCACAGGATTCAACTGGCTGTTACGTAGGTGGGACGAATTCGTCCCTCCTGCCCTAGAGAGGTTAAATTTTATCGATTATTTACGTTAAAAAATACCTAAAGTTGTATTAGGAAAGTTGTTTCAAATGTTTGGACAGCGTTTACAGGTACCTTATTAGATATTTTGTAGTCATGCTGGGCGAGTTGGAACCGGTGTTTTTCTGAATCAAACGTGCCAAATAAATGGACAGTTTGGAGATATAATGATGAAATGAATCGAACAAAAGGACAATTTGTGATGTTTATGGGACATATTGGAGTGCCAACAGAAGAAGTTCTTCAAAGGTAAGGCATGAATTAAATCTTTATTTCTGACTTTTGTGTTGCGCCTGGTGGGTTGAAATCTGATTTTCATGTGTTGGTATGCTGGGCGCTGTCCTAAGATAATAGAATGGTTTGCTTTCGCCGTAAAGCCTTTTTCAAAACTGACATGGTGGCTAGATTAACAAGAAGTTAAGCTTTAATTTGGTGTGTTGCATTTGTGAATGAATGAAAGTTAAATATTTTTTATATATTTTTGGGAATTTGGCGCTCTGCCATTTCACCGGATGTTGTCAAATCGATCCCGTTAACGGGAGTTGAGCACAAAGAAGTTAAGTCCTGGATTTGTGGTCTGTGAAAAGTCCCTGGGTGGCATGTCTGGTGGTATAAGTGTGTGTGTCAGAGCTGTGTGTAAGTTGACAATGCCATAAGTTTTCAACACATTAACGTTTCTTACAAAAAGAAGAAGGGATGCAGTCAGTCTCACCTGCTCCCCATCATTATGCTCATCTGGATCTCATCATTACCTTGATTACTCGCCCTCTATTTAGACCTCAGTCATCAGGCAGTATTGGTTTTGGTCACATTCAGTACGCTCCTCCTGTTTTGTTTATTTGCCTTCTCTCATCATTAAACTCACCTTCTGCACCTGCTTCCTTACTCCAAGCGTATATGTTACACCATGATTTTTGGTTTTGATACGTTTGTAAAGTCAATGTGGGGACAACGATGTCTATGCAGTTATTGATGAAGCCAGTAACTAATGTGGAAAACAAGGTATGTGTCAATAAAAGCAGTTCAGTCGTTCTCAAAACCTGTCAGGAAGGATCCAATCTATACTGCCCTACAAAGGCAAAACGCAGTAACTATGAATTTGGTTCAAATTCTTTGATCTGTTGTAATGGCCAGGTATATTAAGTGGCATTTAAATTCCTGACACAAGAACAACCCCTACCATGGTGGTAACCCCACAGCTCCTCAGCAACTCAGCTGCTAGCAGCGCCGTCTCATAGGTCACTCCACCTTCTCGGGAGCCCCGCTTACCTCCTCCAGAATGCTTCAATTGAGAGCCGAGCACCTGTCGGGCGTTCCTAGCTCAGTATGCCCTCGTCTTCGAGCTTCAGCCCTCCTCCTTCCCCTCAGATCGCTCCAAGATCGCCTACCTCATCACGCTGATGTCCGGGAAGGCTCTCACCTGGGCTACTACCGTGTGGGAACAACTAGCCATATGCGCTAGTCTGGAGGGGTTCGGTGGAGAAGTGAGGAAGGATTTTGATGCCCCGTTCTCTGGGCAAGAGGCCACCCAGAAGCTAATCCAGCTTCGGCAGGACTCCCGCAGTGTAGCTGATTATGTAGTGGATTTCCACACGTTGGCAGCGGAGAGGGCTTGGAATCAAGAGGCACTGTTCGATGTTCCTGCACGGGGTCTCGGAGGAGGTCAAGGACGAGCTTGCAGCCGGGAGTTACCTGCAGCGCTCGATTCCCTCATCACTTTGACCATCCATTTTGATGGAAGATTACGGGAAAGACGGAGGGAGAGGAAATTGGATTTCGCTCGCTTGGCCAGGGATCCCACCTTGCCTCCGAGTGATCCCGGAAGCTCCTGCCCCGAGGGCTGCGTCCTGAGCCTATGCCGCTAGGCATAGCTGGGCTGTCGTCAGCGGAACGGCAATACAGGATCAACACAAAGCGTTGTCTGTATTACGGGACTGTTGGTCATTTCGTGTCCTTTTGTCCTTTAAAAAAACAGGCTCACCAGTAGGAGTGAGTACTCTGGTGGGCCATATGGAGAACGCTCCTGCTTCCCTTGCTCACACCTCTTTTCATGCCATTTTGCTGTGGGGAGACCAGTTCAAATCTCTCTGGCTTCTCATTGACTCTGGGGTCGACGAGAGCTTTTTGGACGCTACCCTTGCGTCCGAGCTGAACATCCCCACTCAGCCTCTCTCCATTCCCATGGACGCTAGAGCGCTGGACGGGCTGAGTCACCCACAACACCACTCCCATCAACCTAAGTGTGTCAGTGAACAACATCGAGGCTATCCAGTTCGTGCTCATCAAGTACACTCTGATTCCCATGGTATTGGGATTCTCAAGCCTCCGGCAACACAATCCCTTCATTAACTGGTCAACGGGTGCCATCATGGGCTGGAGCCCGCTCTGCCACGCCCATTGCCTGAAGTCAGAACAACCTGCCCTGGGACATCTTCCTGGGGGCTCAAAAGGTGCCCCGAACCTCTCCGCCATTCCCGCGGAGTACCAGGACCTCCGGGAAGTGTTCAGCAAGGCCCGGGCCACTTCGCTCCTACCACACCGAACTTATGACTGCGGGATTGACCTTCTCCCTAGCTCGACTCCGCCCCAGGGACGACTGTACTCTCTGTCGGGACCAGAGACCAAGGTGATGGAGACCTACATTGGGGACTCCCTTGCTGCAGGATTCATCCATCATTCTTCTCCCACTGGCGCAGAGTTCTCTTTGTGGAGAAGAAGGACAAGACCCTGCGCCCATGCATCGACTACGGGGGTCTCAACGACATAACGTGAAGAACCGCTACCCGCTACCACTCATCACCTCAGCTTTCGAGCCGCTCCAGGGGGCCACTGTGTTTTCCAAGCTGGATCTATGGAATGCCTACCATCTGGTGGGGATATGGGAAGGGGACGAGTGGAAGACCACCTTCAACATGGCCAGCAGGCATTACCAGTATCTGGTCAATCAGACTTCCGGCGCCGACAAAGATGGCTGCCTCGCTTTGCCTTCCTAGGAAACTATGCATTATTTTTTATTTTTTTTATGTGTTATTTCTTACATTGTTACCACAGGAAATCTTAGGTTTTATTACATACAGTCGGGAGGAACTATTGGATATAAGAGCAACGTCAACTCACCAACATTATGACTAGGAATACGACTTTCCCGAAGCGGATCCTCTGTTTGGCCCACCACCCAGGACAATGGATCGGATCCCAGCTGGCGACCCAAAACAACGGCGCCACAGAAGGGGCAGACGGAGCGGTCTTCTGGTCAGGCTCCGTAGACGGGCACATTGCGCACCGCTCCCGAGCATACTACTCGCCAATGTCGTCTCTTAACCTCTTGACGGTCGCCTAGGATAGGGGGCGCCACAGCGCATTTTGAAAAAAATTCGTGCCCATTTTAAAACGGCCTACTACTCAAACTCAGAAGCTAGGATATGCATATAATTAATACTTGTGGATAGAAAACACCCTAAAGTTTCTAAAACTGTTTGAATGGTGTCTGTGAGTATAACAGAACTCATATGGCAGTCAAAACCCCGAGACAGATCGAAACAGGAAGTGGAAATCTGAATCGCGAACTCAACTTCATCACGTTGCCTATTAACCTCTATGGGCTAGGTGGGACGCTTACTCAACAGCCAGTTGAATCCTGTGGCGCGTTATTCAAATACCTTAGATATGCTATTACTTCAATTTAAAAAAAATATATGACTATTTTACACCATTTTAAAGATAAGACTCTCGTTAACCTCTTACATCTAGACGTTCCGCTAGCGGAACACCTGCTCCAATATCCAATGATAGGCGTGGCGCGAATTACAAATTCCTCAAAAATACAAAAACTTCAATTTTTCAAACATATGACTATTTCACAGCATTTTAAAGACAAGACTCTCCTTTATCTAACCACACTGTCCGATTTCAAAAAGGCTTTACAGCGAAAGCAAAACATTAGATTATGTCAGCAGAGTACCAAGCCAGAAATAATCAGACACCCATTTTTCAAGTTAGCATATAATGTCACAAAAAACAAAACCACAGCTAAATGCAGCACTAACCTTTGATGATCTTCATCAGATGACAACCCTAGGACATTATGTTATACAATGCATGCATGTTTTGTTCAATCAAGTTCATATTTATATAAAAAAACAGCTTTTTACATTAGCATGTGACGTTCAGAACTAGCATACCCCCCGCAAACATCCGGTGAATTTACTAAATTACTCACGATAAACGTTCACAAAAAGCATAACAATTATTTTAAGAATTATAGATACAGTTATTGAGTGCAACCTGACCAGATCACATTTTTTTGATCCTCTGTGAGGTAGAGCGCTCATCATGACTCAAGTATGGGCCCAAGAGTGGGCCAGAGTAGGAGCACTCTCCAGAAAGTCTAGACGTAATAAAGACCAGGGATTAAGGGCTGGATTCAATCTGTATCGCCGAAGTAACACGGAAGATCCATGTTAAAATGTAAAGGTAATTTCCTATTGAGCCAACATATGCAACATTTACTGTGAATGCAGTCTCTGCGACCGCGGGAACATAGACAATTAAAGGCAATCGCGCTATAAAGCGGATCGGATTGAAAAGAGCCGTATGAGCAAAAAGGAGATACAAACAGCCACCCCTTCACATGTCATATGAGTTATACCACAAATGGGCCCTTTTTGATTTTTCCTTATCATAAGGATAAGCCTTTCTTTAGTATGGGCCACCTCTCTGAGCCTGGTTCCTCTTTAGGCTTTCTGTCTTTTAGGAGTTAACGGTCAATGTGCATCTCTTTCTGCTTGCTCTTTGGGTTCTAGGCTGTGTTACTGTAAAGCATGTGTTAAACTGCTAATGTAAAAAGGGCTTTACAAGGGCATATGATTTGATGAATTGATTAAGGAGACCAAGGGCTAGAATGTTCTAGCTGGAGACAGCCCTTTGCATTCATTCTGATGGTCAGAGTGGTCTCTCTTGTAAAACACATTTTATCTCAATGGCGCAAACGTGACTATAGTTAAGATTTGTTTTATTATTAAAAACTGTTTCTAGCAAAGTTGATCAGATAGAACATCTTGTTTTCATCAAACGGTATTACTATGAATTGTTGAAAAAGTTATAAAAAATTGATGCAATAGTTATATGGGTCTGTTCTATTTTTGAACTCTTGATCTGATTTGATTTCTTACAAACGATGAGACTGATTTAAGTTAAATAATTACTGCCCTTATTGACAGTTGCATACTGTGGAAATAGCTGTTTCATTTTGGCATGTATTCAGTGTTTCAATCTGTCCTTCATTAAATGAATCACTGTAAACAAGCAGAGAATTGTTCTGAGTGGGTGTGGCTCTGTGAAGTAAATAACAAGACTTGCACAGACACTCTAGCGAAGCTAATTGTGGTCTATTTCTGATGTCAAAGGCAAATGTAAATTGTCTCGAAATGGTGCCAGGAGCAACAATGCCTTCAGAAAGTATTCACACCCCTTTACTTTTTCCACATTTGTTTGTGTTAAAGCCTGAATATTAGATTTTGTGTCACTGATCAACACACAATACCCCATAATGTCAAAGTGGAATTTGGTTAGTAGAAAATGTTAGGAATGAAAACAAAATGATAGCTGAAATGTCTTGAGTCAATAAGGATTCTACCCTTTTGTTATGACCAGCCTAAATAAGTTCAGGAGTAAAAATGTGCTTAAAACTTCTTTGGGATAGGGGGCAGTATTTTCACGGCCGGATAAAAAACGTACCCGATTTAATCTGGTTACTACTCCTGCCCAGAAACTAGAATATGCATATAATTAGTAGATTTGGATAGAAACACTCTAAAGTTTCTAAAACTGTTTGAATGGTGTCTGTGAGTATAACAGAACTCATATGGCAGGCCAAAACCTGAGAAGATTTCAAGCAGGAAATGGCCTGTCTGAGAAGTAGTGTTTCATCTTGGCTCTTTTTATTGAAGACTCAGGATCTGTGCAATAACGTGACACTTCCTACGTCTTCCATAGGGTCTCAGAGCCCGGGAAAACGTTGAACGATATCGAGGCAGGCTCTGGCTGAAACACTTTATCGCTTTTGGCAAGTGGCCACTCAGAGTACTATGGGCTTAGGCGCGTGCCCGCTTCGTCCTGAATAGAAAGCGTTATGTTTGGGGCAAATCCAACACAACACATCACTGAGTACCACTCTTCATATTTTCAAGGATGGTGGTGGCTGCATCATGTTATGGGAATGCTTGTCATTGACAAGGACTAGGTTGTTTTTTTGGATAACCTGATTCAGTCTACTTTCCAACAGACAATGGGAGATGAATTCACCTTTGACAAAGGACAATCACATAAAACACAAGGCTAAATCCACACTGGATTTGCTTCCCAAGATGACATTGAACAATCCTGAGTGGCCTAGCTACAGTTTTGACTTGAAAACCTATGGCAAGACTTAAAAATGGCAATCTAGCAATGATTAACAACAAACTTGACAGAGCTTGAAGAAAAAAAATTGAAATGTGCAAACACTGTACAATCCAGGTGTGCAAAGCTCTTAGAGACTCACAGCTGTAATCGCCGCCAAAGGTGTTTCTAACAAACATTGTCTCAGGGTTGAGAAAACGTATCTAATGACGATATGTCTATTTTACAAACACATGTAATGAGCTACACTGTAAAGAGGTTATTTTGAGCATTGTCTGGGAACTTTTTGCCAGAAGTTGCTGTGAATTTGTAATTTCCTAACTGAAACCCTTTGTCAGTAAGGTATGGTAAAATTCACAATAACTTACTGGAAATACACTGACAGTAAACTACAGGAAACTTACTGCCACTAGTAATATCTGCCAGTAACCTGCTGTGCCTTCAATGACTTACCTGATCTCAAGGACATCAGACTGTTAAATAGCCATCACTAGCTGGCTACCAGCCGGATTCTCAACTCTGCACCTTACAGGCTTCTGACCTATATACACAGACATGGAATCACTAGTCACTTTAATAATGTTTACAAACTGATTTACTAATTTCATATGTACAGTTGAAGTTGGAAGTTTACATACACTTAGGTTGGAGTCATTAACCTGTTGGGTCTAGGGGGCAGCATTTGCACGTCTGGATAAAAAAAATGTACCCGATTTAATCTGGTTACTAATCCTACCCAGTAACTAGAATATGCATATACTTATTATATATGGATAGAAAACACTCTAAAGTTTCCAAAACTGTTTGAATGGTGTCTGTGAGTATAACAGAACTCATTTGGCAGGCAAAACCCTGAGACATTTTCTGACAGGAAGTGGATACCTGATGTGTTGTATTGACTTTAAACCTATCCCATTGAAAAACACAGGGGTTTAGGAATATTTTGGCACTTCCTATTGCTTCCACTAGATGTCACCAGCCTTTACAAAGTGTTTTGAGTCTTCTGGAGGGAGATCTGACCGAACAAGAGCCATGGAACGGTGATGTCCCATTAGACACCTGGCGCGCTACTTCATGTTGGGTACCCTCGTTCCAATACGTTATAAAAGACTATGCATTCGTCCACCTTGAATATTATTCATGTTCTGGTTAAAAAAGGCCCTAATGATTTATGCTATACAACGTTTGACATGTTTGAACGAACGGAAATATATTTTTTCCCCTCGTTCATGACGAGAAGTCCGGCTGGCTTACATCATGTGCTAACGAGACGGAGATTTTTGGACATAAATGATGAGCTTTTTTGAACAAAACTACATTCGTTATGGACCTGTGATACCTGGAAGTGACATCTGATGAAGAGAATCAAAGGTAATGGATTATTTACATAGTATTTTCGATTTTAGATCTCCCCAACATGACGTCTAGTCTGTATCGCAACGCGTATTTTTCTGGGCACAGTGCTCAGATTATTGCAAAGTGTGATTTCCCAGTAAGGTTATTTTTAAATCTGGCAAGTTGATTGCGTTCAAAAGATGTAAATCTATAATTCTTTAAATGACAATATAATATTTTACCAATGTTTTCTAATTTTAATTATTTAATTTGTGACGCTGACTTGACTGCCGGTTATTGGAGGGAAACGATTTCCTCAACATCAATGCCATAGTAAAATGCTGTTTTTGTATATAAATATGAACTTGATAGAACTAAAAATGCATGCATTGTCTAACATAATGTCCTAGGAGTGTCATCTGATGGAGATTGTAAAAGGTTAGTGTATCATTTTAGCTGGTTTTATGGTTTTGGTGACCCTGTCTTTGACTTGACAAAACATTACACACAACTCTTGTAAATGTACTGTCCTAACATACTCTAAATTTATGCTTTCGCCGTAAAACCTTTTTGAAATCGTAAAACGTGGTTAGATTAAGGAGATGTTTATCTTTCAAATGGTGTAACATAGTTGTATTTTTGAAAAATTTGAATTTTGACATTTATTTGGATTCAAATTTGCCGCTCTTGAAATGCACCTGCTGTTGATGGAGTGCACCACGGGTGGCACGCTAGCGTCCCACCTAGCCCCAAGAGGTTTTAAAACTCGTTTTTCAACCACTCCACAAATTTCTTGTTAAAAAACTACAGTTTTGGAAAGTCAGTTAGGACATCTACTTTGTGCATGACAAGTAATTTTTTCAACAATTGTTTACAGAAAGATTATTCCACTTATAATTCACAGTATCACAATTACAATGGGTCAGAAGTTTACATACACTAAGTTGACTGTGCCTTTAAACAGTGTGGAAAATTCCAGAAAATGATGTCATGGCTTTAGAAGATTCTGATAGGCTGATTGACATCATTTGAGTCATTTGGAGGTGTACCTGTGGATGTATTTCAAGGCCTACCTTCAAACTCAGTGCCTCTTTGCTTGACATAATGGGAAAATCAAAAGAAATCAGCCAAGAACTTTAAAAAAAAATTGTAGACCTCCACAAGTCTGGTTCATCCTTGGGATCAATTTCCAAATACCTGAAGGTACCACGTTCATCTGTACAAACAATGGTACGCAAGTATAAACACCATGGGACCACGCAGCCGTCATACCGCTCAGGAAGGAGACGCGTTCTGTCTCCTAGAGATGAATGTACTTTGGTGTGAAAAGTGCAAATGAATCCCAGAACAGCAAAGGACCTTGTGAAGATGCTGGAGGAAACAGGTACAAAAGTATCTATATCCACAGTAAAACGAGTCCTATATCGACATAACTTGAAAGGCCGCTCAGCAAGGAAGAAGCCACTGCTCCAAAACCACCATAAAAAAGCCAGACTAAGGTTTGCAATTGCACATGGGGACAAAGATCGTACTTTTTGGAGAAATGTCCTTTGGTCTGATGAAACAAAAATAGATCTGTTTGGCCATTTTGGCCATAATGACCATTGTTATGTTTGAAGAAAAATGGGGGAGGCTTGCAAGCCAAAGAACACCATCCCAACCGGGAAGCACGGGGGTGGCAGCATCAGGTTGTGGGGTTGCTTTGCTGCAGGAGGGACTGGTGCACTTCACAAACTAGATGGCATCATGAGGATGGAAAATGTACGTAGATATATTGAAGCAACATCTCAAGACATCTGTCAGGTAGTTAAAGCTTGGTCTCAAAGGGGTCTTCCAAATGGACAATGACCCCAAGTATACTTCCAAAGTTGTGGCAAAATGGCTTAATATTTGGGATAGGCGTGCCTCTAGCGCCCCACCTCGACAACGTCCGGTGAAATTGCAGAGTGCGAAATTCAAAATACAAAATCTGTAATGTTAAACATTCATGAAAATACAGGTGTCGTACATCGTTTAAAAGCCTAACTTCTTGTTAATCCAGCCGCTTTGTCAGATTTCAAAAAGGCTTTACGGCGAAAGCACACCATGTGATTATCTGAGGACAGCGCCCCGCATACAAAAGCATTACATACATTTTTCAACCAAGCAGAGGCGTCACTAAAGTCAGAAATAGCGATAAAATAAATCACTTACCTTTGAAGATCTTCCTCTGGTTGGAGTCACAAGGGTCCCAACTAATTGTCCTTTTGTTCGATAAAGTCCTTCTTTATATCCCAAGAAAGTCAGTTTATTTGGCGCGCTTGACTCAGTAATCCACCGGTTTCCCTCGTTCAAAATGCATACAAATGAATCCAGAAAGTTACCTATAAACTTCTTCCAAACAAGTCAAATGTTTCTAATCAATACTCAGGTACCCTAATATGTAAATAAACGATCAAATTTAAGACGGAGAATAGTATGTTCATTACCGGAGATAAATAACGAAGTGCACACCCTCACCGACGCGAACCACAACACTACAGCCAAAATGGGAACCACTTAGAAAAACTACAAATTCTAGCTAATTTTTCAAAAAACAAGCCTGAAACTCTTTCTAAAGACTGTTGGCATCTACTGGAAGCCCTAAGAACTGCAATCTGGGAGGTATTCCATTCATATTCCCATAGACAGCCATTATAATGAGTGGTGAGCTAAAAAAATCCCGGATGGATTCTCCTCGGGTTTTCACTTGCTATATCAGTTCTGTTATACTCACAGACATAATTTTTACAGCTTTGGAAACAATAGTGTTTTCTATCCAATACTACCAATTATTTGCATATCCTAGCTTCTGGGCCTGAGTAACAGGTAGTTTACTTTGGGCACCTCATTCATCCAAACTTCCGAATACTGCCCCCTATCAATAAGAATTTGGGCAGAACTGGGCAGAACTGAAAAAGTGTGTGCGAGCAAGGAGACCTACAAACCTGACTCAGTTACACCAGCTCTGTCAGGATGAATGGGCCAAAATTCACCCAACTTATTGTGGAAAGCTCGTGGAAGGCTACCCGAAATGTTTGACCCAAGTTAAAACCTGTTGGGGCTAGGGGGCAGCATTTGCACGGCCGGATAAAAAAACATACCCGATTTAATCTGGTTACTACTCCTGCCCAGTAACTAGAATATGCATATAGTTAGTAGATTTGGATAGAACACACTCTAAAGTTTCTAAAACTGTTTGAATGGTGTCTGTGAGTATAACAGAACTTATATGGCAGGCCAAAACCTGAGAAGATTCCATGCAGGGAGTGGAAATCTGATTTGTGGAATCACCTTTAACACTTTGCCTATGAAACATATTGTGAGTTAGGATTCATTTAGCACTTCCTAAGGCTTCCACTAGATGTCAACAGTCTTTACAAAGTGGTTTGAGTCTTCTCCGGTAGAAACTGACGGAAACGAGAGGCCTGGAAAGTTGGTCATAGGGGAGGGCCATTACTACTATGATGCGGGCGCCCGTGGGTACCCTCTCGTTCCGAAACGTTTAGTAAGACAATGCAATCGTCCGCCTTGAATATTATTGAAGCTCTGATTGAAAAAGGCCCTAAAGATTTATGTTATACAACGTTTGACATGTTTGAACGAACGTAAATATTTTTTTTGCACATTCGTGACGACAAGTCCCGTGCGCTTCAGTACATTATGAGTAGCCTTCGGAACGCGCTAACAAGAAGGAGCTATTGGGACATAAATTATTAACTTTTTCGAACAAAACTACATTTGTTGTGGACCTGGGATTCCTGGAAGTGCCTTCTGATGAAGATAATCAAAGGTAAGGGAATATTTACAATAGTATGTTTGATTTTAGATGGTTCCAAGATGGCGCTAATCTGTATCGCCTAGCCTAGTTTTCTGAGCATAGCACCTCGTTTATTGCAAAGTGTGATTTCCTAGTAAAGTTCTTTTTAAATCTGGCAATGCGGTTGCATTCACGAGATGTTAATCTATAATTCTTTGAATGACAATATTAGATTTGACCAATGTTTTCGAATAGTAATTTTGTAAATTGTAGCACTGTTTCACCGCAGGCATTTGAGGGAAAATATTTTCTGAACATCACGCGCCGATGTAAAATGCTGTTTTTATATATAAATATGAACTTTATCGAACAAAAGAATGCATGTATTGTGTAACATGATGTCCTAGGAGTGTCATCTGATGAAGATTGTCAAAGGTTAGTGCATAATTTTAGCTGGTTTTCTGCTTTTGGTGACGCATGTCTTTGCATTAAAAATAGCTGTGTGTAATGTTTTGTCAATGTGCTGTCCTAACATAATCTAACTTCATGCTTTTGCCGTAAAGCCTCTTTGAAATCGGACAACGTGGTTGTGATTAAGGGGGTGTTTATCTTTCAAATGGTGTAAAATAGTTGATTGTTTGAGAAACTGAAATTATTCGATTTTTGCTATCTTGTCAAGCAATCCCGTTACCGGGAGGAGAACGGGAAGGGGTCCCATAGAGGTTAAACAATTTAAAGGCAATGCTACCAAATACTAATTGAGTGTATGTAAACTTCTGTCCCACTGGGAATGTGATGAAAGAAATAAAAGCTGAAATAAATCATTCTCTCTACTATTATTCTGACATTTCACGTTCTTAAAATAAAGTGGTGACCCTAACTGACCTAAGACAGGGTATTTTTGCTAGGATTAAATGAAAAACTGAAAAACTGAGTTTAAATGTATTTGGCTCAGTTGTATGTAAACTCCCGACTTCCACTGTATTCTTTATATTTTTGTAAATGCCACTTCGACTTTGCTTGCCCTAATATTTACATATTTCTTAACCTCTCTAGGGGAGGTGGGACGAAATTGTCCCACACTATTCAACAGCCAGTGACAAATCAGAGCGCCAAATTTAAAACCACAAAATGTCATAATTCAAAGTTCTCAAACATAGGACTATTTTACACCATTTTATAGATACACTTCTCTTGAATCGAACCAAGTTGTCCGATTTTCAAAAGGCTTTACAGCGAAAGCAAAACATTAGATTATGTTAGGAGAGTACATAGACACAAATAATCACACAGCCATTTTCCAAACAAGCATATATGTCACAAAAACCCAAACCACAGCTAAATGCAGCACTAACCTCTGATCATCATCAGATGACACTCCTAGGACATTATGTTATACAATACATGCATGTTTTGTTCAATCAAGTTCATATTTATATCAAAAACCAGCTTTTTACATTAGCATGTGATGATCAGAACTAGCATACCCACCGAAAACTTTCGGTGAATTTACTAAATTACTCACGATAAACGTTGACAAAATATCATAACAATTATTTTAAGAATTATAGATACAGAACACCTTTATGCAATCGCTATGTCTGATTTTAATATAGCTTTTCGGCGAAAGCACATTTTGCAATATTCTGAGTACATAGTCAAACCCTCCCCTAACCCGGACAACACTGGGCCAATTGTGTGGTGCTTTATGGGACTCCTGATCATGGCCAGTTGTGATACAGCCCAGGATCGAACCAGGGTCTGTAGTGACGCCTTTAGCACTGAGATGCAGTGCCTTTGACCGCTGTGCCACTCGAAAGGCCAGTACTTCACTGTTGGAGCTAGGAACACAAACATTTTGCTACACCCGCAATAACATCTGCTAAATATGTGTATGTGACATTTGATTTGATTTTGTTGACAACACACACCATTACTTGATGATTGACAGCATACTTACTTCCCTGCCACACCATCAGGTCAGTTTGACAGGTTAGCCACAGTAAGTTAATGTGCATTTTACAATAACCCACTTGCAACTTAAAAAAAAATGTATTTCACCAGGTAGGCAAGTTGAGAACAAGTTCTCATTTACAATTGCGACCTGGCCAAGATAAAGAAAAGCAGTTTGACACATACAACACAGTTACACTGTCACAGGATCCAACGAAAGTGGCGCCCTTCCTCGGTCGGGCGGCGCTCGGCGGTCGTCGTCGCCGGCCTATTAGCTGCCACCGATCGTTGTTTCTGTGTCGTTTAGTTTTGTCTGTCTGTTCCGCACCTGTTTTGTGTATGTCATTAGTGGGGACTTATTTAATGTGTGTTTTCAGTTGGGATTTTGTGCGGGATTGTTTATTGTCCACGTTGTGTGATCAATAGTGTGTTTTTGTGAACGGATTTACCGGGCTGCGCTCCTTGCCTTATAAGGTGTATTTTTGTTCGTGCTGTACGGGCGCAGTTTTCCAGTTACTGGAACTTTGTATAGCACCCTGTGCTTTTCGGCGTGTGAGTAGGATCATTAAAGACACTCACCTCCAGCACCTCTGTCTCCTGCACTTGATTCCACCCATCCACCAGTCCAAGTCAAACGTGACAGAATCCCGCACCCTAAAACTGATGGAGTCAGCAGGAGCGGAAGCGCCATCCGTGGCTGAGCAGGTCTCCCAGCATGCCGGCCTCCTCCACCGCCTAGGCTCGGCTATGGACCAGGTGTTGGCCCGGTTGGAGAGATGGGAGAGAAGTGCCTCCCCAGCCGGACCAGCTCCGGTCCCTCACCCTGCGCCCGTACCCACATCCACGGAAGCGGGTGCCAGCGGGATCCGGATTTCCCCTCCCAGGAGTTCGATGGGACGGCCGCTGGGTGCAAGGGGTTCCTCCTCCAACTGGAACTGTACCTGGCGACCGTCCGCCCCCCTCCCTCCGACGAAGAGAGGGTAAGTGTCCTCGTCTCGTGTCTCACGGGTCGAGCCCTGGAATGGGCCAATGCGGTCTGGGATGGTCCAGACTCGGCCCGGGGTGACTACCCTGAGTTCACCCGCCGCTTCCGGGCGGTTTTCGATCATCCCCCGGAGGGCAGGGCGGCGGGTGAGCTACTATTCCATTTGAGACAGGAGACGAGGACCGCTCAGGACTTCGCGTTGGAATTCCGGACTCTCGCCGCTGGATCGGGGTGGAACGAGCGGGCCCTGATAGACCACTATAGGTGCAGCCTTCGCGAGGACGTCCGCCGGGAGCTGGCATGTAGGGACAACACCTCCACTCTGGACCAACTGGTGGATTTGTCCATTAGATTGGACAACCTGCTGGCTGCCCGGGGACGTTCCAGTCGGGGCCTGTTCGTTCCGCCTACCAGTCCTCCCGCTCCACAGCCCATGGAGATAGGGGGGGCTGCACCGAGGAGGACCGGAGGGGGGGATCTCTCCTGCACCCGATGTGGACGCAGAGGACACACTGTGGACCGGTGCTGGAGAGGTCCCTCCGGGAGTTCGGAGGGCAGGCAGAGCACTGCTTCGGCCCCCCAGGTGAGTCCTCACCAGCCACACCCAGAGCCCCCTGTCGACCACTTGTACACCTCCGTTTGTTTTCCTAAATTTTCCCCTCACTTCCAGTATAAGGCGCTAGTCGATTCAGGTGCAGCTGGGAGTTTTATGGACCGTGGGTTAGCGAAGAGGTTAGGGATTCCCCTGGTTCCGCTGGACCACCCCTTCCTCGTACACGCCCTAGATAGTCGACCGCTAGGGTCAGGCCAAGTGGGGGAGGTCACAGTGCCGCTGGTTATGCAGACGTGGGGGGGTCATGTGGAGCGTATCAGCCTGTTCATCATTGACTCCCCAGCGTTCCCAGTGGTACTGGGAATCCCCTGGCTAGCCACACACAACCCCCAGATTTCGTGGGGGCAGAGGGCTCTAACGGGGTGGTCGAGGGAGTGCTCAGGTAGGTGCATAGGAGTTTCCATCGGTGCGACCACGGTGGAGAGTCCAGACCAAGTCTCCACCGTGCACATTCCCTCAGAGTATGCCGATTTGGCTATCGCTTTCAGTAAGACAAAGGCGACTCTATTACCACCCCATCGACGAGGGGATTGTGCGATAAACCTCCAGGCTGACGCGGTTCTTCCTAGGAGTCACGTGTATCCTCTGTCTCAAGAGGAGACAGTGGCTATGGATACATACGTCGCTGAGTCCTTGAGACAGGGATACATTCGGCCATCTAAATCCCCCGTCTCCTCGAGCTTCTTTTTCGTGAAGAAGAAGGAGGGAGGTCTGCGCCCGTGCATTGACTATAGAGGTCTAAATGCTATCACAGTGGGTTTCAGTTACCCGCTACCTCTCATTGCTACGGCAGTAGAGTCATTTCACGGGGCGCGCTTCTTCACGAAATTGGATCTCAGGAGTGCGTATAACTTGGTGCGTATCCGAGATGGAGACGAGTGGAAAACCGCATTTAGTACCACATCTGGCCATTATGAGTACCTCGTCATGCCGTATGGGTTAAAGAATGCTCCCGCCGTCTTCCAATCCTTTGTGGACGAGGTCCTTAGGGACATGCTCGGACAGGGTGTGGTGGTGTACATCGATGACATCCTGATCTGCTCCGCCACACGCGCCGAGCATGTGTCCCTGGTGCGTAAAGTGCTTGGGCGGCTGCTGGAGCATAACCTATACGTCAAGGCTGAGAAATGTGAGTTCTTCAAAAGAGCCGTCTCATTTCTAGGATATCGCATTTCCACCTCGGGGGTGGAGATGGAGTGTGACCGCGTGACGGCTGTGCGTAATTGGCCAACCCCAGCCACTGTGAAGGAGGTGCAGCGGTTCTTGGGGTTCGCTAATTATTATCGGAGGTTTATCCAGGGTTTTGGCCAGGTAGCAGCTCCCATTACCTCACTGATGAAGGGGGGGGTGGTGCGGCTACGATGGTCAGCAGAGGCGGACAGAGCCTTCCATCGTCTGAAGGTTCTGTTTACCAATGCACCTGTCCTGGCGCATCCGGACCCCTCTCTGCCATTCATAGTGGAGGTGGACGTGTCCGAGGCTGGGGTAGGAGCTGTGCTGTCGCAGCGTTCGGGCGTTCCTCCGAAGCTCCGCCCATGCGCGTTCTTTTCGAAGAAGCTGAGCCCGGCAGAGCGCAATTATGATGTGGGGGACCGGGAGCTGTTAGCCGTGGTCAGGGCTTTGACGGTGTGGAGACATTGGCTTGAGGGGGCACGTCACCCTTTTCTCATCTGGACCGACCACCGTAACCTGGAGTATATTCGGGCAGCGAGGAGGCTTAATCCCCATCAGGCGAGGTGGGCCATGTTTTTTACGAGGTTTAACTTCACTCTCTCGTACATTCCAGGTTCCCGGAACCGGAAGGCTGACGCACTGTCGCGTCTCTACGACACCGAGGAGCGGACCATCGATCCTACTCCCATACTCCCCGCCTCCTGTCTGGTGGCACCGGTGGTATGGGAGGTGGATGCGGACATCGAGCGGGCGGGTCGATCAGAACCTACTCCGCCGCAGTGTCCCGTGGGCCTGATATACGTTCTGCTTGGTGTTCGCGATCGCCTGATCCGATGGTCCCATACTCTACCCTCCTCGGGTCATCCTGGGGTGGAACGGACAGTGCGGGGCCTGAAGGGGAGGTACTGGTGGCCCAACTTGGCTGAGGATGTCCGGCGTTATGTCTCGTCCTGTTCAGTATGCGCTCAGTGTAAGGCTCCTAGGCACCTACCTCGAGGGAAATTACAGCCCCTCCCTGTTCCACAGCGGCCCTGGACTCACCTCTCGGTGGATTTCCTTACGGATCTCCCGCCGTCTCAGGGGAACACGGCGATCCTGGTCGTTGTGGACAGGTTCTCTAAGTCCTGCCGTCTGCTCCCTTTGCCCGGTCTTCCTACGGCCCTGCAGACCGCGGAGGCCCTGTTCACTCACGTCTTCCGGCACTATGGGGTGCCCGAGGACATCGTATCTGATCGAGGTCCCCAGTTTACGTCCAGGGTATGGAAATAGTTTATGGAGAGGCTGGGGGTCCACCCCGAGAGTAATGGGCAGGTAGAGCGCATCAACCAGGATGTGGGCAGGTTCCTGCGGTCGTATTGCCAGGACCGGCCAGGGGAGTGGGCGCAGTTCGTGCCATGGGCCGAGATGGCCCAGAACTCTCAGCGCCACTCCTCCACTAATCTGTCACCCTTCCAGGTGGTGCTGGGGTATCAGCCGGTCCTGGTGCCATGGCAACAGAGCCAGACGGAGGCTCCTGCGGTGGAGGCATGGGTCAAGCGCTCTCAGGAGACCTGGAACGCGGCCCAGGAATGTTTAAGGAGGGCGAGCGAACGGCACAAGGAGAGCGCTGACCGCCACCGCAGTGACGCCCCCGTGTTTAACCCGGGGGATAGAGTCTGGCTCTCGACCCGGAACCTGCCTCTCCGCCTGCCCTGCCGGAAGCTGGGTCCGCGGTTTGTGGGGCCGTTTAAAGTCCTGAGGAGGATAAACGAGGTGTGTTACAGGTTACAACTTCCTTCGTATTACCGTATTAACCCCTCGTTTCATGTGTCTCTCCTCAGGCCGGTGGTAGCTGGTCCGCTGCAGGACAGTGAGGTGCTGGAGGCCCCCCCGCCCCCCCTGGACATCGGGGGGAGCCCGGCGTACACAGTCCGAGCCATCCTGGACTCCCGACGTCGGGTAGGGGGCCTGCAGTACCTCGTGGACTGGGAGGGGTACGGTCCGGAGGAGAGGTGCTGGGTTCCGGCGGCGGACGTTCTGGACCCCTCTATGCTGCTGGACTTCCACCGTCGCCGACCGGATCGGCCGGCGCCTTGCCCTCCGGGCCGTCCCCGAGGCCGGCGTCGGCGCGCGGCTGGAGGGGTACTGTCACAGGATCCAACGAAAGTGGCGCCCCTCCTCGGTCGGGCGGCGCTCGGCGGTCGTCGTCGCCGGCCTATTAGCTGCCACCGATCGTTGTTTCTGTGTCGTTTAGTTTTGTCTGTCTGTTCCGCACCTGTTTTGTGTATGTCATTAGTGGGGACTTATTTAATGTGTGTTTTCAGTTGGGATTTTGTGCGGGATTGTTTATTGTCCACGTTGTGTGATCAATAGTGTGTTTTTGTGAACGGATTTACCGGGCTGCGCTCCTTGCCTTATAAGGTGTATTTTTGTTCGTGCTGTACGGGCGCAGTTTACCAGTTACTGGAACTTTGTATAGCACCCTGTGCTTTTCGGCGTGTGAGTAGGATCATTAAAGACACTCACCTCCAGCACCTCTGTCTCCTGCACTTGATTCCACCCATCCACCAGTCCAAGTCAAACGTGACATACACATGGAGTAAAACAAACATACAGTCAATAATACAGTAGAAAAATAAGTCTATATACAGTGTGAGCAAATGAGGTGAGATAAGGGAGGTAAAGGCAAAAAAAGGCTATGGTGGCGAAGTACACACAATATAGCAAGAAAAACACTGGAATGGTAGATTTGCAGTGGAAGAAAGTGCAAAGTAGAAATAGAAATAATGGGGTGCAAAGGAGCAAAATAAATAAATAAATACAGTAGGGGGATAGGTAGTTGTTTGGGCTAAATTATAGATGGGCTATGTACAGGTACAGTAATCTGTGAGCTGCTCTGACAGCTGGTGATTAAAGCTAGTGAGGGAGATAAGTGTTTCTAGTTTCAGAGATTTTTGTACTTCGTTCCAGTCATTGGCAGCAGAGAACTGGAAGGAGAGGCAGCCGAAGGAGGAATTGGCTTTGGGGGTGACCAGTGAGATGTACCTGCTGGAGCGCGTGCTACAGGTGGGTGCTGCTATGGTGACCAGCGAGCTGAGATAAGGGGGGACTTTACCTAGCAGGGTCTTGTAGATGACCTGGAGCCAGTGGGTTTGGTGATGAGTATGAAGCGAGGGCCAGCCAACGAGAGCATACAGGTCACAGTGGTGGGTAGTATATGGGGCTTTGGTGACAAAACGGATGGCACTGTGATTGACTGAAGTCAAGGATCGGTAGGATGGTCAGTTTTACGAGGGTATGTTTGGCAGCATGAGTGAAGGATGCTTTGTTGTGAATTAGGAAGCCAATTCTAGATTTAACCTCTTGGGGCTAGGTGGGACGCTAGCGTGCCACCTGTGGTGCACTCCATCAACAGCAGGTGCATTTCAAGAGCGGCAAATTTGAATCCAAATAAATGTCAAAATTCAAATTTTTCAAAAATACAACTATGTTACACCATTTGAAAGATAAACATCTCCTTAATCTAACCACGTTTTACGATTTCAAAAAGGTTTTACGGCGAAAGCATAAATTTAGAGTATGTTAGGACAGTACATTTACAAGAGTTGTGTGTAATGTTTTGTCAAGTCAAAGACAGGGTCACCAAAACCATAAAACCAGCTAAAATGATACACTAACCTTTTACAATCTCCATCAGATGACACTCCTAGGACATTATGTTAGACAATGCATGCATTTTTAGTTCTATCAAGTTCATATTTATATACAAAAACAGCGTTTTACTATGGCATTGATGTTGAGGAAATCGTTTCCCTCCAATAACCGGCAGTCAAGTCAGCGTCACAAATTAAATAATTAAAATTAGAAAACATTGGTAAAATATTATATTGTCATTTAAAGAATTATAGATTTACATCTTTTGAACGCAATCAACTTGCCAGATTTAAAAATAACCTTACTGGGAAATCACACTTTGCAATAATCTGAGCACTGTGCCCAGAAAAATACGCGTTGCGATACAGACTAGACGTCATGTTGGGGAGATCTAAAATCGAAAATACTATGTAAATAATCCATTACCTTTGATTCTCTTCATCAGATGTCACTTCCAGGTATCACAGGTCCATAACGAATGTAGTTTTGTTCAAAAAAGCTCATCATTTATGTCCAAAAATCTCCGTCTCGTTAGCACATGATGTAAGCCAGCCGGACTTCTCGTCATGAACGAGGGGAAAAAATATATTTCCGTTCGTTCAAACATGTCAAACGTTGTATAGCATAAATCATTAGGGCCTTTTTTAACCAGAACATGAATAATATTCAAGGTGGACGAATGCATAGCCTTTTATAACGTATTGGAACGAGGGTACCCAACATGAAGTAGCGCGCCAGGTGTCTAATGGGACATCACCGTTCCATGGCTCTTGTTCGGTCAGATCTCCCTCCAGAAGACTCAAAACACTTTGTAAAGGCTGGTGACATCTAGTGGAAGCAATAGGAAGTGCCAAAATATTCCTAAACCCCTGTGTTTTTCAATGGGATAGGTTTAAAATCAATACAACACATCAGGTATCCACTTCCTGTCAGAAAATGTCTCAGGGTTTTGCCTGCCAAATGAGTTCTGTTATACTCACAGACACCATTCAAACAGTTTTGGAAACTTTAGAGTGTTTTCTATCCATATATAATAAGTATATGCATATTCTAGTTACTGGGTAGGATTAGTAACCAGATTAAATCGGGTACATTTTTTTTATCCAGACGTGCAAATGCTGCCCCCTAGACCCAACAGGTTAACTTTGGATTGGAGATGTTTGATGCGAGTCTGGGAGGAGAGTTTACAGTCTAACCAGACACCTAGGTATTTGTAGTTGTCCACATATTCTAAGTCAGAACCATCCAGAGTAGTGATGCTGGACAGGCAGGCAGGTGAAGGCAGCGATCGGTTGAAGAGCATGCATTTAGTTTTACTTGTATTGAAGAGCAGTTGGAGACCACGGAAGGAGAGTTGTATGGCATTAACCTCTATGGGCTAGGTGGGACGCTAGCGTCCCCCCCGTGGTGCACTCCATCAACAGCAGGTGCATTTCAAGAGCGGCAAATTTGAAACCAAATAAATGTGATTTTTGGACATAAATGATGAGCTTTTTTGAACAAAACTACATTCGTTATGGACCTGTGATACCTGGAAGTGACATCTGATGAAGAGAATCAAAGGTAATGGATTATTTACATAGTATTTTCGATTTTAGATCTCCCCAACATGACGTCTAGTCTGTATCGCAACGCGTATTTTTCTGGGCGCAGTGCTCAGATTATTGCAAAGTGTGATTTCCCAGTAAGGTTATTTTTAAATCTGGCAAGTTGATTGCGTTCAAGAGATGTAAATCTATAATTCTTTAAATGACAATATAATATTTTACCAATGTTTTCTAATTTTAATTATTTAATTTCTGGACGCTGACTTGACTGCCGGTTATTGGAGGGAAACGATTTCCTCAACATCAATGCCATAGTAAAACGCTGTTTTTGGATATAAATATGAACTTGATAGAACTAAAAATGCATGCATTGTCTAACATAATGTCCTAGGAGTGTCATCTGATGGAGATTGTAAAAGGTTAGTGCATCATTTTAGCTGGTTTTATGGTTTTGGTGACCCTGTCTTTGACTTGACAAAACATTACACACAACTCTTGTAAATGTACTGTCCTAACATACTCTAAATTTATGCTTTCGCCGTAAAACCTTTTTGAAATCGTAAAACGTGGTTAGATTAAGGAGATGTTTATCTTTCAAAGGGTGTAACATAGTTGTATGTTTGAAAAATGTGAATTTTGACATTTATTTGGATTCAAATTTGCCGCTCTTGAAATGCACCTGCTGTTGATGGAGTGCACCACGGGTGGGACGCTTGCGTCCCACCTAGCCCATAGAGGTTAATCAACATAATGATAAAACCACTTAAACTGGTACAGCATTTCCACTGACGGTTGGCACAAATAGAACATATTTTAGACCATTCTACCAAATATGCTAATAAGCCCCGCTAGCACATTGCCCAAACCTACATTTCAAAGTGCAGCAATAATTGTACCTTGTATTGAATATATTGGGTAGAGAAATGTACCACTATACTAGATTATCCGTACCTCTGAAGGTACGTTATGTCTACCTTTGACCTTTTTGTACACCATGGAACAACACTGTACCGTAACCATACTCTTATTACCTGTCACGGTTGTCGTAGGAATGAGCGGACCAAAGTGCAGCATGTGTGTCGTTCCACATTTTATTTATACTGTGAAACTATGCAATACATAAATAAACTTCACCAAAAATAAAATGACAAAAAAAAAACAAAAAAAACATGACACAGAGGTGAAACAGACACTACTCAACACTAATCTCCCACAAACCCAGGTGGAAAAAAACCCTACTTAAGTATGATCTCCAATTAGAGACAACCAGCTGCCTCTAATTGGAGATCATCCCAAACAAAACCAACATAGAAATACAAAACTAGAAGAAGAACATAGAAATACAAAACATAGAAAAACACCCCCTGTCACGCCCTGACCTACTCTACCATAGAAAATAACATCTTACTATGGTCAGGACGTGACATTACCAGTGAAAAGTTTGGACACACCTACTCATTCCAGGGTTTTTCTTTATTTTCACTATTTTCTACATTGTAGAATAATAGTGAAGACATAACAACTATGAAAACAACACATATGGAATCATGTAGTAACCAAAAAAAGCGTTAAACATATAAATATATATTTTATATTCTTCAAAATATCCACTCTTGGCATTCTCTCAACCAGCTTCATGAGGAATGCTTTTCCAACAGTCTTGAAGGAGTTCCCACATATGTTGAGCACTTGGCTGCATTTCCTTCACTCTGTTGTCCAGATGAGTAGGTGTGTCCAAAGTTTTGACTGGTACTGTATGTTCCTGGAACAGTAACAAATAAGTACCTGGTGGCACTGCTGAAGAAAGTATGCACTCCTGACCAAAAGGTTGCAAGTTCAGATCCCAAGAGCATTAATGCACACTTCATGTCAAGTGTCCCTGAGCACAGTAATTTTCGTAGGTGTTGTCAGATAGCAGCACAATTATTGACTTGATTCTGGGCAACAAAGCTTTTAGCAAAGTGCAGAAATATGTTCTTGTCAATACGTCTGTGGACATCGCTGTCATGGCCACAGACCTGGTGGAGTAGCAGGAAATTTAGGTTGCTGGCATCTCAGAAGTAATGAATTCAAATCCCAGGTGACATTGCATCCCAAGTGTGCTAACCAGGGTTGATGTAAATTCCATTTAAATTCAAGTCCATTTGAAAATAATTGGAATTATAATCAGAATTTTGCATGGGGAAAAGCCAGTGCAAGGTACATGTTTGGGGTAGAGATAAAATAATTGGAGGTGTGGTGGAGGTGTCTACAGATATGCTGTATTCTGACCTTGACTTAATCCCTAATAATTCCACCACCTTTAGGCGTGAGGAAACCATGAATAAGGTCGAGCACCTGTCAGTTCCAAGTGTAAAAACATAGTCCTGTATTTCCGGTTGAAATAACACCATTCTCCATTCATCAACATAACATGTCTTGTGGCCCCTTTTCCACAGTGAAGTAGCCTATAAATAGCTGAGCCGTTATTCAACATTTGAATTGCATGTCCTCATAATTTGCAGGGAAGCAATTTGAAGACTCAAGGCTTCTATTGCGCCAAACCTTCCGAGTTAATTTATGCCCTCTAGAATGTTTTAATTACATGTTCGGGCTTTTCTAAAAAATGTGTTTTTACAATTTGTATTAAATATTAGCCACCATCGGGAGCCACCGTCAGTAATACCCAAATACATTATATCTGTCACTTTAGTGTTAGTGTTACTTACCTAAACCTAAGTATTTTTAAATCTACCAATTGGCACTGAAACAGAGAATAATATGCATATACTTATATGGCTTTTGTTCATTGATCCCTAATATTCTTAACCCATTCTCTCAATATATTATTGAGTCTGTCAAAAACAATTCAAATAAATGGCACACCATATTTAAAAGTATGGCTTAAGATAATTGAATTTGAATAATAGCTCAAAAGCCCCATGTTTTGAACGCATGTTTCATCCTGCAGCATGCCTAGGAAACTACTTGGATCAGTTATGGGTATACTTTCAATAGTATACAAGGTCCAGCAAGGCAGGGAAATCATAGGGTGTATTTTGTTAAGATGTATTGGCGTTAACAGATTCCATTGGATTATGGGCTTCTCCTGATTCTGAGATGCGCTGCCTGTCATGGTCTCCTGGATCATCATTCTCCCAAGTGCACTCCAGACTATTCGTATCGCAATTTGAAACATTTCAATCATTAGAATAATAAATGTAATCATGGCCACACATTTCTCTGGCCCAGCCAATATTGAAATCCTGGCGCCGCTAAGGCTGCTGCTGCTGAGAGAGAGCAGTAGTAAAAGTTGCGCAGACACGCACAGTATTTTATAACACAGAGCACCAAGCCTGAAACCCGCCCGGCCCGAATCAGTTCTCATAAATTGTATAAGACCGGGGCCGTCAGGTTCGGCCTGTAAATGAGAACTCTAACACACATCCACCATCCAACAATTTTTATACCATTAAATGTCAAGCGCGCTATAACACGGATCTAGTGTTAATCAGATTGAATTCCGGCTTAGAATCTGTCCAGACAGAGAAAGTTTGTAAAACGTTACGATTCATAGTAATCTGAATCACAATTTAACACAACACCACTTAGTATGATAAAAGACTGAGTGATTATTTGAGGGGGAAGCCTAATAGGGTAACACGCCCTGGTGAGATATGCACCATATGAATAATCCCAGGGGGAGGCCCAATGACGTCACACCGGCTGGAAAGACTTGGGACTGTCTGGGCACAGGCTACTCATATTTGGAGTCATCATGAGCTAATACCAGTAGGTGGTATCTAAAAAGGGAGCTGTGGTAAACAAAAGCCTGGCATGTTTTTACCTGCCCCATGGCAGTGTGTAGCAAGCTATTAGAGCTCACATCCAACACATGTTGGAGTGACTTTGTATACTAATTGCATTCTCTCCAGGGATGTTATTCAGTTATGACAATGTCCGTTGATTGAGTACCAGACATTAGTGACAGAACGCTGGGTCTGAAACACTGAAAGAGATGGGTGACCAGTCACACATGCAAGTATGTGGCACAACTCCCATTGACGGCAGGGCCGCTATATACGCTCACGCTCTCCCTGTGTTTAATGATGTCCTCGGGGCACTCCTGCGAAAGGGGGGGGGGGGGGGGGCTGGAGTGCAACGAGCCGCCCATGCCACATACTGACACACACAAACATCGCTCGATCATACAGACTCACTCTCCCAGACCAAATATAGCTCAGCCCCGCTACTTGACCAATCCTGCCTTCTTACTCCACGAGTGACTGATCCCAGCTAGCAGATGAAGCGAGCCATGTGATAACACACAACACAATGTATGACGGCCTGGAAACCCACCAGAGGACACAGACAGACCGACAGACAGACCGACAGACAGACCGACAGACCGACCGACCGACAGACAGACAGTCAGTCAGACAACCATACAGACAGACAGTCAGTCAGCCAACCATACAGACGGCCAGACTGTGTAGCTTAATGTGTCTTAATCACACCAACATTCCATTTCACACACGCAGTTCACCCGCAAGGTGATCCACAATGTGTCTGTTTTGGAACATGTTCACTCAGGATGGTTAGTATTTCACAAGAGGAGTTTGGTGTTAGTGTAACGAAACAACCCAGCAGTCCTGATGGGTTTGGAAAGTGATTCCTGTTTGTTTTTCCACTATGATTATTACCACCCAATGGACAGCCATTGTTTTGAGGGTGATTATTCTGCAGTTGATCCTGTGCTGCTTGCACTGTACGTGTGCATGCGTGTCTGGGTGTTGGGAATAACATCAGCCAAAATACACATTTACAATTCACAATGGACATTAAAGTTCTAATCTAACCAGTCAGACACGGGATGGCTCTTCACAACTTTGACCTCTGTAGTTGAAAACAGAGGTCAACCTCATCTGGGATCTTTGACCTGAAACTCAGCTTCTGCGACTCAACTCTGACGGTGTCTGTAGCAATTTGTCTAGCTTCTCTTTTGGATTCTTACTTTTTATAATGATCATCTATGGCTAAAACTGTATTTCAAATTTACATCATAACAGAGTCATAATAATGTCATTACTATAAGATGCACAGCTTCTACCCCCAAGCCATAAGACTCCTGAACATCTAGTCAAAGACTATTTGCAGTGCCCCCCCTTTACACCACTGCTACTCTCTGTTGTCATCTATGCATAGTCACTTTAATAACTCTACCTACATGTACATACTACCTCAAATAACCAGTACCCCAGCACATTGACTCTGTATCGGTACCTCCCTGTATATAGTCTCGCTATTGTTATTTTATTGCTGCTCTTTAATTACTTGTTACTTGTATCTCTTATTCTTATCTGTATTTTTTTTACTACATTGTTGGTTAGGGGCTCGTAAGTAAGCATTTCACTGTAAGGTCTACACCTGTTGTATTCGGCGCATGTGACTAATAAAATTTGATTTGATTTGTAAATGAAGTATTACCCTGTCCTATGTGCAGAGGTGGCACCACAGGTTCAAAAGTGGTGTGGTAAAATTTGTACGTGTCTTTCCTGGGGCGTGGAGTTTTTTTCTAATCTCATGACCCGGTCAGGTAAAAATCTGGGTCCTATTCGTAAGGCTATGACAAAATATTATTATTATAGACAGCTTCCCTTTTAATCTGTGCTATGACTATGGGGCTGGGAGTTTTCTTCTAGGTTCATGTGAATTGGAAACACTCCTGGCCTAAGGTGGATCAAACCCTTTCAAACTACCACAAACCTTGTCATTATTCATTCTGAATCTGATATCAAAAGAGCCAGAGAGAACTTCAATCAACAACATACTCTGTAGTTTAGTGAACTACTATTGCAGGGCTGAGCTTTATGCAACGAAAATGTACAATGTCTTTAACCATACATTCCACTCTATAGACACAATGTTAAGCATGTTAAGAAATGTTAAGACAGGTTAATGTCAAACTCTTTTAATTTTATGTTATAAAACCTATTATTTGTTAATTTGATTACAGTGTTCTTCTGCAATTATTCATTCTGTAAGCAGGGTTACATTTAATGCTAATCACAGTAGACTTTGTAACAAGGCAGGGTTGGATTTAACACTATACACAGTAGACTTTGTAGCAAGGCAGGGTTGGATTTAACACTATACACAGTAGACTTTGTAGCAAGGCAGGGTTGGATTTAACACTATACACAGTAGACTTTGCAACAAAGTTGGTTTTATGTGTAAGTCATTAAACCACTAACTTTGTGTTATTGTCTCCATCTGGCCCACCTGAAATATGTTCTTATTGTCTGTGTAGACGGCTCTGAGGTGGAAATGTGAATTTTTTTAACTTTTAGGACAGTGAAATTTGTCCCACAAACATTTGGGATAGCAGGAATCAAGGTAAGACCCAGATGCAGACAAGTCAAATTGACAATGGTTTAATATTCCAATAAGGGCAGGCGATAGACAGGTCAAGGCAGGCAGGGGTCAGAAAACCAGAGGTGGGACAATGGTATAAGTCGGCAGGTGGGCTCAGAGTCAGGACAGGCAAGGGTCAAAACCAGGAGGGTGAGAAAAAGAGACTGGGAAAAGCAGGAGCTGAGAACAAAAACGCTGGTTGACTTGACAAACAAGATGAACTGGCAACGGACAAACAGAGAACACAGGTATAATTACACAGGGGATAATGGGGAGACAGACAGGAGACAGGAGACAAAGGGCTGTGAGACATAGGTTTGACTCTGAACACATGAAAGGTGGGATGTATACGAAGGGTACGGGGCAACAGAATACGAACAGCAGAGGGGCTAATAATCTTGGAGATGGGAAATGGGCCAATAAACCGGGGGAGAGTTTGTGGGATTCCACCTGGAGGGGCAGATCTCGGGTGGATAGTCATACCTTCTGCCCGAGACGATACCGGGGAACCGGGGTCCAATGGCGATCCGTTTGTCATTGACACCTGGAGGTGGTCTTGAGGAGGGCCAACTGGACTCTCCTCCAGGTACGATGACAGTGGTGGACAAACATCTGGGCAGAAGGTATGCCGAACTCTTTCTCCTGCTCGGGGAAGAGCGGGGGCTGATACCCCAGGGAACACTCAAACGGAGATAGGCCCGTGGCAGAGCAGGGGAAAGGTGTTGCGGCGTACTTGACTCACACCAGCTGCTGGCTCGAGGAGGTGGGTTTGGCGGAGACCAGGCAGCACAGAGTAGTCTCAAGATCCTGGTTGGCTTGCTCCGACTGGCCATTGGACTGGGGGTGGAACCCAGAGGACAGCATGACCGACGACCCAATGAGGGCGCAGAACGCCTGTCAACGTGTGCAGTCCATGGTTCCGGAAGAAGTGCTGCACCATGAACTGAGCCGTCTCCTTGGCCGAAGGTAGTTTGGGGAGAGAAATGAAATGAGCGGCCTTGGAAAATCGGTCGACCACAGTCAGGATGGTAGTGTTGCCCTCAGACATAGGAGACAATCGCGGTGACATCCGGAACCATTGTAGGCCACCAAAAGCATCGTTGCACGTGACAGGCAAGCCTGGAGGAATGGGCCCACTCCAGGACCGCAGAGTGGACAGCATCGGACACAAACACCCCCCCCCCCCCCCCCCCCCCCCAGGGTTCGGCTGGGACCGCTGCACCTCCCAGACCTGTTTTCCTATACCCTTAGTTGAAGTACGGTAATGGAATATTTAGAATTTTTTGGTCACGAATTGCGCCATGCTCGTGACCCTTATTTATCCTTTCGGATAGTGTCTTGAACGCACGAACAAAACGCCGCTGTTTGGATATAACTATGGATTATTTTGAACCAAACCAACATTTGTTATTGAAGTAGAAGTCCTGGGAGTGCATTCTGACGAAGACAGCAAAGGTAATAACATTTTTCTTATAGTAAATCTGACTTTGGTGAGTGCTAAACTTGCTGGGTGTCTAAATAGCTAGCCCTGTGATGCCGGGCTATCTACTGAGAATATTGCAAAATGTGCTTTCACCGAAAAGCTATTTTAAAATCGGACATATCGAGTGCATAGAGGAGTTCTGTATCTATAATTCTTTAAATAATTGTTATGCTTTTTGTGAACGTTTATCGTGAGTAATTTAGTAAATTCACCGGCAGTGTTCGGTGGGAATGCTAGTCACATGCTAGTCACATGCTAATGTAAAAAGCTGGTTTTTGATATAAATATGAACTTGATTGAACAAAACATGCATGTATTGTATAACATAATGTCCTAGGGTTGTCATCTGATGAAGATCATCAAAGGTTAGTGCTGCATTTAGCTGTCTTCTGGGTTTATGTGACATTATATGCTAGCTTGAAAAATGGGTGTCTGATTATTTCTGGCTGGGTACTCTGCTGACATAATCTAATGTTTTGCTTTCGTTGTAAAGCCTTTTTGAAATCGGACAGTGTGGTTAGATTAATGAGAGTCTTGTCTTTAAAATGGTGTAAAATATTCATATGTTTGAAAAATTGAAGTTTTTGCATTTTTGAGGTTTTTGAATAACGCGCCACGGGATTACACTGGCTGTTACGTAGGTGGGACGATTTGGTGCCACCTACCCTAGAGAGGATATCGCTATTAGCATAACAAAATGTAATAAAAAAAAAAATTCAATGTTTTTTTCAAATTATATCGTTTTATAGATACACCTCTCCTGAATCAAACCACGTTGTCCGATTTCAAAAAGGCTTTACAGCAAAAGCAAAACATTAGATTATGTTAGAGGAGTATATCGTAAAAGTAGCCACATAGCCATTTTCCGACCAACCACATGCATCACAAATAACCAAAAAACAGCTAAATGCAGCACTAACCTTTTACAAACTTCATCAGATGACACTCCTAGTACATCATGTTACACAATACATGCATTCTTTTGTTCGATAAAGTTCATATTTATATATAAAAACAGCATTTTACATCGGCGCGTAACGTTGACTAACTATTTTCCCTCAAATGCATCCGGTGAAACAGTGCTACAATTTACTAAATTACTATTCGAAAACATTTTTAAAATGTAATATTGTCATTCTAAGATTTATAGATGAATATCTCTTGAAAGCACCTGTAATGCCAGATTTAAAAATAACTTTACTGGGTAATCACACTTTGCGATAAAAGGGGATGCGATACTCAGAACAATAGGCTAGCAATAGCAATAGGCTAGCCATCTTGGAACAATCGCATATCACATCTAGTCTTGTATACTATTGTCAATAATCCCTTACCTTTGATTATCTTCATCCTTAGGCACTTACAGGAATTCCAGGTCCACAACAAATGTATTTTCGTTCGAAAAAGTTAATCCTTTACGTCCCAATAGCTTGTTCTTGTTAGCGCGTTCTGAAGGCTGCTCCAAAAGTTCCGACGTGCACGGGGCTACTCTTTCAACAAAATGCATTTTTTTCTTATTTAGGTTCGTTCAAACATGTCAAACGTTGTATAACATAAATCTGTAGGGCCTTTTTCAACGAGAGCTCCAATAAGATTCGAGGGGGACGATTGCATTGTGTTTCAAAATGTTTCGAAAGGGGAGGGTAACCAGGGGCGCCGGCGTCATAATGGTGATGGCCCTCTCCGTGTGACCACGTTCCACAGCGTGTCATTCTGTAGTTTTCACAGTAGGAGACTCAAATCACTTTGTAAAGACTGGGGACATCTAGTGGAAGCAATAGGAATTGCTCAATGAACCATAGCTCACGGTGTGATTAACCTGTTAGGGCTAGGGGGCAGTATTGACACGGCTGGATAAAAAACGAACCCGATTTAATCTGGTTACTACTCCTGCCCAGTAACTAGAATATGCATATAATTATTGGCATTGGATAGAAAACACCCTAAAGTTTCTAAAACTGTTTGAATGGTGTCTGTGAGTATAACAGAACTCATATCGCAGGCCAAAACCTGAGAAGATTTCAAGCAGGAAGTGGCCTGTCTGAGAAGTAGTGTTTCATCTTGGCTCTTTTTATTGAAGACTCAGGATCTGTGCAATAACGTGACACTTCCTACGGTTTCCATAGGGTCTCAGAGCCCGGGAAAAAGCTGAACGATATCGAGGCAGCCTCTGGCTGAAACACTTTATCGCTTTTGGCAAGTGGCCACTCAGAGTACTATGGGCTTAGGCGTATGCCCGCTTCGACCGAATGCTTTCTTTTCCTTTGTCTGTTTACCTGAACGGAGATTCCCGGTCGGAATATTATCGCTTTTTTATGAGAAAAATGCCATAAAAATAGATTTTAAACAGCGGTTGACATGCTTCGAAGTACGGTAATGGAATATTTAGAATTTTTTTGTCACGAATTGCGCCATGCTCGCCACCCTTATTTACCCTTTAGGATCGTGTCTAGAACGCACGAACAAAACGCCGCTGTTTGGATATAACGATGGATTATTTTGGACCAAACCAACATTTGTTATTGAAGTAGAAGTCCTGGGAGTGCATTCTGACGAAGACAACAAAGGTAATAACATTTTTCTTATAGTAAATCTGACTTTGGTGAGTGCTAAACTTGCTGGGTGTCTAATTAGCTAGCCCTGTGATGCTGGGCTATCTACTGAGAATATTGCAAAATGTGCTTTCACCGAAAAGCTATTTTAAAATCGGACATATCGAGTGCATAGAGGAGTTCTGTATCTATAATTCTTAAAATAATTGTTATGCTTTTTGTGAACGTTTATCGTGAGTAATTTAGTAAATTCACCGGCAGTGTTCGGTGGGAATGCTAGTCACATGCTAGTCACATGCTAATGTAAAAAGCTGTTTTTTGATATAAATATGAACTTGATTGAACAAAACATGCATGTATTGTATAACATAATGTCCTAGGGTTGTCATCTGATGAAGATCATCAAAGGTTAGTGCTACATTTAGCTGTGGTTTGGGTTTATGTGACATTATATGCTAGCTTGAAAAATGGGTGTCTGATTATTTCTGGCTCGGTACTCTGCTGACATAATCTAATGTTTTGCTTTCGTTGTAAAGCCTTTTTGAAATCGGACAGTGTGGTTAGATTAACGAGAGTCTTATCTTTAAAATGGTGTAAAATAGTCATATTTTTGAAAAATTGAAGTAATATCATATCTAAGGTATTTGAATAACGCGCCACAGGATTCAACTGGCTGTTGAGTAGGTGGGACGCAAGCGTCCCACCTAGCCCATAGAGGTTAAAATCAAAATTGGCCTGTATTTTTGCAGGGACTGGATGTATTGATATACCATCCAAAGCCTAATTAATAACTTCACCATGCTCAAAGGGATTTTCAGTTTCTGCTTTATTTCATTTATACACATCTCCCAATGGTCTTTCTGGTTGAATCTGTGTTTGAAATTCACTACTTTATTGTGGGACCTCACAGGTAAGTGTGTATGTGGGGTACAGAGGTGAGGTAGACATTCAAAAATCATGTTAACCTCTATTATTGAACACAGAATGAGTCCATACAACTTACTATATGATTTGTTAACATGTTGAGGACAGACGTTCCGCTAGCGGAACCCCGTTCCGGAACCCTAGCCAACAGCCAATGGCATCGCACGGCGCAAAATACAAAACCAACTAAAATACCACAATTCAATTTTCTCAAACAATCAACTATTTTACCACATTGTCCAATTTCAAAAAGGCTTTACAGCGAAAGCAAAACATTAGATTATGTTAGGAAAGTACATAGACACAAATAATCACACAGCCATTTTCCAAGCAAGCATATATAATAATTATAGATACAGTACTCCTTTATGCAATTGCTATGTCCGATTTTAAAATAGCTTTTCGGCGAAAGCACATTTTGCAATATTCTGAGTACATAGCTCGGCCTTCACGGCTAGCTATTTTGACATCTGCCAACTTCGGGGTCACCTAAACTCAGAATTACTATTAGAAAAATTGGATTACCTTTGCTGTTCTTCATCAGAATGCACTCCCAGGACTTCTACTTCAACGACAAATGTTGTTTTGGTTCCAAATAATCCATAGTTATATCCAAATACCTCCGTTTTGTTCATGCGTTCAGGTTACTTTCCGAAGGGTAACGCGCGAGTGCATTTCGTGACAAAAAATGTAAAAATATTCCATTACCGTACTTAGAAGCATGTCAAACGCTGTTTACAATCAATTTTTATGCTATTTTTCTCATAAAATAGCGGTAATATTCCAACCGGGCAACGTTGTATTCATTCAAATGCTGAAAGAAAAAAATGGAGAAGTCTCGTAAACGCACATCTCCAGTCTCACTGTCCCCAGGCTGACCACTCACAAACAGAGTTGCTGTACTTTGCCCAGAGACAGCAGACACCCCATTCCACTTTCTGGCGGCTTTAGAGAGCCAATGGAAGACTTAGAAAGTGTCACTTTACAGCACAGATGCTGTAATGTCGATAGAGATGCAACAGAAGGACAACAAATTGTCAGACAGGGCACTTTCTGAATGGAATCTTCTCAGGTTTTGGCCTGCCATATGAGTTCTGTTATACTCACAGACACCATTCAAACAGTTTTAGAAACTTTAGAGTGTTTCTATCCAAATCTACTAATTATATGCATATTCTAGTTTCTGGGCAGGAGTAGTAACCAGATTAAATCGGGTACGTTTTTTATCCGGCCGTGAAAATACTGCCCCCTATCCCAAAGAAGTTTTAAGCACATTTTTACTCCTGAACTTATTTAGGCTGGTCATAACAAAAGGGTAGAATCCTTATTGACTCAAGACATTTCAGCTATCATTTTGTTTTCATTCCTAACATTTTCTACTAACCAAATTCCACTTTGACATTATGGGGTATTGTGTGTTGATCAGTGACACAAAATCTAATATTCAGGCTTTAACACAAACAAATGTGGAAAAAGTAAAGGGGTGTGAATACTTTCTGAAGGCATTGTTGCTCCTGGCACCATTTCGAGACATTTTACATTTGCCTTTGACATCAGAAATAGACCTCAATTAGCTTCGCTAGAGTGTCTGTGCAAGTCTTGTTATTTACTTCACAGAGCCACACCCACTCAGAACAATTCTCTGCTTGTTTACAGTGATTCATTTAATGAAGGACAGATTGAAACACTGAATACATGCCAAAATGAAACAGCTATTTCCACAGTCTGCAACTGTCAATAAGGGCAGTAATTATTTAACTTAAATCAGTCTCATCGTTTGTAAGAAATCAAATCAGATCAAGAGTTCAAAAATAGAGCAGACCCATATAACTATTGCATCAATTTTTTATAACTTTTTCAACAATTCATAGTAATACCGTTTGATGAAAACAAGATGTTCTATCTGATCAACTTTGCTAGAAACAGTTTTTAATAATAAAACAAATCTTAACTATAGTCACGTTTGCGCCATTGAGATAAAATGTGTTTTACAAGAGAGACCACTCTGACCATCAGAATGAATGCAAAGGGCTGTCTCCAGCTAGAACATTCTAGCCCTTGGTCTCCTTAATCAATTCATCAAATCATATGCCCTTGTAAAGCCCTTTTTACATTAGCAGTTTAACACATGCTTTACAGTAACACAGCCTAGAACCCAAAGAGCAAGCAGAAAGACATGCACATTGACCGTTAACTCCTAAAAGACAGAAAGCCTAAAGAGGAACCAGGCTCAGAGAGGTGGCCCATACTAAAGAAAGGCTTATCCTTATGATAAGGAAAAATCAAAAAGGGCCCATTTGTGGTATAACTCATATGACATGTGAAGGGGTGGCTGTTTGTATCTCCTTTTTGCTCATACGGCTCTTTTCAATCCGATCTGCTTTATAGCGCGATTGCCTTTAATTGTCTATGTTCCCGCGGTCGCAGAGACTGCATTCACAGTAAATGTTGCATATGTTGGCTCAATAGGAAATTACCTTTACATTTTAACATGGATCTTCCGTGTTACTTCGGCGATACAGATTGAATCCAGCCCTTAATCCCTGGTCTTTATTACGTCTAGACTTTCTGGAGAGTGCTCCTACTCTGGCCCACTCTTGGGCCCATACTTGAGTCATGATGAGCGCTCTACCTCACAGAGGATCAAAAAAATGTGATCTGGTCTGGTTGCACTCAATATCTTCCTGAAACTAGGCAGTCCCCAATCAATTTACCAAAGTAAACAAGGATGGTTTTCCAATTATCCTGGGAAAAAGGGAGATATTATTTCCACTATAGCTATTTCCTAGAGAATAACGTTTCAATGGGGTTTTTGTTCTAGGGAATCAGATTTCAAAACTCGCAGACTCGTTGCAGTTTTTCATATCCTCTCCTGAATCAACATTATTGCGTTTCACAGTGCAGCTTGTCACACTTTACATTGAAGGGAACTTCATTTCAGAGTCATTTTAGTGGAAAAACATATGCACTATCTCAGACCTGGTATAACAATAGCTTTAAATATTCTTTGTGGAAAGTAAGTATTTTTCAAGGGGAACAAATAGTTACTTTGCATACCGATCCCAAAAAATGACAACTTTTAAAACTACTTGAATAAAAATCTGAGAAAGTGATGACTTTTTCGAAACGATTTGAATACGGATCGAAGAAAGCAACATTTTTTTTTAAATATTTCATTACAGATCTCAGGTTACCAATTTTCAGAAACTATTGGATTGGCTACCTTCAACTAATGGCTGGGCTGTATCTGGACCTGCATGTTGCAGATAGAAATAGAATGAATAGAGCACTCACAGTTCCTATACTATTCCAATTAATCTGACAGTGGATCATTGTGATGATCGTCCTAGGCTAAATCCTCGCTTACTAAAAATGACTGGACATGACAAACGGTTTATGGTTTATGATGAGAAGCACATTTAATATTTTTGATGTGTGGTCCCGATATGTTGAATCACCTGCTAAAGAAAGAAACATGCCTATTATGAGTTTGGATTTTTGAGAGTCAGCAATTGGTTTGGCGCAGAAACCTTTCGTTGTGTGTCTCCAGTTAATATAACTTCTTCTATGCATGCATTCAGTGATCACAAGTTACATGTATAGTGTGAGCATGTTTAGCAAATAAAACTTGCAGGTGGCTCAAAATAAATAAATGTAGAATTGACATAACAAAGGGTTTGAATACTTTTTGACTCAAGAAATTTCAGCTTTTAAATTGTAATTAATTTATAAAAAATGTAACACAAAATTCAAGGGGTGTGAATAGTTTCTTAAGCACTGCATTTACACTAATCAAACTCATTGTTGTAGTTTTTAGCCCTGGCAGCCATAAACAAAATATATTTCTTTGTTTTCAAATAACTTCAAGTATTATTCATTTTTCTGAGATGTAATCAAAATACTTGTGTTTGTCTGAGACCTGTATTTGAATATCAAAGGAAATAATTGCCTTCGATTGATTTCTCTATATTCGACTACCTTTCAACTACCTTCAGTATTTGAAAAAGTGGTCTTCTAAAATAAACTACAAAATGATAATATTTTCTGCCCAGAGCTGCACTGTCTAGGTACCTTATAGCAGTGGTTCCCCAAACTTGTTATAGTCCCGTACCCCTTCAAACATTCAACCTCCAGCTGTGTACCCACTCCAGCAGCAGGGTCAGCACACTTTCAAATATTTTTTTTGCCATCACTGTAAGCCTGCCACACACACACTATACGATACATTTATTAAACATAAGAATGAGTGAGTTTTTGTCACAATCCGGCTCGTGGGAAGTAACAAAGTGCTCTTTATAGGACCAGGGGACAAATAATAATAATAAATAATTTTGTTCTTTATTTAACCATCTTACATATAAAGCCTTATTTGTTCATCGAAAATTGTGAATAACTCACCACAGGTTAATGAGAAGGGTGTGCCAAGGCAGGATACTCAATCCAGAAATCGGGCAGTGGCTTCTGATTAAATAAAATTTTCACAGAACCGCTTGTTGCAAATTCAATGAGGCTCTCTTTTTCAGATATCGGTAAGTGGACTGGAGGTAAGGCATGAAAGGGATAACGAGTCCAGTTGTTTGTGTCATCCATTTTGGGAAAGTACCTGGGTAATTGCGCACCCAACTCACTCAGGTGCTTTGCTATATCACATTTGACATTGTCTGTAAGCTTGAGTTAATTTGCACACAAAAAAATCATACAATGATGGAAAGACCTATGTGTTGTCCTTGTTAATGCAGACAGAGAAGAGCTCCAACTTCTTAATCATAGCCTCAATTTCGTCCCGCACATTGAATATAGTTGCGGAGAGTCCCTGTAATTCTAGATCCAGATCATTCAGGCGAGAAAATAACATCACCCAGATAGGCCAGTCTTGTGAGAAACTCGTCATCATGCAAGCGGTCAAAAAAGTGAAAATTATGGTCAGTAAAGAAAACTTTAAGCTTGTGTTGCCTCTTGATAACCAGAGAACTTCTGTGTGTTGGAAAAGTGTTACATGGTCGCTGCCCATATCATTGCATAGCGCAGAAAATACACAAGAGTTCAGGGGCCTTACTTTAAAGTTAACCATTTTCACTGTAGTGTCCAAAAAATATTTTAAGCTGTCAGGCATTCCCTTAGCAGCAAGAGCTTCTCGGTGGATGCTGCAGTTTACCCAAGTGGCGTCGGGAGCAACTGCTTGCACCTGCGTTATCACTCCACTATGTCTCCCTGTCATGGCTTTGTGCAATCAGTACAGATACCAACACATCTTGACCACCAAAGTCCATTTGATGTCACGAAGCTGTCCAGTACTTAAAAAATATCCTCTCCTGTTGTCCTGGTTTCCAGTGGTTTGCAGAAGAGGATGTCTTCCTTAATTGACCTCCCATAAACGTAACGGGCACGTACCAGGAGCTGTGCCAGGTCCGCCACCATTGTTGACTCATCCAGCTGTAACACATGCAATTCTCTGGCTTGTATGCGAAGAAGTAATTGTTTCAAAATATCTCCTGCCAAGTCACAGATGCGTGGTAAAGAAACAATGTTTGATGAAGGCATTGTCTGTATCGTTTTTTTGGCCTTTTCCCCCAGCATTGTCCCAGCCATATCCGCGGCAGCAGGAAGAATTAAGTCCTCCATAATAGTATGGGGCTTGCCTGTCTTAGCCACTCGGTAGCTCACCATACTGTATAAGACACTTCTATCCCCTTCTTATTAATGGTATCTGTTGCTTTTATACATGTCTTACTAGACGAATGTTGTCTTAAATCTCGCTCAAAAAACTCCTGTGGTTTATTTTTCAAATTGTCATGTTTTGTTTCTAAATGTCTGCGCAACAGTGAAGGTTTCATTGAGTTGTGACATAGTACTTTTGTACATATAACACACTGTGACTGAGGAAAGGCACTACTCCCAATATAAGTTAACCCCGAATCAATGTAGTTCTCATCATATTTGTGCCTCTTCAATGGTCCAACATCCCTGTCTGTTTTTTGGTGCTTTCCCGGGTGAGGGGGCAGTAGCTCTTCAGCTGCATCAGATTCACAACTGTCAGTCATGCTAGCTGGACTAACAACAAATGTAGAATTACTGATGCTAGCATTGGATGTGCTTGTGGAAGCAGAACAACTTATGTCGTCAACAGATGCAGTTGTGGTACTGCTGGTAGAGCTGGTATGTCTGTGCAGGCCTGACTTTTTTTAACCATTTATACAAACGGAATGAGCAGCAGCTACGTTTGGCTACATACGGACCATTAGTGGAATTCCCGCGAGAGAGTAACAGTTAATGTGATTGGATGTTAATTATTTGACTAGGCTACCTGCATTTGACATTGTCTTATTTTGCTGAACACTAGATGGTTTCATTTTATTTTTGGCAGTAAAACGAGGCTACTCAGGTGAGAAAAAAACCTCACCCAAATGTATAGCCCCGTTGGAAAATATAAATGGACTGTTTGAAAATGTGAAGAAATATTTATTTTAATTTTGATTCATTTTTATTTGGTGTACCCCTGCCTTATAGCAACCATAGTTAGTCTTATTGTAGTGCATCCATACAGCCACTAGGGTTTGTGTCGAGAGTACCTGTGTGACAGCTGAACCTGGGCCCTGTTCATTTGGAACGAAACAGCTGACTGGAAGGGACTGTTTAGCCTGCACTAATGAACACCCTGGGTACAACTTGTTACTATTTTTCTATACATCACACCCAGGTCAAAATGTCAGGAAGCATACTCCCACTGTTTCCACCACAAGTAGGGAGCAGCCTGGAAACACAGCCACAACAAACAGAAAAAAGAAAACAAGGAACGGAAGAGAGCGAAAGAAAGCAATACATCAGCAATCAGAAGTCCTGTCAAAACAATGCCACATCACTGGTTGCTGAGCCGGCGTTACCATGTTGCACAAAAATAACATCCATACAATCCAAACATAGTTGTGCTTAGTTCCATATAAAGAAAATGAAAAACGGGGAGCTAGACCTTTTACTCATCTATATGTTGATCTAATGGATGTCATGAGGAAATGATAAATGGACCAAAAAATAACACAAGAGAGCCCAGTGCATGTTCACAAATCAGTAATAGATACACAACACATTCCTGGCCTCCAACTACCATTATTTAACTTAGTGCTGTTTTTCCCTCAAACATTTCCCCAAACTCTGTTTGGGGAATTTCAGAGCTACAAATAAATGGCCTATCATTTCACTCGATTAACTGCATTGTAGTTAGCTTTATATTAAAGATTCATATTTACTTCTCAATACCTCCATAAGGGAACATGCAAGAATGATATAAATCACATTGTTTTTGTGGGAGTCTACCCTTTTCATAGTGGGGTCATATTATTTTGTAGCCCAAACGGTTTGGACACTACAGACAGAAGTTGACACATTGGAGGTACTGTGGGGCTTGTGGGGGTCATAGAACAAAATGGAGAACACCATCATGTTCTTGAGTCTAATCTTTCCACTGTTTGGATGCTACAGACGTTTTCCTGAGAAGACTGATTTTCTCCTAGCCTGACAAACAGCGCTGTAGCTCTGCTGTTTTCCACCGCAGATGCAGAAGGCTGACATTGGCGGATGCGGTGGATTGAGACACAGCCCATACAAAAAAACAGGGCCCATATCCACAAAGCAGAGACATTTTACTCCTACTCTTATGGGTAAAAATAAAAGCTTTGCATGAAGCCTCTTCAGTCATAAGTGTGACACCTAGTTGACAGATATTTAGGACACCTCATGAGCTGTCATAAACAGTTAAGAGTTACCAGCAGGTGTCTTGATCAAGGTCACAACTTTTAGAAGTGGGGGGGACATAACTTGGTGGGGGTGCTGGGGGTCCTCACATGTTTGGGGGCATCTAAAGCTAATTTCCTGCATTTCTACACAATTTAATATAACCCATGGCCCTTCTAGTCATCTCTATTAAGAACATAAATTAAGAAAAACATCAAGCTAGGGAAGAGATTATTATTAAATATGTTTAAGTGATTGCGAAGACTGAACTAGATTAATGATAATTCAGTAATCAATATTGTGTTGCACCTTAACCAATAGCCTAACAAATTATCAACTGTTAAAAATAAAGTACAAAGACTTTTGTCTTTATTAAGACATCCTCCATATCAAATTTCAGCCAGACAGCCCAGCCAGCCCGAGCCACCTGCACGCCGCAGTCTAGTCAATAACTACATTCTCAATTCTCTCCCCAACGCAACTTCCTTCCCATGTTTTCTTTTTTTAATGTCTCAAGGAAAGGTTTGGAAAACAAAAGTTTTATAAAAACACATACCTACACATAAACACACGGAAACAGTCCACCCTCCATGTAAGTCATATCATAGGCCTAATAGTACCGTTATAGTACTCTTTTTACTTGAACAGAAGATATCTGGGTCACCCTGTCCTGCCCCTAGGGGTCCATGGCCCTGCAGTGCCCCAACACACCCCACTCAGCTTTAGGATCTTATTGGTTTCAGATGTGTTAGGCCAAGGCCAGAGTGACAACCAACAGTGCGGCAGACCCCCAAGGCCAGGACTGAGCAGCCCAGCAGCTAGGGATTGCTTAAATAGGTATCTCCCCTGACATATTTTCAATGCAGAATTATTTTGTCATACTGTATTCCATATAAGGAATCCAGACCTTATGAAAGTTGCACAGTATACCCTTAATCTTGCAATAAATCAAATCTAGTGATACAGAATTTGACATTCCTTCCATCCATTGTGGGAGGATAACCAACCTTCCAGTTAATGGCAATGCAATTCTTAGCTGCTATAAATGCTAGATTGCCCAGTTTCTTCTGATAACGGTCACCAGTATCAGCATTTCCAAGCAAACAAAAACAGGGATAAGGGATAATCTGTAGACATGCTGAGATAAAGAACATACTATTTTCCAGAATTCAGCCAGCCTTCAGAAGGCCATAACATATGTTTTACTATCAGAACTCAGGATAAGACCAAGATGCAGACAGTTTGAATCACAGATGTTTATTAACAAAACATGGGGCAGGCAGTCGACAGGTCAAGGGCAGGCAGAGGGCGGTAATCCAGGGCAGAATCAGTAAGGTACAGAACAGCAGGCAGGCTCAGGGTCAGGGCAGGCAGAGGTCAGCAATCCAGGGCAGTGTCAGCAGGGTCAGGGCAAAACAGAGTGGTTAAAACCAGAAGAATTTGAAAAACAGGGGCTAGAGAGAAACAGGAGTACGGGAGAAACACTCTGATAGGCTTAACGAGACAAGACAAACTGGCAACAGACAAACAGAAAACACAGGTTGGGAACACCTGGAGGGGGGTCGAGACAAAGACAACACAGGTGAAACAGATCAGGGTGTGACATTTACACTTCCAGAAGAATAATTACATTTCTGTGTGCATGATATTCAGATTCACTGGCATAGAGTAGGTTCTCTGGATGATCTTAAACTGCAGTAATTTACATCTGATATTATATGAACATGACTGGGCATTCTAACATATCTGTATCCATTCATCATCAGCAATAGCATCTCCCAGGTCTTCCTCACATTTATGTTTTACATGTTTTGTGTCATCGGGAAAAGCCTCTATCAACCCTTTATACAGTTTGGAAATCAACTTTAGAGGTTTGTCAGACTGCCTTAAAATAGGTTTTAAAAAATGAAGCTTCTTGCATGTCCAGTGTTTGCTGCACAGAGAAAATAAAGTGTTGCATCTGCAAGAATTCACCTCAGCTCTGTCAAAGACTGGTCTTCCCTGGCTGCGTGACCCTGATGAGACCCCTGTCACCATCTGATCCTGCTCATTATATTAACCAAGGGATAGAATCAATGGTTCAACAATTGAAATGACCATTATTCCCAGATCCCAGACTTTAGCCTACCCATCAAATCAAGATGAAACTTTGTATCCATTCATTGATTGTTATAATATACTTCAAAATTCACCTGAGCTCTGTAGACTGGCTGTCTGACCCTGCAGGGTCACCTGTCACCATCTGATCCTGCTAAGACATGATGAGCATAGTGTTGTGTATTGACTGTACACCTATGACAGGAAAGCCTGCTGTCATAAAATAGTTCTGCAGGAGGGGTGAAGTCAGGCGCAGGAGACTCAGGTATGTTTAACGTGTTTAGTAAAGAAGGCAAGTCGAACACGAACAAGAAGGAAATAAAGGAAACAATCCCGCACAACCCCAAACACAAAACAGACAAACTAAATACCCCCACTAGTTACTAAACACAAAACAGGTGCTACTCTAACCAGACATTACCAAACGAAACAGAAACATAGATCGGTGTCAGCTAGTAGGCCGGCGACGACGACCGCCGAGCACCGCCCGAACGGGGAGAGGCGCCACCTGTGGACGTTGTGACACCTGCAGAGTTGTTTATACCTTGTCAGTGTGAAAAGTAGGGAATTAGCTAGGGAAACTGACAGATCAATAACGTTACACTTTTTTTGAATTCTAAATTACTATACTAACTAATAAAAACTCATATTGCAATGAAAAATCATCAGAATATCGGTCTTCGATTGTTTGGCCACTGGTTTCATCATTTGATTCAGGCATGGTGTGATTGAGGCAAAAATAATAGCTGAAGATTGTGAGCAAATAGTTAGCTAACGCACTTTTGTACATTGCGCTGTAACATACAATTTACCTTATTTTAGTGCCGCAAAAACATAATATTTCCAGGTCAACTCTAATGTGAATACCATTGTAAAGCACAATTTGTCCCCTTTCCAGCAAAATCAATGATGAGACCTTCATGCTGCCCGTCTCTGCATGATTGAAGAAGGCAATGATCTTTTTAAAAATGGCAGGTGAGGAAGCGAAAGATACTGCATGATAGGGAAAGCTACTGCGCGATCTGTCCAACCTATCACCTCAAATGTAAATAAAAGACCATGAAGGGTTTATATAATGTGTCATTACATACCTATTTGAAGTTTGTGTCGAATTTGAATTGGGTTTTTAGGACGGTGCGAAAGTTATCTTCAGAAGGTAACAGTGGCTGTCGCAGGCTTTTGAGAATCATGATTGTAGTGATGACGCAAAAAATGTATGCATTCAGTTGTACAATTGACTAGGTATCCCCCCTCTCCCTGTCCCTTTCTTGTTTTTAAATTGTGACATGTCATGACGTAACATACAGCACGCTTAAAGCAACTCATTCTGTGTCATACAGCCTCTCTCCACCAGGTGTAGAGATTATCTCGCAGGTTAACCTGTTAGGGCTAGGGGGCAGTATTGACACGGCTGGATAAAAAACGTACCCGATTTAATCTGGTTACTACTCCTGCCCAGTAACTAGAATATGTATATAATTATTGGCTTTGGATAGAAAACACCCTAAAGTTTCTAAAACTGTTTGAATGGTGTCTGTGAGTATAACAGAACTCATATCGCAGGCCAAAACCTGAGAAGATTCCATGCAGGAAGTGGCCAGTCTGACAATTTCTTGCCCTTCTTGATTATCTCTATCCATTACAGAGGATCTCTGCTGTTACGTGACACTTCCTACGGCTCCCATGGGCTCTCAGAAGGCGGAAAAAAGCTGAATCGTGGCTTTGTAGGCTCTGGTTGAAAAAAAGTAGCGCGTTTGGGTAGTGGCTGGTTACAGTACTGTGAGACTCAGGCGCGTGCCCGTGTCGACCTCATGCTTTGTTTTCTTTTGTCTGTTTACCAAAACGCAGATTCCCGGTCGGAATATTATCGCTTTTTTACGAGAAAAATTGCATAAAAATGGAGTTTAAACAGCGGTTGACATGCTTCGAAGTACGGTAATGGAATATTTAGAAATCTTTTGTCATGAATTGCGCCATGCTCGTGACCCTTATTTACACTTTGGATAGTGTCTTGAACGCACGAACAAAACGCCGCTATTTGGATATAACTATGGATTATTTTGGACCAAACCAACATTTGTTATTGAAGTAGCAGTCCTGGGAGTGCATTCTGACGAAGACAACAAAGGTAATCAAACTTTTGTAATAGTAAATCGGAGTTTGGTCAGGGCTAAACTTGGTGGGTGTCTAAATAGCTAGCCATGATGGCTGGGCTATGTACTCAGAATATTGCAAAATGTGCTTTCACCGAAAAGCTATTTTAAAATCGGACACCTCGATTGCACAAAGGAGTTCTGTATCTATAATTCTTAAAATAATTGTTAGATTCTTTGTGAACGTTTATCGTGAGTAATTTAGTAAATTCACCGGAGGTTTGCGGGGGGTATGCTAGTTCTGAACGTCACATGCTAATGTAAAAAGCTGGTTTTTGATATAAATATGAACTTGATTGAACAAAACATGCATGTATTGTATAACATAATGTCCTAGGTGTGTCATCTGATGAAGATCATCAAAGGTTAGTGCTGCATTTAGCTGTCTTCTGGGTTTATGTGACATTATATGCTAGCTTGAAAAATGGGTGTCTGATTATTTCTGGCTGGGTACTCTGCTGACATAATCTAATGTTTTGCTTTCGTTGTAAAGCCTTTTTGAAATCGGACAGTGTGGTTAGATTAACGAAGGTCTTGTCTTTAAAATGGTGTAAAATAGTCATATGTTTGAGAAATTGAAGTAATAGCATTTCTAAGGTACTTGAAAATCGCGCCACGGGATTACACTGGCTGTTGCGTAGGTGGGACGATTTCGTCCCGCCTAGCCCAGAGAGGTTAACCTGTTATGGCTCCAACTACAATGCACTACAGAGAGTAGTGCGAACGGCCCAGTACATCACTGGAGCCAAGCTTCCTGCCATTGAGGACCTCTATACCAGGCGGTATCAGAGGAAAGCCCTGAAAATTGTCAAAGACTCCAGCCACCCTAGTCATAGACTGTTCTCTCTGCTACCACATGGCAAGTGGTACCGGAGCGCCAAGTCTAGGTACAAGAGGCTTCTAAACAGCTTCTACCCCCAGGCCATAAGACTCCTGAACATCTAGTCAAATGGCTACCCAGACTATTCACATTACCCCCCCCCCCCTCCTTTCTCCACACCACTGCCACTCTCTGTTGAAATCTGCATAGTCACTCTAATAACTCTAGCTACATGTACATACCACCTCAACTAACTGGTGCCCCCGCACATTGACTCTGTACCGGCACCCCCCTGTATATATTGTTATTTTTTACTGCTCCTCTTTAATTACTTGTTACTTTTATCTCTTATCCATATTTTTTGAAACTGCACTGTCGGTTAGGGGCTCGTAAGTAAGCATTTCACTGTAAGGTCTACACCTGTTGTATTCGGCGCATGTGAATAATTAAAATTGATTTGAACTGTAAAGTTTGGTGGAGGAGGAATAATGGTCTGGGGCTTTTTTTCATGGTTCGGGTTAGTTCTATTGAAGGCAAATTTTTACGCAACAGCATGCAATGACATTCTAGTAGATTCTGTTCTTCCAAATTTGTGGAAACAGTTTGGGGAAGGCCCTTTCCTGTTTCAGCATGACAATTCCCTTGTGCACAAAGGTCCATACAGAAGTGGTTTGTCGAGATCGGTGTGGAAGAACTTGACTGGCCTGCACAGAGCCCTGACCTCATCTCCATCGAACACCTTTGGTATGAACTGGAACGCCGACTGCGAGCCAGGCCTAATCACCCAACATCATTGCCCGACCTTACTAATGATCTTGTGGTGGAATGGAAGCAAGTCTCTGCAGCAATGTTCCAACATCTAGTGGCGTTACCACCCATGACTGTATTTGTTAGTTACAGAGACATGGCCTTCACCAAATTAGTTACTGAGTGAATATGTTAGCATAGAAAAAAATGAACCTCAAATTCATCACTTTGAACCAAAACCATAATTGAAATTAAATTATATTACGCAGTACAAAAATTATATAATAAAACCTTTTTTGATGGCCTAGTTTTACCCAAATACAATGGTCTGAAACTCATGGTTTTCAGACCTACACGTTACGTTATGATGGCTTGCAAAATTAGTCCTCTTGGAGAGGGGAAATCCAACATTTGTGACCGACAACCTTGATTCGGTCTTATGTTGAAAAATTTGAAATTGTGTTTATTACATTGGTTAAAAGCAGAGACACAGAGCTACAAAATGGTATATCATACAAAACAATGGGTAAGTAATTTTGCTTAGAAAATGTATACTGCTCAAAAAAATAAAGGGAACACTTAAACAACACATCCTAGATCTGAATGAAATAAATAATCTTATTAAATACTTTTTTCTTTACATAGTTGAATGTGCTGACAACAAAATCACACAAAAATGATCAATGGAAATCCAATTTATCAACCCATGGAGGTCTGGATTTGGAGTCACACTCAAAATTAAAGTGGAAAACCACACTACAGGCTGATCAAACTTTGATGTAATGTCATTAAAACATGTCAAAATGAGGCTCAGTGTGTGTGGCCTCCACGTGCCTGGATGACCTCCCTACAACGCCTGGGCATGCTCCTGATGAGGTGGCGGATGGTCTCCTGAGGGATCTCCTCCCAGACCTGGACTAACGCATCCGCCAACTCCTGGACAGTCTGTGGTGCAACGTAGCGTTGGTGGATGGAGCGAGACACGATGTCCCAGATGTGCTCAATTGGATTCAGGTCTGGGGAACGGGCGGGCCAGTCCATAGCATCAACGCCTTCCTCTTGCAGGAACTGCTGACACACTCCAGCCACATGAGGTCTAGCATTGTCTTGCATTAGGAGGAACCCAGGGCCAACCGCACCAGAATATGGTGTCACAAGGGGTCTGAGGATCTCATCTCGGTACCTAATGGCAGTCAGGCTACCTCTGGCGAGCACATGGAGGGCTGTGCAGCCCCCCAAAGAAATGCCACCCCACACCATGACTAACCCACCGCCAAACCGGTCATGCTGGAGGATGTTGCAGGCAGCAGAATGTTCTCCACGGCGTCTCCAGACTCTGTCACGTCTGTCATGTGCTCAGTGTGAACCTGCTTTCATCTGTGAAGAGCACAGGGCGACAGTGGCGAATTTGCCAATGTTGGTGTTCTCTGGCAAATGCCAACCGTCCTGCACGGTGTTGGGCTGTAAGCACAACCCCCACCTGTGGACGTCGGGCCCTCATACCACCCTCATGGAGTCTGTTTCTGACCGTTTGAGCAGACACATGCACATTTGTGGCCTGCTGGAGGTCATTTTGCAGGGCTCTGGCAGTGCTCCTCCTGCTCCTCCTTGCACAAAGGCAGAGGTAGCGGTCCTGCTGCTGGGTTGTTGCCCTCCTACGGCCTCCTCCACGTCTCCTGATGTACTGGCCTGTCTCCTGGTAGCACCTCCATGCTCTGGACACTACGTTGACAGACACAGCAAACCTTCTTGCCACAGCTCGCATTGATGTGCCATCCTGGATGAGCTGCACTACCTGAGCCACTTGTGTGGGTTGTAGACTCCGTCTCATGCTACCACTAGAGTGAAAGCACCGCCAGCATTCAAAAGTGACCAAAACATCAGCCAGGAAGCATAGGAACTGAGAAGTGGTCTGTGGTCCCCACCTGCAGAACCACTCCTTTATTGGGGGTGTCTTGCTAATTGCCTATAATTTCCACCTGTTGTCTATTCCATTTGCACAACAGCATGTGAAATTTATTGTCAATCAGTGTTGCTTCCTAAGTGGACAGTTTGATTTCACAGAAGTGTGATTGACTTGGAGTTACATTGTGTTGTTTAAGTGTTCCCTTTATTTTTTTGAGCAGTGTATTAACTTTTAACCTCACGTTGGAGAAAATGGCCTTTGAATATTTTGGTACCTTCTGGAGAGATCTTAGTCTACACCAATTCAGCATCATTCACACCCTCTTAAGCTTTAGCCACAACCATCTCTTTAAGGAGTTGATCTGAGCATTCTGTACTAACAGCAGTCAAGCACCCAAGCTAACTGGCTAACTTGCTAGCTACTTCCAGACAAATGAGAGAACAGCATATTCAACAGATGTTGAGCGTTTGTAAATTCGTCAGCTCTCCTGTGCTCTGGCACACTCAGATGTTAAGGGTCTTAAATTGGAGTAGATAGCCAGAGCGAATTTACCAGCTACGTCTATCAACAGTTTTCACAGTGACATTCTATTGAAGGGTGTGTTCATAAATTCAATCTGGAGTGCCAGAGTGCGCTCTGGGCATTCATAAACTCAGAGCGTTGTCAGATTGCTTGTTCATAAATTCAGAACGTTTCGCTCTTGGGGGGTTCAGAGCGCACACTGGACGCTCTGGCTGATGAGTAAGGTTTATCCGAGCGTTCTGACTTCACAAGCACCCAAGCTAACTGGCTAACATTGGCTTGCTTGTAAAGCTGGTTAGGCTGTTTTCATGTTATCCAGAGCGTTGGTGACTAACTGTGCTGATGGCCACATTTTAATTATGCTTTTTTTCCGACATTTACTGACACCGGCCATATTCAACAGGTGTTGAGCGTTCGTAAATTCATCAGTTGTTCTGCGCTCTGGCACACTCAGACGAGAGTGCTCTGAAATCAGAGTAGATGGCCAGACTGAATTTACAAACACACGAAATTGTTACTTGCATAGTGGAATCTTCTGTTAAGACATGTAGCTCGCTAGCTAGCTAAACAATGAACCATAATCCTTACTCATGACGTTGCCTCCCTGCATGAATCTGCAGGTAGCTAACCAACCAGGTTCAATGTTAGCTAGCTAACATTAGGTTGTAACTAGCAAAGCAATTGGCTCTGATTAATGAATAAAAATGTCATATACGTACCATTAGCTAGCGAGCCAGCCAGCTAATATTAGCTAGCTAACAGTACACTTTAACTTGAACTGAAACTACTTTCTGTCAAAATTAGAAACGTGTAATATCTGAAAATGTAGCTAACTAAATTATCTTACCCGTATACATCATGGATGGATGTGTCTCCCTGTCAAGGATACCATGGTTGCCCTTAGTTTGAAGATGTATTCCGGAGACAGGTTTTTTCTCCATCTCCTTAGCTATTACAATCTAATTCCACTGATTTCAAAACTCGGTCCTTCAGAAAGTGGAAAGCAACACTTATGCAGTTTTATTACGCAATACATTTATAAAGCAGCGTTAGACAGGATTACCTACACATACTGACCAGCTCAAATACACAGAAGCGTGATATATCGCAGACCAATCCGAACTCATCTCTCGGCATGTCCAGGCCACTCATTATCTCAGCCAATAATGGCTAGTGGGAAGGTTGCTGACTTTTTCTGTGGCTAAACCAAGTAGGCTAGTAATTTAACAATTTCATTGGTATTTATAGATGGCATGCAAGTTTGTTATTAAGGCACATGAAAGTTCACGTGTTCCAGAAGGAATTTCTGCCAAAAAACACAATGAGTCAAAAATGCATGACATACTGCTCAGATTTTTGAAAATCATGACAGAAAAAACATAAGCCTTTGTGCAACATTATCCTATTAAAAACCATTCTGTAGCAGTAGTCTATAGGCCCAAAACATTATCACTGCATTTTGGCTATGGTTGATTTTCCCTGCGAATGTTGTTTTCCTCAGACCATTTTGAAATAATATTTAAAGAAATGCAGGTATATGATCACCCTGGTAATAGATCCTTGGTTGTATTACTTGTGAGGGACAGCTGAGTGAGCTTAATCATTTGCAATTTTTTACTGGACTGAAGGCCTACATCTGATGGTCAATCTGAGGGTAGGGAGCAGCGGTGAGGCTGCATCTCACCTGACTCAGTGTCCCTTTGCTCTCCATCCCACTGCTGAGAAAAGGGGACACAGTCTTCCAGCTGATAGCGAAACTCAAGTCACACTGCATTATTTCTGCCTCATGCACCAATTCATGTCCTTACTCCTATGACCAGAAAAAGTGAACTATTCCTAGTGAACTATTGCTATACCGATTCATTGCAGCTGCAGGGCTGGTTGTAGCGTGAGCGGAATTAGGGAGAACACACATTTTATGGTTTGTAAAAGTGTTGACAGTGCTGAACAACAACCTAAACCTGAACTTACTGATAAAAACAGCAGCTCTTTGCTGTATTCATTGAGTCTCTCTAATCTCACAATATCAACTTTGATGTGCATTCAAGGCTTCTTTTTACAGTTTATGGCTTGAGGAGACTGTGAAGACACAGGGATCTGGGCTATCTGATTGTCCAACTGTAGGCCTATAGGTGCACTTGATATGCTCTCTGGGCCTGCAAGGTAGGCTGAGTTCTACCTTTAGACACATCAAATGGTTAAAAATTATTCGATTAGCATGAGATGAATGAATGAAGCAAAACATTGATATTGAAACAAACAATTCTAAAAATCCACCTGCAATACAGCATGCTGGGAAATATTATAATGACCGGCGTGGTTTTGGTTTAACACTGGTAGTGATGTTACGTTTCATTCACGTTTGATTCCGGAGCTACAAGGCATGCGTCAAAATCGCTAAGCAGTTTACGTCGAAGCAGTGTGCGGATGTCTGCATCACTTTTAAAGCACATGATCACTGACATGCGAAGCTTTGTTTTGTCTAACAACCACCTGATTGGTTTGGTATTGTCACAGGCTTCGAAATGAGTAGACCAAGGCACAGCGTGTATAGTGCTCATTTTTTTATTTTTTAATGAAGACACTAGAACCAAAACAATAAAACGACCGACAACAGTTCTGTAAGGTACACACTGACAAAACAGAAAACAACTATCCACAAAAAACAAAGGAAAAACAGGCTGCCTAAGTATGGCTTCCAATCAGAGACAATGATAGACACCTGCCTCTGATTGGAAACCATACCTGGCCAAAACATAGAACACAAAACATAGAATGCCCACCCACCTATCACATCCTGGCCTAGCTAAACAGAGAAAACACAGCTGTCCTAGGTCAGAGCGTGACAGGTATTGGATTCAGTAGAAGACAAAAAGACTACCCTTCGCAAGCATTATAGCGTGTGGGACATCATCTATAATAATTTGTCTGGTTTAAATGATTTTGACCAGCAGGTGACACTAGTGTACAATGTGTTGCTCAAAGCCTGGAGTAATGAACCCACTTTCAACACAATTGGCTGGAAAGCCTCTATGCTTCAGGAAACTTAGTTTCCCCATCACTAAACACTGGTTATTAACCTGTTGGGGGTAGGGGGCAGTATTTACACGGCCGGATAAAAAAACGTACCCAATTTAATCTGGTTATTACTACTGCCCAGAAACTAGAATATGCATATAATTATTGGCTTTGGATAGAAAACACCCTAAAGTTTCTAAAACTGTTTGAATGGTGTCTGTGAGTATAACAGAACTCATATGGCAGGCAAAAACCTGAGAAGATTCTGAACAGGAAGTGGCCTGTTTGACAAGTTCTTGTTCATCTTGGCTCTTTTTATTGAAGACTGGGGATCTTTGCTGTAACGTGACACTTCCTACAGCTCCCATAGGCTCTCAGAACCCGGGAAAAAGCTCAATGATATCGAGGCAGCCTCTGGCTGAAACACATTATCGCCTTTGGCAAGTGGCCGATCAGAGGACAATGGGCTTAGGCGCGTGCACGAGTCGACCCCATGCTTTATTTTCTTTCGTCTTTTTACCTAAACGCAGATTCCCGGTCGGAATATTATCGCTTTTTTACGAGAAAAATGGCATAAAAACTGATTTTAAACAGCGGTTGACATGCTTCGAGGTACGGTAATGGAATATTTAGATTTTTTTTTTGTCACGAAATGCGTCGTGCTCGTCACCCTTCTTTACCATTCGGATAGTGTCTTGAACGCACGAACAAAACGCCGCTATTTGGATATAACAATGGATTATTTGGGACCAAACCAACATTTGTTATGGGAAGTCCTGGGAGTGCATTCTGACGAAGAACAGCAAAGGTAATAACATTTTTCTTATAGTAAATCGGACTTTGGTGAGTGCTAAACTTGCTGGGTGTCTAAATAGCTAGCCCTGTGATGCCGGGCTATCTACTGAGAATATTGCAAAATGTGCTTTCACCGAAAAGCTATTTTAAAATCGGACATATCGAGTGCATAGAGGAGTTCTGTATCTATAATTCTTAAAATAATTGTTGTGCTTTTTGTGAACGTTTATCGTGAGTAATTTAGTAAATTCACCGGACGTTTGCGGGGGGGGTATGCTAGTTCTGAACGTCACATGCTAATGTAAAAAGCTGGTTTTTGATATAAATATGAACTTGATTGAACAAAACATGCATGTATTGTATAACATAATGTCCTAGGGTTGTCATCTGATGAAGATCATCAAAGGTTAGTGCTGCATTTAGCTGTCTTCTGGGTTTATGTGACATTATATGCTAGCTTGAAAAATGGGTGTCTGATTATTTCTGGCTGGGTATTCTGCTGACATAATCTAATGTTTTGCTTTCGTTGTAAACCCTTTTTGAAATCGGACAGTGTGGTTAGATTAACGAGAGTCTTGTCTTTAAAATGGTGTAAAATATTCATCTGTTTGAGAAATTGAAGTAATAGCATTTCGAAGGTATTTGAACAACGCGCCACAGGATTCCACTGGCTGTTACGTAGGTGGGACGATTTCGTCCCGCCGACCATAGAGAGGTTAACACCAACACTGGTGTTATTTTACTCCAATGAGTGTTAAATTAACACATACAGAGTTTATTTAACACCTGCATCGACACTAGAAAAGTTGGACTTAAAAATCACCTCTAGATAACACTGGCTAATTTGCTGTGTATACAACCTTTTTTTTCTTAATTTTGTGCCAAGTAGATTTTTCACTTTACAATTTCCTATCCACATTTCTTCAATTGGGTTTCAACAAATACATCAATTTCCTGTCATTCAAGTTATTAAAACCTGTTGGGGCTAGGGGGCAGTATTTGCACGGCCGGATAAGAAAACATACCCGATTTAAACTGGTTACTACTCTTGCCCAGAAACGAGAATATGCATATAATTAGTAGATTTGGATAGAAAACACTCAAAGGTTTCTAAAACTGTTTGAATGGTGTCTGTGAGTATAACAGAACTCATATGGCAGGCCAAAACCTGAGAAGATTCCATACAGGAAGTGCCCTGTCTGACAATTTGTTGTCCTTCAGTTGCATCTCTATCGAAAATACAGCATCTCTGCTGTAACGTGACATTTTCTAAGGCTTCCATTGGCTCTCAGAAGGCGCCAGAAAGTGTAATGGTGTGTCTGCTGTCTCTGTGTCGAAGAACAGCAGGAGAATTTGTGAGTGGTCAGCCTGGGAACAGTGACACTGGAGATGCGCGTTCTTGAGAATTCTCAATTTTATTCTTTCAGCCTTTGAATGAATACAACGTCGCCTGGTTGGAATATTATCGCTATTTTACAAGAAAAATAGCATAAAAATGGATTTTAAACAGCGTTTGACATGCTTCGAAGTACGGTAATGGAATATTTAGCATTTTTTTGTCACGAAATGCACTCGCGCGTCACCCTTCGGATAGTGACCTGAACGCACAAGCAAAATGGAGGTATTTGGATATAACTATGGATTATTTGGAACCAAAACAACATTTGTTGTTGAAGTAGAAGTCCTGGGAGTGCATTCTGACGAAGAACAGCAAAGTTAATCCAATTTTTCTAATAGTAATTCTGATGGGTGGTCTGGTGGGTGTCAAAATAGCTAGCCGTGATGGCCGGGCTATGTGCTCAGAATATTGCAAAATGTGTTTTCGCCGAAAAGCTATTTTAAAATCTGACACCGCAATTGCATAAAGGAGTTCTGTAGCTATACTTCTTAAAATAATTGTTATGTATTTTGTGAACGTTAATCATGAGTAATTTAGTAAATTCACCGGAAGTTTTGCGGTGGGTATGCTAGTTCTGAACATCACATGCTAATGTAAAAAGATGGTTTTTGATATAAATATGAACTTGATTGAACAAAACATGCATGTATTGCATAACATAATGTCCAAGGAGTGTCATCTGATGATGATCATCAAAGGTTAGTGCTGCGGTTTTAGCTGTGGTTTTGGTTTTGTGACATATATGCTTGCTTTGAAAATGGCTGTGTGATTATTTTTGGCAGGGTACTCTCCTGACATAATCTAATGTTTTGCTTTCGCTGTAAAGCCTTTTTGAAATCGGACAATGTGGTTAGATTAACGAGAGTCTTGTCTTTAAAATGCTGTAAAATAGTCATATGTTTGAGAAATTGACGTTATAGCATTTTTGAGGTATTTGTATTTCGCGTCACGCGATTCCACTGGCTGTTGACTAGGTGGGACGCAAGCGAAGTTAAATTGGTTCCGTAACATGAAACAATGACTCCAAACATTTTCTTTACATAAGACTTTCACATTAACTGGTTACGATATCATAACCAAATGGTGACCATCTCATCAATTGAAGCTTTTCAGACTCTTTAGTATCAAAGTACTTTATTTTTTATTTTATTTTTGGTTTCTAGGGGGTATCACAGTAGTTACGCAAATATAATTTAAGATCCAGTACTAACAGTCAACATATCGTCCCATAGAACAAACCGAAAGCCACGCCCCAATATGCCACGCCTTCAACTATTCTGATATGCTGCTGCCGCTACATTGCACCCACCAATATGCAATGTGAATGTGCATGAGGTGTTGAAAGCAATTCAGAAGCTTTCAATCAATTAAAAAAAATCAAATTAATTACACCCACATTTAATAGAATAGGTTGAATGAATGAAGTGTAATTTTGGATCATACCAATCAGAAAAAGCATGTCAGATGAAAAACAGTGCCGTCCCACTTTTTACAGCGCAAGAGCTCCATAATGCTGTCATAATCATGATGTAACAGGTGTCCTAACCAATCAGTCATGACAGCTGGTGTCAGCTAATGACAACGAACTTTACACCTCTCATTAGACAAACTGTTGTTTAGGTCAGCTATTGATAACAGATACTCCTAGTTGTTTTTTGTTGTTGTACAAACAGCTGTTTGTTCATTGGACCAAATTCGGTCTCAATGACCAATTTCCGGGGAGATAAACGAACGTGCAAGAGGCTGTATCCTGTACAGAGGCAACATTAAAAAGAAAGTTTATTAATAAATAAATGAAAATAAAGAGGTAGAGGGGTAAGCGTGCCTTTCTCATTCTGGACTAACTCTTAATAGATGGATAGCTTTTCCGAGACAGCTCCATAACACCATGGCTGTATTAAATTCTACGGGAACGTAAGGTTACGGAAAAAAATTATGGGGACTGTAAAAATATCTGAACACTATGAATTTGATATACAGTCGTGGCCAAAAGTTGAGAATGACACAAATATACATTTTCACGAAGTTTGCTGCTTCAGTGTCTTTAGATATTTTTGTCAGATGTTACTATGGAATACTGAAGTATAATTATAAGCATTTCATAAGTGTCAAAGGCTTTTATTGACAATTACATGTAGTTGATGCAAAGAGTCAATATTTGCAGTGCTGACCCTTCTTTTTCAAGACCTCTGCAATCTGCCCTGGCATGCTGTCAATTAACTTCTGGGCCACATCCTGACTGATGGCAGCCCATTCTGCATAATCAATGCTTGGAGTTTGTCAGAATTTGTAGGTTTTTGTTGGTCCACCCGCCTCTTGAGGATTAACCACAAGTTCTCAATGAGATTAAGGTCTGGGGAGTTTCCTGGCCATGGACCCAAAATATCAATGTTTTGTTCCCCGAGCCACTTAGTTATCACTTTTGCGTTATGGCAAGGGCCATCATGCTGGAAAAGGTATTGTACATCACCAAACTGTTCCTGGATGGTTGGGAGAAATTGCTCCCGGAGGATGTGTTGATACCATTCTTTATTCATGGTGTCATGATGTTGGCCTGTGGGTAAGGTTTATGACCCCCCCCCCCATAAATACCTTTCTCCCTTCCCCTCTCTTACTGACCCTACTGAAGGACTGCTGTCCTGTTAAATATAGAGAGTCTGGGAACATCAAACAAATGGGGAAAGGAACCATATTTTGGTAATAAAACCAGTTGGAAATATGCTTGATAACGTAATAAGTATGGATGTCAGTTCGTTGTTATCTGGGACATTATGATTGATGACAGGACGACATAAACTGTACCTGAGAAAGGCATTGACCTGAAAATTACCTGACTACGTCAGACTCATTCTGAACAAGTTGTAATCTGCCAGGATACTTGGTTTTCTTCCCTTGACATGCGCGATTGTGTAAGCATAAACGCACATGCACAACGGAACATCCAATTAGGATTTATGCTAGGATCACTTAAGGGTCCAAGCAAAATACCAGCCTTAGTAAAGTTGAACATTTACTTCTAGGCCTTTGACTCTACAGCACTCACCAGTTTTCTAACCAGAAGTCCATAGGTCATCCCTGTAGACTGCCCAAAACTAGTGCCTTACAGCTGTAGACTTATCATATAGTTGTCAACTTAGGATAGTACCCTAAGCGCCACCCCGCAAATTAGGAAATCCCTAAATATGACATTCGACAATGCCATGATAGGGTCATTTTGCCAAGACCATGGACGTAGATAGAATACAGTCCAATTAGATGATTAAGGTGGCATAACTATATTTTGTTTTGTTTATGCTTTCATTCATTTTGTTTCATTTTCTTCGGCACATAGAAAGTGATAAAGCCATAAACACCTCCCCCATACAACCATCAGTTAGTGCCACAACGCCGCTCATTTGGGAGGAAATGTAATGATATATTTCATGAGTGTGTGTGCGTTGTTAACATCTGCCTAAGTTACTGCCCAGATATTCCAGTCTGGACGACCAGACGACGGGTCCGGAACGGCGATCCCAATCCGGACATCCGCTGCCGAGTCATGGAACGGACTTCTTCATTTGCAGAGACCCTACCCGGGTCGACCACCAGAGGGGGGGCTGCAATAGCAAACCCCAACTGGACATCTGGTGCCCAGCCTTGGAGCGGACTTCTTCATTTGCAGACACCCTTCCCGGGTCGACCGCCAGATGGGGACCACAACCAGGACAACCCACGTTGATTTTTATGTTGGTTTATAACATGCAGGTTAATCGCAAGATTGAACCCAACATGGGGGGACTGTCATGACGTTGGCCTGTGGGTAAGGTTTATGACCCCCCCCGCATAAATACCTTTCTCCCTTCCCCTCTCTTACTGACCCTACTGAAGGACTGCTGTCCTGTTAAATATATAGAGTCTGGGAACATCAAACAAATGGGGAAAGGAACCATATTTTGGTAATAAAACCAGTTGGAAATATGCTTGATAACGTAATAAGTATGGATGTCAGTTCGTTGTTATCTGGGACATTATGATTGATGACAGGACGACATAAACTGTACCTGAGAAAGTATACACCCTCTAGTTATCAGTCACATGGAATTGTTATGCAATTGAAATGTTTTATATTGAAATTGTTTGTTAGGAGATTAAATGTAATTTTAGCTTCCAAATGAGAGAATTGGGTTTTCATAAGGAAAGTGCCCTGCTTGATCAGTGGCCCACCCCTGTGAAGAGACAGGGGTTATAAACGATGAAACACATCCCTCCCCCTCTCCACTATATAAGCCTTTGACGAAAAGATAACCAGGTTGTTCCAGTACGGGAGTTCTGCAGCCTCTACGTTTTAAGGTCACACATGTCAACTAAGCCAACCTCGGCGTGAGCTATGGTATGAACTGGTATGAACTTTGAGCTTATTCACTACAGAAGTGATACTTCCTAGCCGCTGTAGACGTGGGCTAGGAAAGGACGGACGACGGATCCAGTCTAACAGACGGACGAAGATACCACCACGTATCCAATTTACCACCAGAGACATTCTTAAGAGTTTACAGGAAGATCTGTTGGCCAACCCGGCCAGCATCTACGACCAATCTACCGAAGCGCAGCTCAGAGTAAATATTTATTGCATTTTCCTTTTCCAAATGGGCGGTAATTTAGAATGCATAAGATAATGTATTTACGATAGCCTAGCTGCTGTTTCTCTGTTCCTAAATCTTCCCGCTCTTTCATTCAAGCCCAACCCCCTTTCCTTTGTGTAACCAGCCATGATACAGGTTCCGTCCACCAGGACGTTTTCTGTATGACATCATTTGTATTCTGTGTATATGTAATTCTGTGTGATTAGTTTAGGTATTTAGTAAATAAATAATTAAACCCAATTTTGTATTGCTGATTCAACTTGTTAGCCAGGGTTCGTGAAGATAGCCAAGAATTTGCAACTTTCATTATGAGACTGAAAATAAGATAACGGTTAATATTGACTGCTACCGATGTAAAATATGACTAAGTATTTAAAGAGTTTATTCGGAAGATAACGGCTCTATAAACGTTCGTCCGTGGTGCCCCGACTTTCTAGTTAATTACATTTACATGATTAGCTTAATCAGGTAATATTAATTACAGAGAAAGAATTTTATAGGTTAGCATGTCATATCACTTAATCCGGCATAGCCAAAGACACGACAATGGCTGTGTTCTTAGGAAAAATTGTGAGTGAGCCCACTCGCTTGGCTGAGAAGCAACCCCACACATGAATGGTCTCAGGATGCTTTACTGTTGGCATGATACAGGACTGATGGTAGCGCTCACCTTGTCTTCTCCAGACAAGCTTTTTACTGGATGCCCCAAACAATCGGAAAGGGGATTCATCAGAGAAAATGACTTTACCCCAGTCCTCAGCAGTCAAATCCCTGTACCTTTTGCTGAATATCAGTCTGTCCCTGATGTTTTTTCCTGGAGCGAAGTGGCTTCTTTGCTGCTCTTCTTGACACCAGGCCATCCTCCAAAAGTATTCGCCTCACTGTGGGTGCAAATGCACTCACACCTGCCTGCTGTTATTCCTGAGCAAGCTCTGTACTGGTGGTTCCCCGATCCCGCAACTGAATCAACTTTAGGAGACGGACCTGGCGCTTGCTGGACTTTCTTGGGTGCCCTGAAACCTTCTTCACAACAATTGTACCACTCTCCTTGAAGTTCTTGATGATCCGATAAATGGTTGATTTAGGTGCAATTTTACTGGCAGCAATATCCTTGCCTGTGAAGCACTTTTTGTGCAAAGCAATGATGACGGCACTTGTTTCCTTCCAAGAACAATGATTCCAAGCACCACCCTCCTTTTGAAGCTTCCAGTCAGTTATTCGAACTCAATCAGCATGACAGAGTAATCTCCAGCCTTGTCCTTGTCAACACTCACTGACATTGACATGATGTCAACTGGTCCTTTTGTGGCAGGGCTGAAATGCAGTGGAAATGTTTTCGGGGATTCAGTTCATTTGCATGGCAAAGAGGGACTTTGCAATTAATTGCAATTCATCTGATAACTTCATAACATTCTGGAGCATATTCAAATTGCCATCATACAAACTGAGGCAGCAGACTTTGTGAAAATTAATATTTGTGTCATTCTCAAAACTTTTGACCACGACTGTACACATACACACTTGATCTCTCTTCTCTCTCCTCCCTCTCTCTATTGTCGAACTTTTCTATGATTTCATGTTTTTTGTTTGTCTATCTTTTGTATGTCTTTTTCAACACATTTATCTATGTTTACAACAAGCAATGGGAAGATATCAGAACAGGGACATTGGGGAATAATAACATATTGTACGGGATACAGTTGTACAGTAGTGAAGCCGTCTCTATAGTCATGCAATGTGCATTGCTATGGAAATGGTGGGATGTGTTTTTCTATGAAAATTATGTTTACTGTAATTATGAAGCAGCTATGATGCAACTATGATGGTGATATGATATGGATTACAATTATCATCCTGAATATTAAGCCTGTACTTACTTAATGTTACAGACATAGACACTCAACCATGGGTTATATATTTTTTAGACATCACACATTATATAGTCCATTATATAGTATGATGTCTTAGCCAGACATCATACACACTACAATATCACACACGAACCTACTCAGATCTACTACACACATAATATCTTGACTACTTTCTTTAAACATCTGTGGCATTCGCTCACAGGCAAATGGGCAAGGGAATAAAACAAATATTTCTAGAACCTGTTTCTTGAATTCTAAAAAGAGACATTTTAAATCTCAAATTTTGACCTCTTACTAACTTTACAAGCACTAATTATGGTCCATTTAGATTGAAAATAGTATCTAGTTATAGTAATGGGTGAAATAAATATAGCCAGTTATAATTGTAACAGTTTAGCAGATTATAAAAAAAGAAAATCAGTGTTTATGTGGGAAAGGAATATAACATATACTGTTTACAGAAAACTCACGTTATATCCTTAGATGAAGTTGTGTGGAAAAAGGAATGGGGTGGTGAAATATTTTTTTGTCACGGACACAAGAACTCAAAAGATGTGATGATACAAATTAACCAAAATTTCAATCTGAATGTGCAAATAGTCAGTGTAACAGTATAGCTTCCGTCCCTCTCCTCGCCCCTACCTGGGCTCGAACCAGGGACCCTCTTCACACATCGACAACAGCCACCCTCGAAGCATCGTTATCCATCGCTCAACAAAAGCCGCGGCCCTTGCAGAGCAAGGGGAACAACTACTTCAAGGTCTCAGAGCGAGTGACGTCAACAATTGAAACGCTACTAGCGCGCACCTCGCTAACCCGCTAGCCATTTCACATCGGTTACATCAGGAAGTTGGATCCTTTTGAATATGAAAGTGGATGAAAAACTGATTTAGTACATTAATCTATATGGTCCAAACAGTCTTCAAGACTGTTGGAAACACATTCCTCATGAAGCTGGTTGAGAGAATGCTAAGAGTGTGCAAAGCTGTCATCATGTCACAGTATCCACAGAAAATGGTGCCCCTCCTCGGCCGGGCGGCGCTCGGCAGTCATCGTCGCCGGTCTACTAGCTGCCACCGATCTATGTTTCTGTGTTCGTTGTGTTTTGTCTGTTTAAGTCCGCACCTGTTTCCTTTTCTGTAATTAGTAGGGGGGGTATTTAGTTTGTTCCTTTTGGTTTGTGTTTTGTGCGGGATTGTTTATTCGTCAGCGGGCAGGTCTGTGAACGTTCTGTGTTTTTGCACATTTTTCCCCAGCGGATTCTCGCTAGAGGAATGTTATATTTGCCGAGCTGCGCCCCGTGCGTATCTTTGTTTTCTCGGAGTTTACTGTGTTCCCATGTGGTCTCTGGGCACACCCTATGCCCTTTTGTTATGCCGAGTGGTTTTTCGGTGCAATAAATATTCCGTTCTATGGCACTACTGGACTACGTCTCCTGCGTTTGACTCTGCCTTTTCCTCCTGCCTTATGGAATCCTGACACATCAAGGCAAAGGGTGGCTACTTTGAAGAAATTGTATAACACTTTTTTGGTTACTACATGATTCCATATGTGTTATTTCATAATTGTGATGTCTTCACTATTATTCTATAATGTAGGAAATAGTCAAAATAAAGAAAAACCCTTGAATGAGTAGGTGTGTCCACACTTTTGACTGGTACTGTATAAAAGAACGCAAGATTCAAGACTTTGTGCTTTTCAGCTAAAATTATTGTACAGAATTCTTGCCACCAACAAAATGTTGAATATTTTGGGCATACTGTCACGTTGTCTAATGATTGGAGACAGGCCCAGGAATATGTAATAGGGGTTTTTATTTATTCCACCCAAACAAAAGAGCGAGGTGTAAACCTCTAAATAATACACGGGACGAGACCCGTAAAACAAGTGCACAATAACACGTATTATAGAAGCTGATACAACAGCACAGGTAATCACAGGTCCAACGGACATTGTAACAATAACCGACAAGGACAATGGGGATCAGAGGGCACATATATAACATACTAATCAGGGGGAATGGGAACCAGGTGTGCGTAATGAGACAACACAGTCCGGGGTTGGTGGCAATGAATCCAGTTCAGTGACGCCTAGAAGGCCGGTGACGTAGACCTCCAGAGCTGGTGCACGGAATGAACAGCAGTACCGGAGGGATCCTTCTTGACCGCCAAGTGTTCCCGGTCCCCGACGTCGTAGTTACTCTGGGCGGGGCTCAGCTGCTTAGAGTAGAAGGCGCAGGGCCGCAGCTTTGGAGGGGTTCCGGTGCGCTGGGACAGCACTGCCCCAATTCCTACTTCAGAGGCATCCACCTCGACAATGAAGGGATGTTAGGGGTCGGGATATGCCAGCACGGGAGCAGTGGTGAAGCGTGCCTTCAGTGTCTCGAACGCCCTCTCCGCCTTCCAACAAAGCCGAGAGGAGAGCAGAGAGGTAAGAGGCACTACCACCGTGCTGAAGCCTCGGATGAACCTCTGAAAATAGTTGGCGAACCCCAGGAATCGCTGGACTGCTTTCACAGAGTTGGGGATGGGCCATAACCTGACTGCACTGACGCATTGCTCCTTCATCTCCACTCTTTCTGTGGATATGAGGTAGCCCAAAAATGACACGGACCGCTGGAAAAAGAGAAGACTTCTCGTTTAACATATAGATCATGCTCCAACAGTCTTCCCAGCACAGACATGACTAACAAGAAATGCTGGGCGCGATCAGCAGAATAGACCAAAATGTTGTCTATATAAACCACTACGCCCTGTCCCAGCATGTCCCGAAACACCTTGTTAATAAAGGCCTGGAAGACTGAAGGTGCATTAGACAGGCCAAAAGGCATTATGAGATACTCGTATTGGCCCGTGGTCATGGAAAAGGCTGTTTTCCATTCTTCGCCTGCATGAATGCGCACCAGATTGTAGGCGCTCCTCAAGTCCAGTTTCGTGAAGTACTGCACCCCGTGCATTTGTTCGATGATGGTTGGGATGAGGGGTAAAGGATAGCTGAACTTGACAGTGGCTTTATTCAGAGTTCAATAATCAATGCAGAGGCACAGTGTCCAATTCTTTCTTTTAAACAAAAAATAAGCTAGAGGAGGCTGGTGACATAGAGGGGTGGATAAAACCCTGTTGGAGGCTCTCCTGTGCATAGGTCTTGATGGCCTCGATCTCCGCATAGGAGAGGAGATAGACATGTCCTCTCGGGAGAGCTGCAGGTCAATGGCAGCAGGTCAATGGCACAGTTCCAGGGGCAATGAGGAGGCAGGCATGTAGCCTCGGTCTTACCTTGCTTTTCCTCTGGTAACTCCACTTGAGGGGCGTGATACCGGAATTTCCACCGTAGTGGTGTTGACAGACACCGCGAGACACCTCCCCTGACACTCCTGCGACCAACCCAGCAGGAAATTACAGCGTTATGCCAACTCAAACAAGGGAGACTAAAAACAACGGGTTGCGTGGGGGTGTCTATAATCATAAAGGTGATCTGTTCTAAATGAGTGTCATGGGTCAGCAAAGATCAGTGATGTGATTTACGAGCCTTGCCCCTATTGGACGATTATCCACGGGACAAACCGGAATGGGTGACTGTAGGGGAACCAAAGGAAAGCGTAATGCATTGGCCAGTGAGCTATCTAACAGATTCTCGGCAGCTCCGGAATCAATCAGAGCTAACGGGAGTGAGGTGCTAGGGTATTCAGGGAATTTAATGCGAAAACACACTGGTTGAGTTAACAGAAAAGGAGGGGAGATCTTGCATTCTACCTGGGTTGGAGCAGGAGAATTCCCTGGTATGTCACCTTCTCGCCTATTTGTGGATAGAGGGCAAGTCGGGGAGAAATTACCGCTTTCCCCACAATAGGAGCAGAGGCCCAGATTCCTACTTCTCCTTTGCTCTGCCTCAGGCAAACATGCAGAGCCCACCTCCATCGGCTCTGGCCACGGAGCAGGTGTAGCCATGGGCTCCGAATTCCGCGCATTCATCGGGACTGCATGAGGTTGTCCAAACGTATCGCCATGCTGATGAGCTGGTCGAGTGACAGGTTGTCATCAGGGCAGGCTAACTCAATCTGTACCTCCTCCCGCAGTCCGCTGCGGAACACGGTGACCAGATCCGACTCGTTCCATCCTGTGGAGGCCACGATGGTCCGGTACTCCACCCTCCTCTTGGCCCTCCACAGGATGATCAAACACCCAGCGGAAGAGGAGGGGGAAGCGCTTGCTGGACTCGTCCTCGGGTCCGCCTGTTTCCCAGACCGCGGTGCCCCAGTCCCGGGCCCGTCCAGTCAGTGCTGAGACGACGGTGGCAACCCTGTCTCTCCCGGAGACAGCCTTGGCGTAGCGAGCGAGGTACAGGTCGCAGTGCAGAAGGAATCCCTTGCATCTCGCTGGCGCGTTGTCAAAGCGCTCCGGGAGGGACAGGGGTATTCCGCGGGCCAGCTCAGATGGGACGGATGCAGGTAGTGGTGTGGGGGATGGTGCCGGAACCGGTGCAGGAGACTGGAGAGAGACTGCACATTCCCCTCCAAGCGCAGGATGGTTGCCAGCACGCTGTCCATAGCGCTGCTGAGTCTGGAGAGACAGTCCTCGTGATGCTGGACTGTCCCGAAAATGGTCGATGGCTTAATCTTTCCTGCTCTCTCCATTTATGAGGGTTGGTTATTCTGTGATGTTGTCAAATGATTGGAGAAAGAATCAAGAATACATAATAGGGGTTTTTATTTACTCCACACAAACAAAAGAGCGAGATGTAAACCTCTAAAAAGTACAAGGGACGAGACCCATTAAACAAGTGCACTTATGGAAGCCGATACAACAGATACAACAATGAATCCAGTTCAGTGATGCCTAGAAGGCTGCTGACGGATTTAATGGTGCTCCGTGGGATGTTCAAAGTTTCTGATATTTTTTTATAATCCAACCCTGATCTGTACTTCTTCACAACTTTGTCCCTGACCTGTTTGGAGAGCTCCTTGGTCTTTATGGTGCCGCTTGCTTGGTGGTGCCCCTTGCTTAATGGTGTTGCAGACTCTGGGGCCTTTCAGAACAGGTGTATGCATATTGAGATCATGTGACACTTAAATTACTTTATTTAACTAATTATGTGAATTCTGAAGTTAATTGGTTTCACCAGATCTAATTTTGAGGCTTCACAGCAAAGGGGGTGAATACATATGCACTCATCACATTTCTTTTTTTTTTTAAACGAGCAATTTTCTTCATTTCATTTTACCAATTTGGGCTATTTTTTGTATGTCCATTACATGAAATCCAAATAAAAATCCATTTAAATTACAGGTTGTAATGCAACAAAATAGGTAAAACGCAAGGCACGTAGCTGGGATGGGCTGAGGGAAGCTGAGGGTTAGGATGTGGAATTGGAGACAAGTGGAAGTGGAGTTACTGGGTGGGGGATAGAATGACGGTCAAAGATAAAAGTACAAAAATAAAGTCAAAGTTAAACAAAACAAAAAGTATGTTTGAATGACAGGGGCAACATTGTTACATCTAATGCTTTGTCTGAGGCTGATTCCGTGAAGGTGTTTGTACGCGTGTACACATGCATATACACACACTGTCATTCAAACTCACACACGTGCACATACACGGACACACGTACACACATGTAAGTCGTGCCATCACACATGTAAATAGTGCCATACATGGATGTGAATCTGTTAGATGGCTGAATGTAATGTACATTTTGAGTGACTTCACTGCAAGTAGATTGTATGTTTTAATAATATTAATATTTAATAAAAACAGCTGTTTTTCATATCCACAAACAGCCACAGCAAACAAACACAAACCAGATCATGGCTTTGAATGTCTCTTCATGTCATCAGTGGATTCAGTCAGTCTGCTTACTCAACTGTGAGAACAGGCAAAGTACAGAGGGTACCAGTGGAAGGATGCAGATCAGGAACTTGGATGACTCACATTGGAGGCATCATGGAAAAAAAACTGAGCACTTACGACAAACATTGCTGTCCCAGTATTTACTTCTGTAAAATGCTATTAATATCAATAACATGTATCTTGAAGTCACCACTGGATGGATTTGAGGGGGTGCGATACATCTTACTCTCAATTAACATGATGGGTCTGATTTGCGTAATAGGTGTAACTTACTGATCAGTGACTTGGTTGACACGTGTGTTTCGAAAGACACCAAACAGATAGAAATTAGAGCTCTCTCTCTGCTCTCAAGTCCTTCACAACAACCCAGTGGGCAAAACGTCATTTTACAACCAGTATACAATGTGACCAGGATGTCACAGCAACCAGTTTGACCCACTGGGAAAGAATTGATGCATTCAACTTTTACAGTTTCAATGTCCTTGTCCTCGAGTAGAAGCCTAGCTTGTGTAAATGTCATATAGGAATATGCAAGAGCAAAGCCAGAAAACTCTGCCTGTGTCACGCCTCCAGGTGCCTGAAGCGATGGGCTTGGGAGTAACATTGGATGTGACAGGTGAGCGTCGTCTACGAATTCCATGGATTCATCCCAGATTGCAACCCTCACAAAAGGGAGTCTCCAAGAAAAATATGCATCCATCTGCGACAAATCTGGTAGGACGATGTAACAGATAAAAGACACAAAAGAGGAATAAAGCCTATACAAGCAAGATGACAGGGGTTTCACGTGGCTGTACTTACCAAAAACACCTTGTGAGTTATTCTTGCACAAGGTATTGCAGACGCTATCATTGTACTGAGTAACATTGTTTTATTTAATACAGTGAAAAACTATAATTGATGTTTCACTTTCTCCATACAAGATAAACTGGATGACAATACTGGTATTTAGAATGGCTGATTTGAACATGCATGACAATGTATGTTAATTATTACAAAGGGGGGGAAATTCGTTGTATTATCCTTGTGAGGATGGACTGATTGATATTAATGTCAACTGCTTCTTATAAAAGCACGAAAACCTGCAAACACTCCATGTACTTAGATGAACTGTTTATGTTGCGTTTTGCATTGCTACTTGAGCGTTCCACATCATTATGACCCCTGACCTCAAAGGTTATACTCCGCCACCCAGGCAAGCTTGTCGTGCCTCTCCAGATTGGCACCATTGACCTCAAATCAGTGAGGCCCCCCTTTTAGTCTTCCTCTGCAGTAGAGAAATTAAGGACAGTTCAGCAGCAAGACAAATGTATTTACTTAAATTTGCTTTTTTCATAACCAACGTCCACTTTGGCAGCTTCATTTGAAATATACCTTCCCCTCTATAGGGTCAGGCTATAGAAAGGCGGCCATCATCATTTAACTTAAAGCTTCAATCATTTGTTACACAATTCCTCCTTTGTACCGGGCATATAGAGAAACAGAACTGGAAAGAGAAATATCAATTGGACGGAAATAGGTAGGAGTAAATACAGTATTAAAATCACAGTCACACAAAACATGAATACGGTTCCACTGGACGAGCCAATCAAAGTAAAGGGATGGGCATTACATTAGAGTTAGTTGAGAAATGAAAATATGCTACCCACTTGGTTTATATAGCGAGGCCAAACAATGCATGATTTACTGTTGTGACCTAGTAAGCACGCACTTCCAATCTAGATAAATAAAATTTATTTTGTTTTACAATATTTTCTGGATTTTGATTCATGTGACAGACGCAACATCCCCTCTGACTTATGTGACTGACAGGATAGAGAAAGGCTCCTTGCAATGTTCCATGCATGTGATGATTAATATGCACCATGGCAACCCACAGGAAAGAAAGTGTTCCTCCGGCCTCATATACTAGAGCAGTGAGGTGCAGGGGGTGAATCCTGCCCCCAGTATCTGCCATTACAGGTTTATGATGGGGGCAGAGTGCACCGAGGCCTCCCCACTCAAAACTGTCTAAAACAGAGCTCTTGTTAAAACACACACAACAGGGACGTGTTGACCAGTTTGCGTGATGGTTCTCAGAGGTATCTCTGAGACACAAGCTTCGTCCGAGGCACTGTGTGTTTTCGTAGCTGTGTTTCTGTGTTTGCATGCGTGAGCATGTGGCAATTTAATAGGGAGGTAGGGTTCAATAGGGCGCCGCCTTGTTGACAGTTTGGATTTACAAGAGCCTCGTAAGATGCCCCGTAAGATCTATTTGCTTCAACGTACCTGTCCTCACTTGGTTCTTAATGATGTGGTGGATAGATGAGTGGCATGGGCAGAGAGAGCTTTGGCTTGTGAAGTGCGCTGCTCCCGGATGAACCACCTGCATTGCCTTTATCTCCACTCAGCCTCACTCCCCCGAGTCACAAACCCACAATCCCCCAGATGCGTGGGAAGCACAACTCGCCAATCAATGTAGAACCTTTTCATCTCACTTCCTTTGTTATACTCAATATAGGCAGCCTTGAGTGTCTCTGATCACTAGATCAAGGCATTTGTCTGTCTGTCACGGTCTGGCAATCTACGCATCCATCTATCTAAATCGGACCGTTATCACCATGAGGAGTAATAGACAATTCATTGGTAACCACTCGCTTGCATGCCTAAACTTTACCTTACCCTAACCCTAACCACTGACTAGCATGCCTAAATCTAACCTTGGATGTAAATGTCAGCCGTTTTGCAATTCAGAGAATATTAGCGTTTCTCATGCTATAATATATATAGTGCACAGCAAATTTGCAAGTGTTAAAATCTAGGTATTGAGTTAAAAAGTGTTGTGAGTGTTATGTTTGAGTGCTGATTCTATTGGGTTAACACCAGTGGGACTGAAATTGACACCACCAGCAGTGAATAAATTGAGTCATTTGAAATACAGTGGAATCAACGTGTGGTGTTGTTGTTACTCGACAGTGTTAAGTTCAATTCTGTTCAAGGGATACTTTGGGATTTTGGTAATGATCTCTTCACAAACCAGTGTATTATGACTTGCAAGTGTGACATGCCCCATGAACCAGGATTTTCAGACCATGATGTGGAGGGTAGCTAGGCCTTAACTAAAGACCTTGAGAAATGTATAAGGTATAATTTAAATAAAAACAAGTATACTTAAGCAGTCCCTTGGTGAATACTTCAGGACTGTAATGAATGCAGCAACCATATATCTGTCACTAACAAACACAGTCATGGGTGGGTATTCCCTCCCCCCCAAACAATACTGTAACAGTACACAAAAAAAGTGTAACAGCAACATCTCTAATACAGTGTTATTAAGTCGGAATTTGCAACACCCATGGTGTTAGAGAACTTACACTCTAGGGGTGTTAGTTTGTCAACACTTTGGTTTAGTTGAACACTTTCGGTGGGTCACATATACACACCAAGAAAGTGTGTGTCCTATAGCTGAGAGATATAAGAAAGGAAATTATTTATCTATATTTTTTACCGATATTTAACCCCTTTTTTGGCAATAAACTACTTCCATAGATGTTTTAAACTTGTGAGGCTTGTGGGGCTTGAGGGCATCCTAGAGGTAAACACCTTTGCATAGAAGGGGCATATTTGTACACTACAGACAGAAGTTGGAGGTACCGACTTCAGACGAGGCCCATTCTGACGCTACAAGTGTTTTCGTGAGAAGACAGATTTTCTGACAAACACTGCTGGTGCACAGTGTCGTGTTGTGACTATCATTAATGTGATGATGGTTATTTTATCAAATTAATTAACTATGTTTAATTATTACGTGATGAAATTAATCATGTAACAATTAGCTCATTAGTAACTTGAGGCACCACTGAAAAAGTTTGCTTATTGAGTTACCGTTTCCCGAATTAACTCAGGAATATATCAGAATATCGTTATCATACCAGTCATCCATTAATCATTATTACCTCATATCAGTCTCATTCTGAAAGTCGTTGACTTCATAAATCTGCACGAACCCTAGTCTAAATGATGATTCAGCGATGAACAAATTGGCTTTGTTATTTATTTACTAACTAACTAAATAATAACAGAAATACATAAACACACACTTAGGTTGAATTGATTACTAACATAATGCAATGAAAACGTCCCTAGTGGACTAACCCAATATGACGGCTGGATACACAATGAAAGGGGTGTCGAAAGAAAGACAGGGAGAAGGAGAGACAAAGGAATTCAACTGTCTTACATACATTTGAATAATAAGGTCACCGTGAATATGGATTTTTAACACCCTAACAACCACTCATTCGGATTTCGAAATGCAACATATCTTTACGCTTAGATGTCTTTGTCTGTCATCTCTCTGTTGAAACCGCTCGATCTGTCTGTGACGAATAGTTAGAAAGTCTCTGGTAGTGTAAGTCTCTAGTTGTCCACCAGAGGTCACAATTTCCTCAGTTGTAGGCTTCTTCGTCTCTGAGTATACGTTAGACTGGATACATCAGTAGAGTCTGACCATTGGTGGACATCCATCTCAACACCGTCTGCCTGCTTGGTCTCAATGGTTGTGTTGTGTCTTTGGCTATGCCGGATTAAGTGATATGACATGCTATTCTATAAAATCATTTCTCTGTAATTAATATTACCTGCTTAACCTGTTAGGGCTAGGGGGCAGTATTTGCACGGCGGGATAAAAAAAATGTACCCGATTTAATCTGGTTACTAATCCTACCCAGTAACTAGAATATGCATATACTTATTATATATGGATAGAAAACACTCTAAAGTTTCTAAAACTGTTTGAATGGTGTCTGTGAGTATAACAGAACTCATTTGGCAGGCAAAACCCTGAGACATTTTCTGACAGGAAGTGGATACCTGATGTGTTGTATTACCTTTAAACCTATGCCATTGAAAAACACAGGGGCTGAGGAATATTTTGGCACTTCCTATTGCTTCCACTAGATGTCACCAGCCTTTACAAAGTGTTTTGAGTCTTCTGGAGGGAGATCTGACCGAACAAGAGCCATGGAACGATGATGGCCCATTAGACACCTGGCGCGCGAGTTCATGTTGGGTACCCTCGTTCCAATACGTTATAAAAGAGTATGCATTCGTCCACCTTGAATATTATTCATGTTCTGGTTAAAAAAGGCCCTAATGATTTATGCTATACAACGTTTGACATGTTTGAACGAACGTAAATATATTTTTTCCCCTCGTTCATGACGAGAAGTTCGGCTGGCTTAGATCATGTGCTAACAAGACAGAGATTTTTGGACATAAATGAAGAGCTTTTTTGAACAAAACTACATTCGTTATGGACCTGTGATACCTGGAAGTGACATCTGATGAAGAGAATCAAAGGTAATGGATTATTTACATAGTATTTTCGATTTTAGATCTCCCCAACATGACGACTAGTCTGTATCGCAACGCGTATTTTTCTGGGCGCAGTGCTCAGATTATTGCAAAGTGTGATTTCCCAGTAAGGTTATTTTTAAATCTGGCAAGTTGATTGCGTTCAAGAGATGTAAATCTAAAATTCTTTAAATGACAATATAATATTTTACCAATGTTTTCTAATTTTAATTATTTAATTTGTGATGCTGACTTGACTGCCGGTTATTGGAGGGAAACGATTTCCTCAACATCAATGCCATAGTAAAACGCTGTTTTTGGATATAAATATGAACTTGATAGAACTAAAAATGCATGCATTGTCTAACATAATGTCCTAGGAGTGTCATCTGATGGAGATTGTAAAAGGTTAGTGCATCATTTTAGCTGGTTTTATGGTTTTGGTGACCCTGTCTTTGACTTGACAAAACATTACACACAACTCTTGTAAATGTACTGTCCTAACATACTCTAAATTTATGCTTTCGCCGTAAAACCTTTTTGAAATCGTAAAACGTGGTTAGATTAAGGAGATGTTTATCTTTCAAAGGGTGTAAAATAGTTGTATGTTTGAAAAATTTGAATTTTGACATTTATTTGGATTCAAATTTGCCGCTCTTGAAATGCACCTGCTGTTGATGGAGTGCACCACGGGTGGGTCGCTTGCGTCCCACCTAGCCCATAGAGGTTAAACAGCGGTTGACATGCTTCGAAGTACGGTAATGGAATATTTAGAATTCTTTTGTCACGAATTGCGCCATGCTCGTCACCCTTATTTAGCCTTTAGGATAGTGTCTAGAACGCACGAACAAAACGCCGCTGTTTGGATATAACGATGGATTATTTTGGACCAAACCAACATTTGTTATTGAAGTAGAAGTCCTGGGAGTGCATTCTGACGAAGACAACAAAGGTAAGAACATTTTTCTTATAGTAAATCTGACTTTGATGAGTGCTAAACCTGCTGCGTGTCTAAATAGCTAGCCCTGTGATGCCGGGCTATCTACTGAGAATATTGCAAAATGTGCTTTCACCGAAAAGCTGTTTTAAAATCGGACATATCGAGTGCATAGAGGAGTTCTGTATCTATAATTCTTAAAATAATTGTTATGCTTTTTGTGAACGTTTATCGTAAGTAATTTAGTAAATTCACCGGCAGTGTTCGGTGGGAATGCTAGTCACATGCTAGTCACATGCTAATGTAAAAAGTTGGTTTTTTATATAAATATGAACTTGATTGAACAAAACATGCATGTATTGTATAACATAATGTCCTAGGGTTGTCATCTGATGAAGATCATCAAAGGTTAGTGCTACATTTAGCTGTGGTTTGGGTTTATGTGACATTATATGCTAGCTTGAAAAATGGGTGTCTGATTATTTCTGGCTGGGTACTCTGCTGACATAATCTAATGTTTTGCTTTCGTTGTAAAGCCTTTTTGAAATCGGACAGTGTGGTTAGATTAACGAGAGTCTTATCTTTAAAATGGTGTAAAATAGTCATATTTTTGAAAAATTGAAGTAATAGCATATCTAAGGATTTGAATAACGCGCCACAGGATTCAACTGGCTGTTGAGTAGGTGGGACGCAAGCGCAAGCGTCCCACCTAGCCAATAGAGGTTAAACTTCCTGTTCCAAGGACGTGCGGACTTGCGGTCCCCACGTTCAAAGGACAAAGATCACCTACAGAACTAAGCCAACCTCAGCGTGAGCTCTGGTTGAATGACAAGAACCTAACGAAATGAACATCGAATCTCAACGTGAAGGTGACGACCTACACGCGGAAGGATGAATTTCGACTATATCAGCCAGAATATAGCATGAGCATAAATCATGGCAACTTGGTATGAACTTTGAACTCTTATTCACTAAAGAAGTGATATCTCCTAGCCGTTGCGTTAGCAACAGCAGCTGTAAACGTGGGCTAGAAAAGGACGGACAAACTATTTGTTCTACCACAGACGACGGTACTACCAAGTATGCGTTCTACCACCAGACATTCTTCAAAGGACAACCCTTTGAGTAAATATTTATTGCATCTTCCTTTTTCAAATGGGTGGTTATTTAGAATGCATAAGATACGGTATTTACGTTAGCATAGCTGCCTACGGCCCGATAGAGACACAAAATCTTTTTGTTTCTCAGTCTTCCCGCACTTTCATTCAAAACCCACCCCCCTTTCTTTGTGTAACCAGCCGTCATATCTTTTCCGTCCACTAGGGATGCTTTCCTTTATGACATAATTTGTAATCAATGTATGATCCATTCAGTGTAGATGTAATTCTCTGTGATTATTTAGGTATTTCATAAATAAATAATTAAACCAAAATTTGTATTGCTGATTCAACTTGTTAGCCAGGGTTCGTGAAGATAACCAAGAATTTACAACTTTCAGATGAGACTAAATAAATTGAGGATTAAATATTGATTGCTATTGAGGTAAAAGATGACCAGGTCTTTAAGAGTTTATTCGGAAGATAACAGCTCTATAAACCTTCTTTCGTGGTGCCCCGACTTTCTAGTTAATTACATTTACATGATTAGCTTAAAATCCATTTTTATGCCATTTTTCTCATAAAAAAGCGATAATATTCCGACCGGGAATCTGCATTTAGATAAACAGATAAAGGAAAAGAAACCATTCGGTCGAAGCGGGCACGCGCCTCAGCCCATAGTACTCTGAGTGGCCACTTGCCAAAAGCGATAAAGTGTTTCAGCCAGAGCCTGCCTCGATATCGTTCAATGTTTTCCCGGGCTCTGAGACCCTATGGAAGACGTAGGAAGTGTCACGTTATTGCACAGATCCTGAGTCTTCAATAAAAAGAGCCAAGATGAAACACTACTTCTCAGACAGGCCACTTCCTGCTTGAAATCTTCTCAGGTTTTGGCCTGCCATAGGAGTTCTGTTATACTCACAGACACCATTCAAACAGTTTTAGAAACTTTAGGGTATTTTCTATCCAAAGCCAATAATTATATGCATATTCTAGTTACTGGGCAGGAGTAGTAACCAGATTAAATCGGGTACGTTTTTTATCCAGCCGTGCAAATACTGCCCCCTATCCCCAACAGGTTAATTTTCGTCAACGGGTTTATTTAGTGGTGAAAGAAGGGTGTGTTTCATAGTTTAGAACCAGTGTCTGTTCACTTGGGCGGGGCCTCTGAGTGAGCGGAGTTTCTCTATGACAAACCGTTCTCTCATTTAAGAAGCTAAAATTACATTTAATATTTTCACAAATAGTTTCATATTTAAACATTTAAATTGCACAACAATTCCATGTGAAACTGATAACTAGAATGTGTAGACTTTCCAAGATACAGTTTATGTCATCCTATCATCAGTAATAATGTCTCAGATGCCAACTGATCTGACATCATATTCATTAAGTATCAACGGATATTTTCAACTGGTTGGATTACCGAAATATGGTTCAGTTTCCCACCTTTTGATGTTACCAGACTATGTTAACAAAGGGATTTTCAATAGTCACATCGGTAGAGTAGAGAGAGGAAAAAGGGGAAAGGTATTTATGGGGGTCATAAACCTACCCCAACAGGCCAAAGTCATGACAGTTGATTATTCAGGGTTCAGCTCCCGACCATTTTACATGCCAGTAGCAACCCGGCATTGTACTGGTCTAATGTAAATTTCGATTGGCAGTCCTTTTATGCACTCGCCTGGAGAGCAGTTCCATCACATTGCCACAATGACTGTGCTCACGTGGGCGTGGTTACTGACCGAAATAGTGTAAAACTAAATCAGAGTTTTGGTTCTCTAACAACATGGACATGGCTTTCAGATAGTTATTTTGACCACCCGTGAAAGTAAATGTCATTCCTGTTCATTATGTTACATTTGTACACTGCAAATTAACATTTTCCATCAATATTTTAGCACATTTTAATATACATTTAATAACTTTATTTTAATATTATAACAAAGTAGTAACTTTCCCAACATTGGGATATGCATAGGCACTTCAGAAACATACACTCTTGTGTAAGCCTCATAAAAGCCACAAAAGTGTCAGCGCTTAATACGTGATGACAACACAACATGAGCCAGAATTACATTTCATCTCATGGGGAGGCAAAAATGACTATTTGAAAGCCTATACTAAGCCACACTTCCAGTCTTCTGTTCTGACCCGGTGGGTCATAGCTCAATAACCTAGCAGCAATAACCCAACAACACAACTAAGTGACCCATCTGGCTGGGTCAAAATAACCCAACGTATATTCTTTCTAATATTTACAAAAATGTGATTGTTTTTAAACGAGCATTTTTTTGTGCATGATGCATCCATTCCACTCAAACACCAGCTGCAAATCTAAAATCTAATCTAATGATTAACCTGTTTAACGTGATCGGTGTTGGGGTGGGGGCTGCATCTATACACTGATGCAGAGCTACCCAAAGATATATGCACAACGACCATCATCCCATCGGTGGCTCTGTGACATTGGCACTACAGTGCCCACTCCACTGCCACACAGCACCTAATTAGGCTATTAGTGGCTCGCCTGCTAGCTTTGAGTCACAACCCACGGGATCATCGCTCGTCCAAACAATACATGCAATGGAGAGAACAAAACTCATCTCCAAACACAATGTACAGTTGTAGTCGGAAGTTTACATACACTTAGGTTGGAGTCATTAAAACTCCTTTTTCAAGCACTCCACAAATTTCTTGTTTACAAACTATAGTTTTGGCAAGTCAGTGAGGACATCTACTTTGTGCATGACACAAGTAATTTTTCCAACAACTGTTAACTTAACAGACAGATTATTTCACTTATAATTCACTGTATCATAATTCCAGTGGGTCAGAAGTTTACATACACTAAGTTGACTGTGCCTTTAAACAGCTTGGAAAATTGGCCTTAGAAGCTTATGATAGGCTAATTGACATCATTTGAGCCAATTGGAAGTGTACCTGTGGATGGATTTCAAGGCCTACCTTCAAACTCAGTGCCTCTTTGCTTGACATCATGGGTAAATCAAAAGAAATCAGCCAAGACCTCAGAAAAATTGTAGACCTCCACAAGTCTGGTTCATCCTTGGGAGCAATTTCCAAATGCCTGAAGGTACCACGTTCATCTGTACGAACAATGGTACGCAAGTATACACACCATAGGACCACGCAGCCGATGACCCCAAGCATACTTCCAAAGTTGTGGCAAAATGGCTTAAGGACAACAAAGTCAAGGTATTGTAGTGGCCATCACAAAGCCCTCACCACAATCCTATAGAACATTTGTGGGCAGAACTGAAAAAGTGTGTGCGAGCAAGGAGACCTACAAACCTGACTCAGTTACACCAGCTCTGTCAGGAGGAATAAGCCAAAATTCACCCAACTTATTGTGGGAAGCTTGTGGAAGGCTACCCGAAACGTTTGACCCAAGTTAAACAATTTAAAGCCAATGCTACCAAATACTAGTTGTGTGTATGTAAACTTCTGACCCACTGGGAATGTGATGAAAGAAATAAAAGCTGAAATAAATCATTTTCTACTATTATTCTGGCATTTCACATTCTTAAAATAAAGTGGTGATCCTAACTGACCTAAGACATGGGAATTTTTACTAGGATTAAATGTCAGGAGTTGTGAAAACCTGAGTTTAAATGTATTTGGTTAAGGTGTATGTAAACTTCCGACTTTAACTGTATGTGTGTTTTTGTGCACGCTTTGTGCGTGATTATTGGTGGATTCAGAAGGACAATCAATGAGAGAATGATAACACGAGAGGGGGTGACGTCACACAGACAAATATACATACCCATCCACACACAAAAGCAAGCACAGCTGTGGTAATTCATAGAATTTCCTGCGTGGATATATTCTGAACAAAAATATAAATGTAAAGTGTTGGTCCCATGTTACATAAGCTGAAATAAAAGAACACAACATTTTTCCATACGGACAAAAAGCGTATTTCTGCATAATTTTGTGAACAAATATGTTTACATCCCTGACTGAGCATTTTTCCTTTGTCAAGAGGTGCGGCATATCAAGAAGCTGATTAAACAGCATGATCATTACACAGGTGCACGTTGTGCTGGGGACAATAAAAGGCTTCTCTAAAATGTGCAGTTTGGTCACACAACACAACGCTAAAGATGTCTCAAGTTTTGACCAAGCGTGCAGTTGGCATGCTGACTGTAGGAATGTCCACCAGTGCTGTTGCCAGATCATTTAATGTTCATTTCTCTACCATAAGCCGCCTCCAACATTGTTTTAGAGAATCTGTCAGTACGTCCAACCGGCCTCACTACAGCAGACCACGTGTATTGCGTTGTGTGGGCGAGCGGTTTGCTGATGTCAACGTTGTGAACAGAGTGCCCCATGGTGGCGGATGGGTTAAGCTATGGACAACAAATACAATTTTTTTTATTTTTATCAATGGCAGTTTCAATGCACAGAGATACCATGACAAAATCCTGAGGCGCATTATCATGCCATTCATCCACCGCCATCACCTCATGTTTCAGCATGACAATGCACGGCCCCATGTCGCAAGGATCTGTACAGAATTCCTGGAAGCTGAAAATGTCCCAGTTATTTCTTGGCCTGCATACTCACCAGACATGTCACCCATTGAGCATGTTTGTGTGTTCCAGTTCCTGCCAATATCCAACAACTTGGCATAGCCATTGAAGAGGGTTGGGACAACATTCCACAGGCCATAATCAACAGCCTGTTCAACTCTATGTGAAGGAGATGTGTTGCGCTACATGAGATACTGACTGGTTTTCTGATCCATGCCCCTATCTGTGATAGTCATGTGAAATCCATAGATTAGGGCCTAATTAATTTAAATTGACTGATTTCCTTATATGAACTGTAACTCAATAAAACATTTGAAATTGTTGCATGTTGCGTTTATATTTTTGACCAGTATAAATAGCCACCTGTCTTACCTTTGTCATCAAAGATGATAGTGTGTAGTGGTAACGTGCTTTGCTCATTAACTTTTCAGAGGAGTAGCCAATCAAACAGCAAATTTGTGGGTCTTAAAATCTTGGGGGCCATACTTGTGAACATAAGAAAGCATTTAAAGTTAATGGGTTTGCACGCACAAAATGTGCATCAGACAATGAAACGTGTCGATGTACTCTCGTGTGACAGAAGGCTAAATTGTAGCTGATCCCATCAAATAACAGTTAAGAACACATTTTTATTTGCAATGACAGCCTACACCGGCCAAACCTGGACGACGCTAGGCCAATTGTGTGCCGCCCTATGGGACTCCCAATCACGAACAGTTGAGATACAGCCTGGGAATCAAACCAGGGTGTCTGTAGTGACGCCTCTGGTACTGAGATGCAGTGTCTTAGACCACTGCGGCACTCGGGAGCCCAAAATGTAAGTTTATTGTTCATAATAAAAAAAACGAAAAGCCTTACGGATTTGTCAAATAGCAGTCATGTAAGCTATCATTGACATCGTCACTTCTCAGTGGCACACACGGCTAAAGCAGTTGACTCGCAATTGATATTTTATTCGTATTTATTTGTATTTTTTGCACTGACTCTTAAACAGGCTCAATGTACACACACTGGAATCCACAAACACACATACAGTGCATTCGGGAAAGTAGTCAGACCCCTTCACTTTTTCCACATTTTGTTGTTACAGCCTTATTCTAAAATGGATTAAATAAAAATGCTCCTGATCAATCTACACACACTACCACATAATCACAAAGACAAAACAGAAATACCTTACTTACATAATTATTCAGACCCTTTGCTACGAGACTCGAAATTGAGCTCAGGTGCATTTTTTTCCATTGATCATCCTTGAGATGTTTGTACAACTTGATTGGAGTCCACCTGTGGTAAATTCAATTGATTGGACATGATTTGGAAAGGCACACACAACTGTTTATATAAGGTCCCATAGTTGACAGTGCATATTAGAGAAAAAACCAAGCCATGAGGTCGAAGGAATTGTCCACAGAGCTCCGAGACAAGGTTGTGTCGAGGCACAGATCTTGGGAAGGGTACCAAAAAATGTCTGCAGCATTTAAGGCCCCCAAGAACACAGTGGAGACAACACAGAAGTGGCTTTGGGACAAGTCTCTGAATGTCCTTGAGTGGCTCAGCCAGAGCCCGGACTTTTAATTTTAACTATGCTTTGTGTAAAGTAACTATTTTTCCGGGGGAGCAATGGTTACTTTGGATACTGATCCCCAAATAATAATACTTTTTAAAACAATTTGAATACATATCTCAGAAAGTGACTACTTTCAAAACTATTTGAATACAGATTTCAGGAAGTGACTTCTTTTCAGAAACTATTGGATTGGCCGCCTTCAACTAATGGCAGGGCTGTATATGGAACTGTTTGTTAAAGATAGAAATAGAATGATTAGATCACACACAAGCTTGAGTACTATTCCAATCTATCTTGGTAGGCCGTCATTGTAAGTAAGAATTTGACTTGCCTAGTCAAATTATAAAAAATTAAATAACAATCTACACAATGCATTCAATCTGAACATTCTGTAAATGGCCATTATCCTGAATGTCCATTGCCCCAGCTGTACACAATCAAGTCAAAGCAATTAAGCAATGATATTTTGTACATAATAAAATAAGTATAAATAAATTGTGATGCTCAACTACTGTATGACACTTTCAACATTCCATGGAAATGGTTGAAAACTGCAATTAATGTTATGATACGTAAAAAAACTGCAGAGCAATTCAAAGCCCATTGCAAACAGAAAGTTGTATGCTTACACAGCAAATTCTTCAGTGTTAAAAATAAATAAATAACACAGAGTGTTTAATCAACACTGAAAGTGTGGAGTCTGTGGACCCATATAGTCACCTGAACAGTCATTCTGATTCCCATGTGAAATAGCCTTTTGAGTGACTAAAATATCACCCTTAATATTTTGGGGAGATAGAAATGCTCAGAAGTTGACAAAAAAGTACTTCTCTCATTGCCAACTACCAGGAAGTTATAAAAGACAGGCTGAGTGGGCGGGGAGCTTATATTCATGAGCTCACCTTGACTGACAGCTCTTTGAAACGCCTACGTCAAGAAATTTGGATCCAGTGAGCAGTGCTGCAGTAAAATCCTCTCTAGCTAACTTGGTGATGCACAAAGCAACTCAAACAATATTGAAATAGCTTTTTTACATCTCCCGAACAACCAAGCATTTTTTAGAGTGCAGGAGCCTGAAAGTCATATGTCACTTTGATCAAAACCATGCCCATCACGATCACATTTTCTAGAATTGTCGCGCCCTGATCTGTTTCACCTGTCCTTGTTATTGTCTCCACCCCCTCCAGGTGTCACTTATTTTCCCCAGTGTATTTATCCCTGTGTTTCTTGTCGCTCTGTGCCAGTTCGTCTTGTATGTTTCCAAGTCAACCAGCGGTTTTCCCGTTCTCCTGCTTTTTGCTATTCTCCTTTTTCTAGTCCTCCTGATTTTGACCCTTGCCTGTTTCTGGACTTTGTACACTCCTGCCTGACCATTCTTCCTGCCTTGACCACGCGCCTGTCTGCCACTCTGTACCTCCTGAACTCTGATCTGGTTTTGACCTTTTTGCCTGTCCACGACCATTCTCTTGCCTACCCCTTTGGCTTAATAAACCTTATAAGACGCTAACCATCTGCCTCCTGTGTCTGCATTTGGGTCTCGCCTTGTGCCTTGACAAGAATTTTCTATTCAAGGTTGAATTTTAGAATATTTTGTACATTGATTGATGATACACAAAGATAAATAACATACATTTTACTGAACTAATCCAATCAGGTAGTTCAGTGTTTTGCGTCCGTTACTGAAATGTTTGTTCCAGTTTAAATGCCTTAAGTTATTATAATCCACACAATTTGTAATAACTCCATTACTATGCAATTAAAAATACATTTCCGAAGTCCTATGTAAAAACAATGTTGCTGTTGTAATAACCACACAGTATTATTACATTACTACTTTATGGCTCAATTATTCTGGAAATACTGTATATAAATTAGATTTCACTACCGTGTTGGTATTTTCAAATAAACTACAAAATACAACTATTTTCTGCCCAGGTCTGGTGCACTTTAACCGTGAGTTTGAGACCCCCTTGCAGCAAGCTTTTTGTTGAGGAAAAAACATTTCACTGCCGGTGTCAAGAGGTGAGTGTAGCTGGTGCATCGAAGTCAGGCGCAGGAAAGCAGAGACGAGTGGACAAAGCACTTTACTAAGGCAATAATTTGCACAGAACACAACTGCGTAACAAAACAAATGCCCAACAAACCAGTGAAGCAGCACAAAGTACAAAAAACACAAGTACAAAGTACAGGCTGCCACAAAGCATGGGTAATAAAATAAACCCGGCGCAAACCAGCCGGAAGCGTGCCAACCTCAACAATAAACAATTACACACACAGACATGGGGGGAACAGAGGGTTAAATACATGACATGTAAAGAGGGAATGAATACCAGGTGTGTGGGAAAACAAGACAAAACAAATGGAAAATGAAAGGTGGATCGGCGATGGCTAGAAGACCGGTGACGTTGACTGCCGAACACCGCCCGAACAAGGAAAGGGAACGACTTCGGCGGAAGTCGTGACAGCCGGTCCTTGAGGCTCAATTCAAACGTATGTGACGAAGTGCATGATTTCAATAATGTATAAAACATTTTGCCCTACATTTACATTTAACATTTAAGTAATTTAGCAGACGCTCTTATCCAGAGCGACTTACAAATTGGTGCATTCACCTTATAATATCCAGTGGAACAACCACTTTACAATAGTGCATCTAAATCTTTTAATGGGGGGGGGGGGGGGTTAGAAGGATTACTTTATCCTATCCCAGGTATTCCTTAAAGAGGTGGGGTTTCAGGTGTCTCCGGAAGGTGGTGATTGACTCCGCTGTCCTGGCGTCGTGAGGGAGCTTGTTCCACCATTGGGGTGCCAGAGCAGCGAACAGTTTTGACTGGGCTGAGCGGGAACTGTGCTTCCTCAGAGGTAGGGAGGCGAGCAGGCCAGAGGTGGATGAACGCAGTGCCCTTGTTTGGGTGTAGGGCCTGATCAGAGCCTGAAGGTACGGAGGTGCCGTTCCCCTCACAGCTCCGTAGGCAAGCACCATGGTCTTGTAGCGGATGCGAGCTTCAACTGGAAGCCAGTGGAGAGAGCGGAGGAGCGGGGTGACGTGAGAGAACTTGGGAAGGTTGAACACCAGACGGGCTGCGGCGTTCTGGATGAGTTGTAGGGGTTTAATGGCACAGGCCGGGAGCCCAGCCAACAGCGAGTTGCAGTAATCCAGACGGGAGATGACAAGTGCCTGGATTAGGACCTGCGCCGCTTCCTGTGTGAGGCAGGGTCGTACTCTACGAATGTTGTAGAGCATGAACCTACAGGATCGGGTCACCGCCTTGATGTTAGTGGAGAACGACAGGGTGTTGTCCAGGGTCACGCTCTTAGCACTCTGGGAGGAGGACACAAGGGAGTTGTCAACCGTGATGGCGAGATCATGGAACGGGCAGTCCTTCCCCGGGAGGAAGAGCAGCTCCGTCTTGCCGAGGTTCAGCTTGAGGTGGTGATCCGTCATCCACACTGATATGTCTGCCAGACATGCAGAGATGTGATTTGCCACCTGGTTGTCAGAAGGGGGAAAGGAGAAGATTAATTGTGTGTCATCTGCATGAGAGACCATGTGAGGATATGACAGAGCCAAGTGACTTGGTGTATAGCGAGAATAGGAGAGGGCCTAGAACAGAGCCCTGGGGGACACCAGTGGTGAGAGCACGTGGTGCGGAGACAGATTCTCGCCATGCCACCTGGTAGGAGCGACCTGTCAGGTAGGACGCAATCCAAGCGTGGGCTGCGCCGGAGATGCTCACAGACACCATTCAAACAGTTTTAGAAACTTTAGGGTGTTTTCTATCCCAAGCCAATAATTATATGTGTATTCTAGTTTCTGGGCAGTAGTAATAACCAGATTAAATCGGGTACGTTTTTTATCCGGCCGTGTAAATACTGCCCCCTAGCCCTAACAGGCTAATGTTTCTGGACGATGCACCATGCTGCTTTATTGACAAAATGAGTGACGGGTCTTTGCCCGGTGTCCCGCGGCTCAGCATAATCGAATCCGCCCATTGTCACGCTGTGTGGACGGCAGCTTAAGCGGATTTGATTGAATAGAGCCCTAACACAATACATGTAAATCAACATTTCAAAATGAGAAAAATAATTTGAGATTTAAACCCTTGCCACAATCTTTGACAATTACGTGGACTAGGCACTTTACACAGAGCAATTTGACCAGTCAGTCAAATACATGTAATAGTTGCTTTGATGATCAGAACATGCTGTTGGACTTATGTATGTTAAGGACACTTCCATCCATGAACAAGTGTTGGAACACGTCCAACTACTTCAACGATGTCACCGCCATCTCTCCATCGACTGGTTTCATCTCCATCTCTTCAATCGAAGACTAAATAAATCATGGACACTCTTACTGACACTTTTGGCTACTTCGTGTGTTGTATTGTTGTCTCTACCTTTTTGCCCTTTGTGCTGTTGTCTGTGCCCAATGTTTGTACCATGTTGTGCTGCTGCCATGTTGTGCTGCTGCCATGTTGTTGTCATGTTGTGTTGCTACCATGCTGTGTTGTCACGTGTTGCTACCATGCTATGTTGTTGTCTTAGGTCTCTTTTTATGTAGTGTTGTTATGTCTCTCTTGTTATGATGTGTTTGGTCCAACATTTTTAATCCCAGCCCCCGTCCCCGCAGGTGGACTTCTTGTTTTGGTAGGCGGTCATTGTAAATAAGAATTTGCCTAGTTAAATATAGGTTAAATACAAATGTAATTTAACTTAAGAAATGAATTATATGAATATAATCAGTGCCACCTGTTGAAGTTAGCATAGGGCTAACCTGTACCATGTTATCTGACCAGCTACAATTTAGTGATCGGTCACATGCAAGGAAATTTACACTTTTTATTGGCTGATACGAGAGTTGTTGTTAATCGACTGTGTTGAATTCATTTCCGTTAAAACTCTGAGTGAAAAAGACATGAGGGACCTCATTATCATATTTCCCAGCATGCTTTGCTGCAGGTTGCTTTTTAGAATAGTTATTTTAATATCTATGTTTCTGAATGCACATTCGTTGATTCAAATATCTTAAAGATAAATAACTATTCCAATCTATGATTGGTTGGAATTATTTAATCTGTTATTGAGATGGTTTTTCCAGTTGGACAGTGATTCTAAAGTTCCAAATGTTGGATAACCTTGGCTGGATTCCAATAGGAATTATAACACTTTGCAAATCAGTATAGTGGTACTTGCCAATGTGGCGTGCCATTCAGGTATTTCAGACCACTGCGTTAGGCTATAAATTAGAGGTCGACCAATTAATCGGTTTCAAGTTTTCATAACAATCGGTAATCGGTATTTTTGGCCACCGATTTGCCGATTAAAAAAAAAATATATATATTTTTTTTAATTTTATCTTATTATTTTCCAACGCTATAACCACCTGCCTTACATTGCACTCCACGAGGGCAGCAAGAAGCCAAGGTAAGTTGCTAGCTAGCATTAAACTTATAAAAAACTATCAATCTTAACATAATCACTACACATGGTTGATGATATTACTAGTTTATCTAATGTGTCCTGCGTTGCATATAAGCGATGCGGTGCCTGTTAATTTCTCATTGAATCACAGCCTACTTCGACAAACGGGTGTTGATTTAACAAGCGCATTTGCGAAAAAAGCACTGTCGTTGCACCAATGTACCTAACCATAAACATCAATGCCTTTCTTTAAAACCAATACACAAGTATATATTTTTAAACCTGTATATTTAGTTAATATTGCCTGCAAACTTAAAATTGTGTCACTTATCTTGCGTTCATTGCACGCAGTCAGGGTATATGCAACAGTTTGGGCCGCCTGGCTCGTTGCGAACTAATATGCCAGAATTTTACGTAATTATGACATAACATTGAAGGTTGTGCAATGTAACAGTTATATTTAGACTTAGGGATGCCACCCATTAGATAAAATACGGAACGGTTCCGTATTTCACTGAAAGAAAAAACGTTTGTTTTTGAGATGATTTCCGGATGATAGTTTCCAGATTCGACCATATTAATGACCCAAGGCTCGTATTTCTGTGTGTTATTATGTTATAATTAAGTCTATGATTTGATATTTGATAGAGCAGTCTGACTGAGCAGTGGTAAGCACCAGCAGGCTCGTAAGCATTCATTCAAACATCACTTTCGTGCATTTTGCCAGCAGCTCTTCGCTGTGCTTCAAGCTGTTTATGACTTCAAGCCAGGTGGGTATAATTTGTGGAATGTTCCAACAGGAATCTATTCCAAAAACTTCGTAAATAACAAGGTTGCCAAAAAACAACGCATACAAAGTTGTATAGCGGCAGAATAAGATACCGGGTAGGGAGTGATCTATTTCATTGCGTTTTTCACTCATCACGTTTATTCCGAAAAATGTCTGTTCTCACTCTGGTTGCCTATGGACAAATATTAAGAATAAGCTACGTGGTGAGTTGATGCCTATTCGGCAGCTAGTTAGCTAGGTTTGTATGCGTTGCTACTTTGTATGCGTTGTTGGTTGGCAACCTTTCACTTTATGTTTTTTGGAACAGATTCCTGTTGGAACGTTCCACAAATTATACCCACCCCTTCAAGCCTATCAACTCCCAAGATTAGGCTGGTGTAACTGATGTGAAATGGCTAGCTAGTTAGCGGGGTGCGCGCTAATAGCGTTTCAAACGTCACTCGCTCTGAGACTTGGAGTAGTTGTTCCCCTTGCTCTGCATGGGTAACGCTGCCTCAAGTGTGGCTGTTGTTGATGTGTTCTTGGTTCGAGCCCAGGTAGGAGTGAGGAGAGGGACGGAAGCTATACTGTTACACTGGCAATACTAAAGTGCTTATAAGAACATCCAATAGTCAAAGGTATATGAAATACAAATCGTATAGAGAGAAATAGTCCTATAATTCCTATAATAACTACAACCTAAAACTTCTTACCTGGGAATATTGAAGACTCATGTTAAAAGGAACCACCAGCTTTCATATGTTCCCATGTTCTGAGCAAGGCACTTAAACGTTAGCTTTCTTACATGGCACATATTGCACTTTTACTTTCTTCTCCAACACTTTGTTTTGCATTATTTAAACCAAATTGAACATGTTTCATTATTTATTTGAGGCTAAATTGATTTTATTGATGTATTATATTAAGTTAAAATAAGTGTTCATTCAGTATTGTTGTAATTCTTATTGCAAATAAAAACTTTTTTTTTTTTTAATTGGCCGATTTAATCGGTATCGGGATTTTTTGGCCCTCCAATAATCAGTATCGGCGTTGAAAAATCATAATCGGTCGACCTCTAGTATAAATAGGTCGTCTAAGTATGGAGGATAAATACTCATAGGCAATCACTTTTTGAAGACTATAGTGCAATTTGGCATTGAAAGCATGAGTCATGTCTCTGTCACTAGCAAACACTGTCATGGGTACCTCTAGAAGTCACTTGAAATGCACCCTGGAAAATAAGGCTTTACACCATAGAGTGTTTAAACAACACCCAGCTACTGTAACAACACAGGTGTTCATTCTAGAAGAGTGATAAAGTGTAACAACATCAGTTCTAATAAAGTGTTCATTTCCGTCAAAATTTGCAACAACCATGGTGTTAGGAACCCAACACTCTTAGAGTGCTAGTTTATCAACACTTTGAAAAGTGTTGGTTTAACACTATTTGATAGTCACATATCATTTAAGAAAAGTCTGATTGGAAATTTGCTGTGCAGATTGTGTTTTCATTCTTGGAGGCTGTGTCCTGACTGTTCCAGCATGAGCTACCCTTGAACTGCCCACACAAATGATGTACGTGGACAGTCACAATGGTAGAAGGGAAACTAGTTGCTTAAGATTGTTTGCATGGCTGTTTTATCACTTTCTATACCCCCTGAGTATGTTTGTGAGCGGGGATGGAGAGACTTTGTCTGAAATATAAGGGGGTTGCTATAGATTACAAAACAGTCAGTGACAGTCCAAAGCTTACACAAAACGTTTTTAAGTACTCTCCCAAGATGTGTGTGTGGCCCAAGGGAAGTGAAAATGCTCCCCAATTCCTCATGCATCTCATACTCCCATTTCATTGTGTTCCCAATTCATCAGGTGTAGCAAAGCCAAGAAGACGGTCTGCAAACTCTGGTGGACAGGGTGAGATGGAGAGCTCTCTGGGCTACGAGCTTGAGTCCTGACTAACTCAGGTTTATAGCAGGGTTCCAAAACACGGTCCTGGGGCCCTGGTTGGGTGCACGTTTTAGTTTTTCCCCTAGCACTAAAAAGCTGATTAGAATAATCAAACGTGATGGGTTGATTATTTGAAACAGCTGTGTAGTGCTAGGGCAAAACCCCAAACATGCATTGGGGGGGGGGGGCAGGATCGAGTTTGGGAAACCCTGATCTAGAAATGTGTACTGTGTGAGGCAGTGTATGTGTGGAGACCAGAGGTGGCACCACAGGTTCAAAAGTGGTGTGGCAAAATCTGTGCATATCATTTCTGGGGCCTGGAGTGTTTCCTGATGACCTGTCCAGGTAAAACTCTGGGTCCCATTTGTAGGCTTTGACAAATTATTATTATTATAGATAGCTTCCCTTTTACTCTGTTCTATGACTATAGGGCCGGGGGCTTTCTTGTGGGGTCATATGAATTGGAAACACTCATGGCCTAAGGTGGATCAAACGACTACAAACCTTTTTATTATTCATTCTGAATCTGATATCAAAAGAGCCAGAGACAACAATTTCAATGGACAACATACTCTGTAGTTTAGTGAACTACTGTAGCAGGGCTGAGCATTATGCAAATAATGATTACAGCTCTCTTCTGCAATTATTAATTCTGTAAGCTTTATGTAAGGCAGGGGTACATTAAACACTATACACAGTAGACTTTGCAACAATCTTTTTTTAGATGTCATAAAACTGTTCATTTCATAATTTTGATTTAACTAGGCAAGTCAGTTAAGAACCAATTCTAACCAATTCAAATCAAATCAAAATCAAATCAAATGTATTTATATAGCCCTTCGTACATCAGCTGATATCTCAAAGTGCTGTACAGAAACCCAGCCTAAAACCCCAAACAGCAAGCAATGCATGTGAAAGAAGCATGGTGGCTAGGAAAAACTCCCTAGGAAAAACTCCCTAGAAAGGCCAAAAACCTAGGAAGAAACCTAGAGAGGAACCAGGCTATGAGGGGTGGCCAGTCCTCTTCTGGCTGTGCAGGGTGGATATTATAACAGAACATGGTCAAGATGTTAAAATGTTCATAAATGACCAGCATGGTCAAATAATAATAATCATAGTAGTTGTCGAGGGTGCATCAAGCACGTCCGGTGAACAGGTCAGGGTTCCATAGCCGCAGGCAGAACAGTTGAAACTGGAGCAGCAGCACGGCCAGGTGGACTGGGGACAGCAAGGAGTCATCATGCCAGGTAGTCCTGAGGCATGGTCCTAGGGCTCAGGTCCTCCGAGAGAAAGACAGAAAGAGAGAAAGAGAGAATTAGAGAGAGCATATTTAAATTCACACAGGACACCGGATAAGACAAGAGAAATACTCCAGATGTAACAGACTGACCCTAGCCCCCCGACACATAAACTACTGCAGCATAAATACTGGAGGCTGAGACAGGAGGGATCAGAAGACACTATGGCCCCATCCGATGATACCCCCGGACAGGGCCAAACAGGCAGGATATAACCCCACCCACTTTGCCAAAGCACAGCCCCCACACCACTAGAGGGATGTCTCCAACCACCAACTTACCGTCCTAAGACAAGGCCGAGTATAGCCCACAATGATCTCCGCCATGGCACAACCCAAGGGGGAGGGGCGCCAACCCAGACAGGAAGACCACGTCAGTGACTCAACCCACTCAAGTGACGCACCCCTCCCATGGACGGCATGGAAGAACACCAGTAAGCCAGTGACTCAACCCTGTAATAGGGTTAGAGGCAGAGAATCCCAGTGGAGAGAGGGGAACCGGCAAGGCAGAGACAGCAAGGGCGGTTCGTTGCTCCAACCTTTCCGTTCACCTTCACACTCCTGGGCCAGACTATACTTAATCATAGGACCTACTGAAGAGATAAGTCTTCAGTAAAGACTTAAAGGTTGAGACTGAGTCTGCGTCGCTCACATGGGTAGGCAGACCATTCCATAAAAATGGAGCTCTATAGGAGAAAACCCTACCTCCAGCCGTTTGGGCAGGAGTAGTAACCATATTAAATCGGGTACGTTTTTTATCCGGCTGTGTCAATACTGCCCCCTAGCCCTAACAGGTTAAAGGTCCAATGCAGTTGTTTTTATGTCAATATCAAATCATTTCTGGGTAGCAATTAAGTACCTTACTGTGATTGTTATTTATTAAAATGTTCAAAAATAAACAAAAATAGCTTCTTAGCAGGAGCAATAATTTTGCTAGGACAGTTTGGGAGTGGGCTGAGTTGGGAGGAGAAAACTGAAAACTGGCTGTTATAGGCAGAGAGGTTTGGAAATCTCTTTCTTATTCATCTAATTTACTGCCTGGTGATGTTAACCTGTTAGGGCTAAAAGGGCTTGAAGACTGGGGATCTTTGCTGTAACGTGACACTTCCTACGTCTCCCATAGGCTCTCAGAGCCCGGGAAAAAGCTGAATGATATCGAGGCAGCCTCTGGCTGAAACACATTATCGCGTTTGGCAAGTGGCCGATCAGAGGACAATGGGCTTAGGCGCATGCACGAGTCGACCCCGTGCTTTATTTTCTTTCCTCTTTTTACCTAAACGCAGATTCCCGGTTGGAATATTGTCGCTTGGCGTAAAAATGTATTTTAAACAACGGTTGACATGCTTCGAAGTACGGTAATGGAATATTTAGAAATTTGTTGTCACGAAATGCGCCATGCTCGTCACCCTTATTTACCCTTTCGGATAGTGTCTTGAACGCATGAACAAAACGGCGCTATTTGGATATAACAATGGATTATTTTGGACCAAACCAACATTTGTTATTGAAGTAGAAGTCCTGGGAGTGCATTCTGACGAAGAACAGCAAAGGTAATAACATTTTTCTTATAGTAAATCTGACTTTGGTGAGTGCTAAACTTGCTGGGTGTCTAAATAGCTAGCCCTGTGATGCCGGGCTATCTACTGAGAATATTGCAAAATGTGCTTTCACCGAAAAGCTATTTTAAAATCGGACATATCGAGTGCATAGAGGAGTTCTGTATCTATAATTCTTAAAATAATTGTTATGTTTTTTGTGAACGTTTATCGTGAGTAATTTAGTAAATTCACCGGCAGTGTTCGGTGGGAATGCTAGTCACATGCTAATTTAAAAAGCTGGTTTTTGATATAAATATGAACTTGATTGAACAAAACATGCATGTATTGTATAACATAATGTCCTAGGGTTGTCATCTGATGAAGATCATCAAAGGTTAGTGCTGCATTTAGCTGTGGTTTGGGTTTATGTGACATTATATGCTAGCTTGAAAAATGGGTGTCTGATTATTTCTGGCTGGGTACTCTGCTGACATAATCTAATGTTTTGCTTTCGTTGTAAAGCCTTTTTGAAATCGGACAGTGTGGTTAGATTAATGAGAGTCTTGTCTTTAAAATGGTGTAAAATAGTCATATATTTTTTTCCCACCTAGCCCATAGAGGTTAAACTAAAACGGCATTATCGTAATTTTCACAATTTCACAGTATTATTTCAACCTCATAGTATATGTAGGTTTTTTACAAAACATTTGTGAATAATCACCAGCAGTGGAAATAAAATAATATGCCAACATTACTGGACTAACAAACTGGCTGACTAACCTTTTCAGGAACTTTAGTATCCCTTGGCTTGGGTGGCAGAGGGAGAACATTTCATCTTCTTTTTCTTGTGCCAAATATATTTATCCAGTCAGTCTAAATTATTAATTTAAGCTACTGGCTGCATGATTGCATCAACCTATGTTAATTAGCTAGCTATCTGGCTAGAATACAATAAATAACATTAGTATTTTGTTAGCTATAGATTGGGTCATTCTAGCTAGATTTGAAGGACTACCAAACTGATTTTATTAACTGCTTTTTTTAACACATACCATGTTTTCTATTAACATTTGTGTTTGCTCTCTCATGAGGCTGAGGCAGGCAACCAGGCAGGCAGGATAGGAGCGTGAGCAAAGTAAGAAATCAAGTGCAACAACAAGGTGCTAGTGCAACTAAACATAGTTGTGGAGAGGCATGTCTGGTAAACGAGTTCGGTGCTGCTGCTGCTTAGAAGTGTTGTGGCATCGCGACACCATATTGAAAATTACTGGGGCAAATCCTGTCTCACCACACGTTTTCCAGCGGCTCTGGTAGAGACGCTGCTATTCAAAGTGTTGCTGTGTGGCTTGTGCAGGGTGTGCCTGCAGCAACCTCATGGGGGGCAAAGTCACAGTGGACACAGAGAGAGAGGCTACGCCAAGGAAGCGAAGAGAGGGATAAACAGTGGGCAACAGGAGGACAGGCTGGAAAACAGAACACCTTCCCTAGTACAATACTTTAAATATATTTAATGTTTGTGGAAATCCTGGGAGAAAATCTGCTACTCCCTCCCGATAAGGATTTCTGTGACCAAACCTTTGAACAACCAGGACAAGTTAGATTAAGAGAACTCCTCTTTGAACTTTGACAGAAACTTCCTCTGCAAAGACACCAAGGTGACAGATGCACTTGCATCATCCATTCTAGTTATGCATTACTTGACCACTGTATACAGTAAGTGCCACATTAAATGTAATGACTCTGGGGCGGAAACCAATGAAATACAGATCTTCGATACCCAATTGACCTGTAGGTTGTTCCATATGAATTCAATCACTTTTTGATTGCACTTCCAAAAATGTTTGCCCATGGCAGAAGTGGCTAGAATGTGACTTTGGAAGTGGTCAAAAAGTGTTTTTATAACATTGATGATTCACTATATTTCACTTATAAATATCCACACTCACCAAGAATGACTTGTGGTAGCTTCAGTCGAAGTTTACATACACTTAGGTTGGAGTCATTAAAACTAGTTTTTCAACCACTCCACAAATTTCTTGTTAACAAACTATAGTTTCGGCAAGTTGGTTAGGACATCTACTTTGTGCATGACACAAGTCATTTTTCCAACAATTGTCAACAGACAGATTATTTCACTTACAATTCACTGTATCACAATTCCAGTGGGTCAGAAGTTTACATACACTAAGTTGACAGTGCCTTTAAACAGCTTGGAAAATTCCAGAAAATTATTTCAAGGCTTTAGAAGCTTCTGATAGGCTAATTGGCATCATATGAGTCAATTGGAGGTGTACCTGTGGATGTATTTCAAGGCCTACCTTCAAACTCAGTGCCTATTTGCTTGACATCATGGGAAAATCAAAAGAAATCAGCTAAGACCTTAGAAAGAAAATTGTAGACCTTCACAAGTCTGGTTCATCCTTGGGAACAATTTGTAAATGCCTGAAGGTACCATGTTCATCTGTACAAACAATAGTACGCAAGTATAAACACCATGGGACCACGCAACCGTCATACCACTCAGGAAGGAGATGCGTTCTGTCTCCTAGAGATGAACGTACTTTGGTGCGAAAAGTGTAAATCAATCCCAGAATAACATCAAAGGACCTTGTGAAGATGCTGGAGGAAACAGGTACAACAGTATCTATATCCACAGTAAAACGAGTCCTATATCGACATAACCTGAAAGCCCACTCAGCAAGGAAGAAGCCACTGCTCCAAAACCACCATAAAAAAGCCAGACCACGGTTTGCAACTGCACATGGGGACAAAGAGCATACTTTTTGTAGAAATGTCCTCTGGTCTGATGAAACAAAAATTGAACTGTTTGGCCATTATGACCATTGTTACGTTTTGGAGGAAAAAGAGGGAGGCTTGCAAGCCAAAGAACACCATCCCAACCATGAAGAACGGGGATGGCAGCATCATGCTGTGGGGGTGCTTTGCTGCAGGAGGGACTGGTGCACTTTACAAAATAGATGGCATCATGAGGCAGGAAAAGTATGTGGATATATTGAAGCAACATCTCAAGACATCAGTCAGGAAGTTAAAGCTTGGTCGCAAATGTGTCTTCTAAATGGACAATGACCCCAAGCATTCTTCCAACGTTGTGGCAAAATGGCTTAAGGACAACAAAGTCAAGGTATTGGAGTGGCCATCACAAATGCCCTGACCTCAATTCCATAGAAAATCTGTGGGCAGAACTGAAAGTGTGTGCGAGAAAGGAGACCTTCAAACCTGACTCAGTTACACCAGCTCTGTCAGGAGGAATGGGCCAAAATTCACCCAACTTATTGTGGGAAGCTTGTGGAAGTCTACCCGAAACGTTTGACCCAAGTTAAACAATTTAAAGGCAATGCTACCAAGTACTAATTGAGTGTATGTAAACTTCTGACCCACTGGGAATGTGATGAAAGAAATAAAAACTGAAATAAATCATTCTCTCTACTATTATTCTGACATTTCACATTCTTAAAATAAAGTGGTCATCCTAACTGACCTAAGACATGGGAATTTTTACTAGGATTAAATGTCAGGAATTGTGAAAACCGGAGTTTAAATGTATTTGGCTAAGGTGTATGTAAACTTCCGACTTCAACTGTATGAAAACAGAGTTGCAATTCAGGTTGAATTTTTGCATATTTTTACATCTTTACTATTTTGAAAAAAAACAACCTTTTACATCAATTATCTAAAAACAGACTTTTGTCATTTTCACATATGTTATAGATTAGACCCTATTTTACAATGTCTGAGGTGTTTGTGTTGTGCCCGTCATCAGTTGAGATCGAGCATTCTGTTGAATACAGAGTGGGTGTCATTTCAGTCATAGAAACAGAAGTCCTAGAATGGACCTATCCCTTCAAACTACTGCAATTTAGCTAGCACACCATTTTTAATAGATGTGCAAAAATGTATAAGAACCTGTTTTTGCTTTGTCATTATGGTGTATTGTGTGTATTTTTACATTTACATTTAAGTCATTTAGCAGACGCTCTTATCCAGAGTGACTTACAAATTGGTGCATTCACCTTATGATATCCAGTGGAACAACCACTTTACAATAGTGCATCTAAATCTTTTAAGGGGGGGGGGGGGGGTTAGAAGGATTACTTTATCCTATCCCAGGTATTCCTTAAAGAGGTGGGGTTTCAGGTGTCTCCGGAAGGTGGTGATTGACTCCGCTGTCCTGGCATCGCGAGGGAGCTTGTTCCACCATTGGGGTGCCAGAGCAGCGAACAGTTTGGACTGGGCTGAGCGGGAACCGTGCTTCCTCAGAGGTAGGGGGGCCAGCAGGCCAGAGGTGGATGAACGCAGTGCCCTTGTTTGGGTGTAGGGCCTGATCAGAGCCTGAAGGTACGGAGGTGCCGTTCCCCTCACAGCTCCGTAGGCAAGCACCATGGTCTTGTTGCGGATGCGAGCTTCAACTGGAAGCCAGTGGAGAGAGCGGAGGAGCGGGGTGACGTGAGAGAACTTGGGAAGGTTGAACACCAGACGGGCTGCGGCGTTCTGGATGAGTTGTAGGGGTTTAATGGCACAGGCAGGGAGCCCAGCCAACAGCGAGTTGCAGTAATCCAGACGGGAGATGACAAGTGCCTGGATTAGGATCTGCGCCGCTTCCTGTGTGAGGCAGGGTCGTACTCTGCGAATGTTGTAGAGCATGAACCTACAGGATCGGGTCACCGCCTTGATGTTAGTGGAGAACGACAGGGTGTTGTCCAGGGTCACGCCAAGGTTCTTAGCACTCTGGGAGGAGGACACAAGGGAGTTGTCAACCGTGATGGTGAGATCATGGAACGGGCAGTCCATGATAATGGATCCAATCCAGTGTGTAGATTGCTGATGATTTGTATTTCTTTAATCCATTTTAGAATAAGGCTGAAACGTAACAAAATGTTTAAAAGTCAAGGGGTCCCAATATTTTCTGAATGCCCTGCATGCTTAACCAATTGAACTATTTGTTTGCTTGATAAATGTTTTTTTATGTTCTGTCTAAATAAAACATGCCAAAATGCTAACAACTTTTGCCCCGTAACATTTAATAATGCTATAAAACAAAAACAAGTTTAGAGATTTGTATAACATATTTGAATAATCTAATGATTAAATTAAACAATCAAGGCCTTTAAACACTTGTAAAAATGAAATGTATTTTATGGTGTCTGACGGAGTTGCCAAATCTAGTTATTTGCAGTTTATGAAAAAATATAACATTTTAGGAGGTTGTTGCTTTACGTAGGTTGATAGCTGATACCTTGGTCTATCAAAATCTATATTTCCAATGCTGTTAATATTCATATTAACATCTTGGACTATGATCCAAGATGGCGTAGCAGTTCAGACGTCTTTGTCTTGTCGTGTCCCGGGTATATATATTTTTTTCTTCGTATATATTTCACATATATCTTTAATCTCAATTTCAACCCGCCTCACCCAATGTGGTATGGATCTGCTATTTTCTATACTTTAGAACCGGAACCCCTAACAGAAACTAGCCAGCTAACTAGCTACTAACCAGTTAGCCACTGCTAGCGGTCATCAGCTAACCTTAGCCCGGTCAACTCCTGCCAGTCTGCACAGCGCGATTCAACCCAGAGCATACCGGACTGTTTTCTCTCCACATCTTTACCGCAAGCTCTGAACCTTTTCACCTGGATCATTGCAGTTAGCTAGCTGCTATCCAAGTGGCTATACCTGGCTAAAGTCTCCATCCCGAAGCAAGCACCAATTAGCCTGGAACTAGCCTCATGCTAGGCCCATCTCCCGGCTAGCTGAAGAGGTCCATCAGCCACTCCTTGGGCTACAATACCTATTTTGTCAATTTCTTTTTTTTAGATTATTTTTTTTTAACTTTATTTAACTAGGCAAGTCAGTTAAGAACAAATTCTTATTTTCAATGACGGCCTAGGAACAGTGGGTTAACTGCCTTGTTCAGGGATTCGATCTTGCAACCTTTCAGTTACTAGTCCGACACTCTAACCACTAGGCTGGACCCCTTTTACTGCCGACACGGAGCCCCGCCGATCCATCACAACTGGTCTACTGACGTAATCCGCCCGAGGAGGTTTCAACAGGCTCCTCTGTTGCGACGTCCCCTGAAGGCCCATACACTAGCCTGCTAGCCGCAGCCTGTTAGCGCTCTAGAGCATATCGGACTGTTAGCTGAAGAGGTCCATCAGCCAATTTCTTGGGTTACAATAGTTATTTTGACAATTGGCCTGGACCCTTTACTGCCTACATGGAACCCTGCCAATCCATCATGACTGGTCTGCAGAGGTAACCGTCCGAGGGGGCTACGATGCACTATTCCATCGCGATGCCCCCCCTAGCCTGCTAGCCCTGGCGCGCTAGCTATCTGAATCACTGTGTCTCCAGCTCGCCTAGCTACTCACTGGTCCCTATGATCACTCGGCTACGCATGCCTCTCCCTAATGTCAATATGCCTTGTCCATTGCTGTTTTGGTTAGTGATTATTGTCTTTTTTCACTGTAGAGCCTCCAGCCCAGCTCAATATGCCTTAGCTAGCCCTTTTGTCCCAACTCCCACACATGCGGTGACCTCACCAGGTTTAAATGGTGTCTCTAGAGACAAAACCTCGCTCATCGTCACTCAATGCCTAGGTTTGCCTCCACTGTATTCACATCCTACCATACCTTTGTCTGTACATTATGCCTTAAATCTATTATTCCACGCCCAGAAACCAGCTCCTTTTACTCTCTGTTCCGAACGCACTAGAAGACCAGTTCTTATTGCCTTTAGCCCACCCTTATCCTACTCCTCCTCTGTTCCTCTGGTGATGTAGAGGTCCCATTCCACAGGCGCTCTCATTTGTTCACTTCTTTAACTGTAAAAGCCTTGGCTTCATGCATGTTAACATTAGAAGCCTCCTCCCTAAGTTTGTTTTATTCACGGCTTTAGCCCACTCTGCCAAAAATGTCCATCCCTAACTATAACATTTTCTGACAAGATAGAACTGCCAAAGGGGGCGGAGTTGCAATCTACTGCAGAGCTCTGTCATACTATCCAGGTCTGTGCCCAAACAATTCGAACTTCTACTTCTAAAAATCCACCTTTCCAGAAACAAGTCTCTCACCGTTGCCACTTGGTATAGACCACCTTCAGCCCCCAGCTGTGACCTGGACACCATATGTAAATTGTTTGCCCCCCATCAATCTTCAGAGCTCGTACTATTAGGTGACCTAAACTGGGACATGCTTAACACTCCGGCCGTCCTACAACCTAAGCTAGATACCCTCAATCTCACACACATTATCAATGAACCTACTAGGTACAACCCCAAATCCGTAAACACGGGCATCCTCATAGATATCATCCTGACCAATCTGCCCTCTAAATACACCTCTGCTGTCTTCAACCAGAATTTCAGCGATCCTTGCCTCATTACCTGCGTCCGTAATTGGTCTGCAGTAAAACGACCACCCCTCATCACTGTCAAACGCTCCCTAAAAAACTTCAGCGAGCAGGCCTTTCTAATCAACCTGGCCTGGGTATCCTGGAAGGATATTGACCTCATTCCATCAGTAGACGATGCCTGGTTATTCTTTAAAAGTGCCTTCCTCACCATCTTAAATAAGCACACCCCATTCAAAAAATGTAGGACCAGGAACAGATATAACCCTTGGTTTATTCCAGACCTGACAGCCCTTGACAAGCACAAAAACATCCTGTGGCATACTACATTAGCATTGAATAGCCCCCACGATATGCAATTTTTCAGGGAAGTTAGGAACCAATATACACAGGCAGTTAGGAAAGCAAAGACTAGCTTTTTCAAACAGAAATGTGCATCTTGTAGCACAAACTCCAAAAAGTTCTGGGACACTGTAAAGTCCATAAGAGCACCTCCTCCTAGCTGCCCACTGCACTAGGAAACACTGTCACCACCGATAAATCCATGGTAATTGAGAATTTCAATAAGCATTTTTCTACGTCTGGCCATGCTTTCCACCTGGCTACCCCTACCCCGGTCAACAGCCCTGCACCCCCCACAGCAACTTGCCCAAGCCTCCCCCATTTCTCCTTCACCCAAATCCAGATAGCTGATGTTCTGAAAGAGCTGCAAAATCTGGACGCCTACAAATCAGCTGGGCTAGACAATCGATTAAAAAGCTGCTGCGGTCATCCCCCTCTTCAAAGGGGGAGACACTCTAGACCAAAATTGTTACAGACCTATATCTATCCTACCCTGCCTTTCTAAGGTCTTCGAAAGCCAAGTTAACTAACAGATCACCGACCTTTTTGAATCCCACCGCACCTTCTCCGCTATGCAATCTGTTTTCCGAGCTGGTCATGGGTGCACCTCAGCCACGCTCAAGGTCCTAAACGATATCATAACCGCCATCGATAAAAGACAATATTGTGCTGCCATATTCATCGACCTGGCCAAGGCTTTCGACTCTGTCAATCATTACATTCTTATCAGCAGACTCAACATGCCTTGGTTTCTCAAATGACTGCCTCGCCTGATTCACCAATTACTTCTCAGACAGAGTTCAGTGTGTCAAATCGGAGGGCCTGTTGTCCGGACCTCTGGCAGTCTCTATGGGGGTGCCACAGGGTTCAATTCTCAGGCTGACTCTTTTCTCTGTATACATCAATGATGTCTCTCTTGCTGTTGGTGATTCTCTGATCCACCTCTACGCAGACGACACCATTCTGTATACTTCTGGCCCTTCTTTGGACACTGTGTTAACTAATCTCCAGACAAGCTTCAATGCCATAGAAAGAGTGTTGTGTGGCTTCCAACTGCTCTTAAATGCAAGTAAAACTAAATGCATGCTCTTCAACTGATCGCTGCACGCACCCCCCCACCCGTTTAGCATCACTACTCTGGACGGTTCTGACTTAGAATATGTGGACAACTACAAATACCTAGGTGTCTAGTTAGACTGTAAACTCTCCTTTAGACTCACATTAAGCATCTCCAATCCAAAATTAAATCTAGAATCGGCTTCCTATATAGCAACAAAGCATCCTTCACTCATGCTGCCAAACATACCCTCACAAAACTGACTATCCTGCCAATCCTCGACTTCGGCGATGTCATTTACAAAATAGCCTCCAACACTCTACTCATCAAATTGGATGCAGTCATACACAGTGCCATCCATTTTGTTACCAAAGCCCCATGTACTACCCACCACTGCGACCTGTATGCTCTCGTTGGCTGGCCCTCGCTTCATATTCGCCGCCAAACCACTGGCTCCAGGTCATCTATAAGTCTTTGCTAGCCTGTTAGGGCTATTGGGCAGTATTGACATGGCTGGATAAAAAACGTACCGATTTAATCTGGTTACTACTCCTGCCCAGTAACTAGAATATGCATATAATTATTGGCTTTGGATAGAAAACACTCCAAAGTTTCTAAAACTGTTTGAATGGTGTCTGTGAGTATAACAGAACTCAAATGGCAGGTCAAAACCTGAGAAGATTCTGTACAGGAAGTACCCTGTCTGACCATTTCTTGGCCTTCTTTGCCATCTCTATCTATTACAAAGGATCTCTGCTGTTACGTGACACTTCCTACGGCTGCCATAGGCTCTCAGAAGGCGGCAAAAAGCTGAATCGTGGCTTTGCAGGCTCTGGCTGAAAAAAAGTAGCGCGTTTGGGTAGTGGCTGGTTACAGTACTGTGAGACTCAGGCTCGTGCCCGCGTCGACCGAAAGCTTTGTTTTCTTTCCTCTGTTTACCTAAACGGAGATTCCCGGTCGGAATATTATCGCTTTTTTACGAGAAAAATGGCATAAAAATGAATTTTAAACAGCGGTTGACATGCTTCGAAGTACGGTAATGGAATATTTAGAATTTTTTTGTCACGAATTGAGCCATGCTCATAACCCTGATTTACCATTTCGGATAGTGTCTGGAAGGCACGAACAAAACGCCGCTATTTGGATATAACGATGGATTATTTTGGACCAAACCAACATTTGTTATTGAAGTAGCAGTCCTGGGAGTGCATTCTGACGAAGACAACAAAGGTAATCAAACTTTTGTAATAGTAAATCTGACTTTGGTCAGGGCTAAACTTGGTCGGTGTCTAAATGGCTAGCCGTGATGGCTGGGCTATCTACTGAGAATATTGCAAAATGTGCTTTCACCGAAAAGCTATTTTAAAATCGGACACCTCGATTGCACAAAGGAGTTCTGTATCTATAATTCTTAAAATAATTTATGTTTTTTGTGAATGTTTATCGTGAGTAATTTAGTAAATTGTTAGTAAATTCCCCGGAAGTTTGCGGGGGGCAGTTCTGAACGTCACATGCTAATGTAAAAAGCTGGTTTTTGATATAAATATGAACTTGATTGAACAAAACATGCATGTATTGTATAACATAATGTCCTAGGATTGTCATCTGATGAAGATCATCAAAGGTTAGTGCTGCATTTAGCTGTCTTCTGGGTTTTTGTGACATTATATTCTAGCTTCAAAAATGGGTGTCTGATTATTTCTGGCTGGGTACTCTGCTGACATAATCTAATGTTTTGCTTTCGTTGTAAAGCCTTTTTGAAATCGGACAGTGTGGTTAGATTAACGAGAGTCTTGTCTTTAAAATGCTGTAAAATAGTCATATGTTTGACAAATTGAAGTAATAGCATTTCTAAGGTATTTGGAAATCGCGCCACGGGATTCAACTGGCTGTTGCATAGGTGGGACGAATTCGTCCCACCTAGCCCAGAGAGGTTAAAATCCCCAGGCCACTAGGAGAGGCTAGGTAAAGCCCCGCCTTATCTCAGCTCACAGGTCAACATATCCGCACCCACCTGTAGCACGCGCTCCAGCAGGTAAATTTCACTGGTCACCCCCAAAGCCAATTCCTCCTTTGGCCGCCTTTCCGTCCAGTTTTCTGCTGCCAATGACTGGAACGAATTGCAAAAATCACTGAAGCTGGAGACTCATATCTCCCTCACTAACTTTAAGCATCAGCTGTCAGAGCAGCTCATAGATCATTGCACCTGTACATAGCTCATCTGTAAATGGGCTATCCAACTACCCACCCAACTACCTCATCCCCATATTGTTATATATATATTTTTTGCTCCTTTGCACCCCAGTATCTCTACTTGCACATTCATCTTCTGCACATCTATCACTCCAGTGTTTAATTGCTAAACTGTAATTACTTCACCACTACGGCCTATTTATTGCCTTACCTCCCTAATCTTACCTAATTTGCATACACTGTATATGTATTTTTTTCTATTGTGTTATTGACTGTACGTTCTTTTATTCCATGTGTAACTCTGTGTTGTTGTTTGTGTTACACTGCTTTGCTTTATCTTGGCCAGGTCACAGTTGTAAATGAGAACTTGTTCTCAACTGGCCTACCTGGTTAAATAAAGGTGAAATAAAATTAAATAAAAAATTAAGAAAAATATTACTGAAAAAAAACTTTTATTGTCCTGTCTTTCAAGAATCCATGAGCTCTAAAACATCAACATTTTCTTTCAGCCTCATGGACCTTGCAAAACTGCGCTACACCACTGATCTGATGATTCAAAATAGGGTCTAAGCTACAACATATATCAACATGAAAACAATCTGAGTTCACACGTTTAGATAATTGATGTTAAAGGAAAAAAAAATTTAATATATTTTTCTGTGATGATGACATGGATGTCTCATGGTAGGTTGGGGTATGAAAAATGGGTCAACTTTGAGCACCTCTATCTTTTGAATGTTTTGGCAAAGGTTAGTATTTGACCACTGCTAACATGGGCAAAAATGTATGGAAGGTTTCGTTTAAATCAAAAGGGATGGAACGACCCCTGTAAAATCACACAATATCCAAGGTCTGACAGTTGTGAGAGCTTGAAAACTAAGGCCATGCTGCCGCTGTCTCGAGACACTTTGTGTCATAACAAAATAAAATAGGAATCCAAAGGAAAAATGATCAAGGTCCAAAAAGTAAGTTCCTTTTGTGGTACCAGAAGTAATAAAAGTGATCATAGGAAGTGTCTTCGGCTGAAAGAAACAGTTAGGCCCTCGCCCTTTAACATCCCTTCCTTCTGCTACAGCATTCAGGGGGCGTCCGGTCGGGCCAGGACCGAGCCTGTTCGTGTGATTGGAAAAACACACTTCCTTTGTGTTGAACAGTTCAAGAGAGGAAGCCCACCACCTTATCCTCTCTCTACGTTTCATTTGACCGCACTTTCTAACAAAGTGCGCCCTCCAAAAAAAATCCCCGGAGGAGACTGTAGACACTAAAGTCTCTTTCTCTATTTCTCTGTCAGAGTTCAAGAGGGGATCAACATTTGGGCCACATCTTGTGTTTGGGGGAAAACGTTTGCCATTTTCCACTCAAAGTGACGACACGCTATACAGTAGGGAGAGAGGAGAGTGAAGAACAAGCGCCTACGGATGAGGTTGTAAACCTGTTGGAGCGTCGAACGGAGCGAGCTAGTAGGTGTCAAAGCATGAACCAGGCCCGCTGAATGTGATGTCAGGGAGGAGCATCAGGCATTTTTATTGGCCCACGCAGCTCAGAGTAACAGCTGGACTGGCTGTTTAGACTGGAACTGCCTCCCCACCCCTCATTTCCCAGAGCTCCCAGTAAACAGAGCACGCCCATGGCAGGACTTCAGAAGAGACAGCAGACAGTTGCACTTCCAGCACTGCGCTGCATAGGCTCGTGGGAAATGGAGGCTTTTATGGGCCATGATGCTGTGTGAGGTCCTTTATCTCTGCTCAGACACCAGATTGATGCAATAGAGAGTTACACGTTTTTTTCTGTTTTAATGTCTTGGGTGGTGGAAGTTTTTATACCACAAATATGTTCAGAAAGCTACACAGCCTTCGGAAAAGTTACAGCCTGTTATGATAACATGCAAGACTGACATCTTGGTCGTGGTACATTTGTGCTAAAAGATGTTTACAGTACATGCCAATGGGGTTTACTTTAAAAGAGGGGCAGAGGGGTAGCTTGGGGTGTAAGCATAGTTACATTCTTTCATAGTTACATTCTTTCATCAATACCTGTCAATAAAATTCTATGTCACCCATTGCTTTTAATTCATACTTTGCTGCCAATGTTGAACTGTAACCGGTGTTTACTTAAGAAAGAAAATACAGTATGAATGAAAGAGAGGTGAACATAACTGAATATCGTGTGACTCTCAGAAGCCCACACAAGGCTATCTGTTTGATAAATGCTACTGCGTTGGGGGTGAGCCGGGGTGCGTGACTGGGAATGTGTTTTTTGGATATTTCTTCTCAACTGTCATCTCCGTTTCCTCCTTAGCCCTCCACCTTGGTGGTGTCCCACCCCCGTGAAGAGGGCCCATGGCTGGGAGAAATATCTGGGACCGAGTCTGTGGATCCATGAGTGATCACTCTCTCAGCAGAAGCCTCAGCTATTGGCCAAGCACTCATGACTCAGTCTGAGAGAAAGAGGGCGAGGGATAGAGAGATGGAGAGATGGAGGGGAAGGAGAGAGGAAGAATTACATAGAAACAGAGAGAGACTTAGAGCAAGAGAGGATAGAGGGGCAGGGGAATAAAACTGTGTGGGGGGATGGAGGGGGGGGCAAAGAGAGATTGGGACCGGGGAGGACAAACAAATTAAAAGAAATAGAATGTAGCGCTCAGAGAGTGGCGATATGAGGCAGAGCATTTCCCTGCCCCGAAGCCCTGTCTGACACCTAAGAGAAGCGTGGAGCTGTGGACTGTCCTCTTGATCTCTACAGTCCCTCTCCACCACATCTGGTCCTGCTCACCAAGCAGCCCCTCCAGCTGCAGACAGTAGACATATACAGAAAAAAATAAATGTTGAACATATTTAACGCAATGTAAAATGTATTTCAAATACATTTAGTTAAATTTGCATCTTGGCTAAAATGCATGACAATATTCCAGAAATGCATGTCTATGACATCTAGTGGAGATCGGGCACTAGGCTATTTTTATATATTTTTCATTTTATTTTTCATCAACCCGCCCACAGAATAGACATTGTACAACACTCCACAATATGTTAAAGTGTAGGTCTAGGTCTTGTGCTTATTATGGTATTATCTGGCTGTGGTATAATATTATATGGCTCTACAGTGGATGGTTAGTGGTGTTATGGTGCGTTCGTAACCAAGTGGGTAATGGGAGTTTGAACGGCCCTCCAACTGATAATAGCTTGTTAAATCAGCCATGTGACAGGGGGAATGGAAGCTTGTTGTGTGCAACAGAGAGGGGCAAATGAATGCAAGATTCACAGCTTCCCTGTGGCTCAGTTGGTAGAGCACGGTGTTTGCAACGCCAGCATTGTGTGTGCAATGCCAGGGTTGTGGGTTTGATTCCCACGGGGGGCCAGTACAAAAAAAAATGAAATGAAATGTATGCATTCACTACTGTAAGTTGCTCTGGATAAGAGCATCTGCTAAATGACTAAAATCACAACAGTGGCTAGTGCGTACGGCCCAGTACATCACTGCAGCCAAGCTTCCTGCCATCCAGGATCTATATACTAGGCGGTGTCAGAGGAAAGCTAAAACAAATGTCAAGGACTCCAGTCACCCAAGTCATAGATTGTTCTCTCTGCTACTACATGGCAAGTGGTATCAGAGGGCTAAGTCTAGGACCAAAAGACTCCTTAACAGCTTCTACCCCAAGCCATAAAACTGCTGAACAATTAATCAAATGAACACCCGGACTATTGACAGCCTTTGTTTTTACACTGCTGCTACTCACTGTTTCTTATCTATGCATAATCACTTTACCCTTACCTACGTGAACAAATTACCTCGACTAACCTGTACCCCGGCACATTGACTCGGTACCGGTGCCCCCTGTATATTGCCTCGTTACTGTTATTTTATTGTCACTTTTTACTTTAATTTTTTCAGTTAATATTATCTTAACTCTTTCTTGAACTGCATTAATGGTTAAGGGCAGTTAGTATCACCACTTTATTTTAAGAATGTGAAATGTCAGAATAATAGTAGAGAGAATGATTTATTTCAGCTTTTATTTCTTTCATCACATTCCCAGTGGGTCAGAAGTTTACATACACTCAATTAGTATTCGGTGGCATTGCCTTTAAATTGTTTAACTTGGGTCAAATGTTTCGGGTAGTCTTTCACAAGCTTCCCACAATAAGTTGGGTGAATTTTTGGCCCATTCCTCCTGACAGAGCTGGTGTAACTGAGTCAGGTTTGTAGGCCTCCTTGCTCGCACACACTTTTTCAGTTCTGCCCACAGATTTTCTATGGGATTGAGGTCAGGGCTTTGTGATGGCCAATCCAATACCTTGACTTTGTTGTCCTTAAGCCATTTTGCCAAAACTTTGGAAGTATGCTTGGGGTCATTATCCATTTGCGACCAAGCTTTAACTTCCTGACTGATGTATTGAGATGTTGATTCAATATATCCACATAATTTTCCTCCCTCGTGATGCCATCTATTTTGTGAAGTGCACCAGTCCCTCCTGCAGCAAAGCACCCCCACAACATGATGCTGCCACCCCCGTGCTTCTTGGTTGGGATGGTGTTCTTCGGCTTGCAAACTTTCCCCTTTTTCCTCCAAACATAACGATGGTCATTATGGCCAAACAGTTCTATTTTTGTTTCATCAGACTAAAAAGTATGATCTTTGTCTCCATGTGCAGTTGCAAACCGTAGTCTGGCTTTTTTATGGAGGTTTTGGAGCAGTGGCTTCTTCCTTGCTGAGTGGCCTTTCAGGTTATGTTGATATAGGACTCGTTTTACTGTGGATATAGATACTTTTGTACCTGTTTCCTCCAGCATCTTCACAAGGTCCTTTGCTGTTGTTCTGGGATTGATTTGCACTTCTCGCACCAAAGTTTGTTAATCTCTAGGAGACAGAACGCATCTCCTTCCTGAGCGGTATGACGGCTGCGTTGTCCCATGGTGTTTATACTTGCGTACCATTGTTTGTACAGATGAACGTGGTACCTTCAGGCATTTGGAAATTGTTCCCAAGGATGAACCAGACTTGTGGAGGTCTACAATTGATTTCTTTTGATTTTCCCATGATGTCAAGCAAAGAGACACTGAGTTTGAAGGTAGGCCTGGTAATACATCCACAGGTACACCTCAAATTGACACAAATTATGTCAATTAGCCTATCAGAAGCTTCTAAGGACATTACATACATTTCTGGAATTTTCCAAGCTGTTTAAAGGCACAGTCAACTTAGTGTATGTAAACTTCTGACCCACTGGAACTGTGGTACAGTGAATTATAAGTGAAATAATCTGTCTGTAAACAATTGTTGGAAAAATTACTTGTGTCATGCGCAAAGTATATGTCCTAACCGACTTACCAAAACTACAGTTTGTTAACAAGAAATTTGTGGAGTGGTTGAAAAACGAGTTTTAATGACTCCAACCTAAGTGTAAACCTAAATGTAAACTTCCGACTTCAATTGTAGAAGTGTCTTATATTGGTTAAACGCTTAAATTCTTGTTAATCTAACTGCATTGTCTGATTTACAATATGCTTTACAGTGAAAGCATGCCATGCGATTGTTTGAGGAAGGCGCCCCACTTCAAAATATTTTTCAACCAGCACAGGCTTCGTAAAATCACAAATAGCGATTAAATATTCTTTTAATTTTGGAAAATCTTCCTCTGATTTGCAATCCCAAGGGTCCTAGCTGCAACATGCATGGTCATTTTGTTTGATAAAATCCTTCATATCCCAAAAAGTCTGCTTAGTTGGCACCATCGATTTGAGTAATCCACTCATTCAACATGCAGAGAAAGGAATCCAAAAAGGTACCGCTAATCTTTGTTAAAACAACTCAAAATATGTTTCTATTTAATCCTCAGGTACCCTATCATGTGAAATGTAATTAAACTATAATATTTCAAGCAAATTTAGCAAGTGTGCGTCCTCTTTGTCGCGCGTGCACAGACTGATTTCCAACTCTGACTCCCAGTACCAAAACTCTAAATTCTTCCTTGTTTGGGAAGAAACAAGCCTGAAACCTTGAACAAAGACTGTTGACATTTAGTGGAAGCCATAGGAATTGCAATCTGGGAGCTGGAATTGCATAGAACCCATAGATTCCCATTGAAAGAGAATGGGCTCTCCAAAAAAAAATTATTGTTGGGATTTCTTTAGATTCTTTGCAGTTTACTTTGGGCACATCAGTCAGACAGGAAGTGTATAAAATAGACCCTAGCCTGAAGAAGTATTTAATTAAGGGCTTGTAACTAGGCATTTCATGGTAAGATCTTTTTTCTTTTTTTTTACCTTGGCAAGTCAATTAAGAACAAATTTGTAGGTGACCAAATACTTATTTTCCCCTATAATTTGCTAATAAATTCATAAAAAATCCTACAATGTGATTTTCTGGATTTTTTTTCTCATTTTGTCTGTCATGGTTGAAGTGTACCTATGATGAAAATTACAGGCCTCTCTCATCTTTTTAAGTGGGAGAACTTGCACAATTGGTGGCTGACTAAATACTTTTTTTGCCCCACTGTACATATGACTAATGTAAGATTTCCCAGATGATCTTTTCCAGAGCGACTTACAGTTAGTGCATTTGTCTTAAGAAAGTTACGTGGAACAACCGCATATCACAGGCACAGTTAAGTAGTTATCAGCAAAGTCAGAGATGAGGATAGGGATTCATTTAGATACTATTGAAGAGGTAGGGTTTCAGTTGCTTTTGGAAGATGGGCAGGAACTCTGCTGTCCTAGATTCATGGGGAATGTTATACGACCATTGGCCTGCCAGGGCTGAGTGGGAGCTGCCCTCCCGTAGGGGTGGGAGGGCCAAGAGACCAGAGGTGGCAGAACAGAGTGCTCAGGTTGGGGTGTTGGGTTTGAGCTAGACACCAACTTCCTAAGAGTGTCAAAACCCACATATATTCAAATGAGTTTTTCTAAGAAAATATACATTATGACACTGTCAAGAAGCATTATGACCATCATAATCATATAAGCCAGATAGGCCTATCATGTACATGCCCTTATATAAGTCATCAGTCAAAAAGAGGGTGTCTTGTCCTGCTCCTGTATTCATCCGAGTCATCAGCAACAGAGCATTGGGGTAGATGCATGTCTGATATCAATGTGTGTGAAATTACAATGATAATTTAATAAGGTAAGTTTTTATAACATACTGTTGACATGTAAGCTACGCTGCATTATACAATAGGTTGGTCTAATTCTGAATGCTGATTGGTTAAAAGCACTTTACAACCAGTGTCAATTCCACAAGTTAACCCGGCTAAATCTATGACATTAAAATGCCTATTTACTCTGTTCCATCTGACTACGCAATCCACTGTCTCATCAGCCCAGGCAGAGAAGATTTAAACTTGATCTCCACTATAAAAAGCATCTCGACATTGTCTCACATTTCTTTTAGACTAACATTTAGTTTTCAACAGCAGAGATTTGTATAAACCAGTCTCAGCCTCAACGGGATGCTGGCATTCTAGGCAGAGTTAGAAAGAAAAGCCATATTTCAGACAGGTCAATAAAAAGAAAAGATTAAGATGGGCAAAAGAACACAGAGACTGGACAGAGGAACTCTGCCTAGAAGGCCAGTATCCCAGAGTCGCCTTTTCACTGTTGTTGTTGAGACTGGTGTTTTGCGGGTATTATTTAACTTTTTAGTGACGGGGCAGTATTCGGAAATTCGGATGAATGATGTGCCCAAATTAAACTGCATACTACTCGGGCTCAGAATGTTGGATATGCATATTATTAGTAGATTTGTATAGAAAACACTCTGAAGTTTCTAAAACTGTTTGAATGATGTCTGTGAGAATAACAAAACTCATATGGCAGGCAAAAACCTGAGAAAAAATCCAACCAGGAAGTGAGTTGTAGTTCTTCTATCTAATCCCTATTCAAATTAGAGTGTCTGTGGGGTCATTTTGCACTTCCTAAGGCTTCCATTGGCTGTCAACAGCCTTTAGAAACTTGGTTCATCCGTCTATTGTTACTGGGCAGAGAATAGGAGCTCAGTCTTTCAGTGGACTGCCTGGGACCAATGAGTTGTTTCCTGCGCAGGCACATTGGCGAGCCTCTCCTTTTTCCTCTGTAATGAATACGCTATTCTCCGGTTGGAATATTATCAACGTTTTATGTTAAAAAGACCCTAAGGATTGATGGTAAACATCGTTTGACATGTTTCTATGAACGGTAATGGAACTACTTGACTTTTCATCTCTGGTTCTGCGCTCTCGCGTTATGCCTTTGGATTAGTGACCTGAACGTGCGAACAAAACTGAGGTATTTGGACATAAATATGGAGTATTTCGAACAAAAATAACATTTCTTGTGGAAGTGGGAGTCCTGGGAGTGCATTCCGACAAAGATCAGCAAAGGTAAGGGAAGATTTATAATACTAATTCTGAGTTTAGTTGACTCCAGAACTTGGCGGGTAACTGTATAGTTTGCTTTGATTGCTGAGCTCTGTACTCAGAATATTGAAAAATGTGCTTTCGCCGAAAAGCTATTTTAAAATCTGACACAGCGGTTGCATTAAGGAGTAGTATATCTATAATTCTTTCAATAACTGTTGTAAAGTTTATCAACGTTTATGATGAGTATTTTTGTAAATTGATGTTTTGGTGGGAATACATTTTCTGAACATCACGCGCCAATGTAAAATGGGGTTTATGGATATAAATATGAACTTTATCGAACAAAACATACATGTATTTTGTAACATTGAATCCTGGGAGTGTCATCTGATGAAGATCATCAAAGGTTAGTGATTCATTTTAGCGGTCTTTCTGGTTTTTGTGACGCCTCTCCTTGCTTGGAAAATGGCTGTGTGGTTTTTCTTGTCAAGGTGATGTCCTAACATAATCTAATGTTTTGCTTTTGCCGTAAAGCCTTTTTGGAATCGGACACTGTGCTTAGATTAAGGAGAATCTTATCTTTAAAATGGTGTACAATACTTGTATGTTTGAGAAATTAGAATTATGAGATTTTTGTTGTTTTGAATTTGCCGCCCTGCTTTTTCACTGGCAGTACCGCAGGTGGGACGCTAGCGTCCCACATAGCCCATACTAGTTAATGAAGCTGCCAGTTGAGGACTTGTGAGGCGTCTGTTTCTCAAACTAGATACTAATGTACTTGTCCTCTTGCTCAGCTGTGCACCGGGGCCTCCCACTCCTCTTTCTATTCTGGTTAGAGCCAGCTTGCGCTGTTCTGTGAAGGGAGTAGTACACAGCGTTGTACCAGATTTTCAGTTTCTTGGCAATTTCTCACAAGGAATAGCCTTCATTTCTCAGAACAAGAATAGATTGACAAGTTTCAGAAGAAAGTTATTTGTTTCTAGCCATTTTGAGCCTGTAATCAAACCCACAAATGCTGATGTTCCAGATACTCAACTAGTCTAAAGAATGCCAGTTTTATTGCTTCTTTAATCAGAACAAGTTTTCAGCTGTGCTAACATAATTGCAAAAGGGTTTTCTATTCATCAATTTGCCTTTTAAAATGGTCATTTTGGAGTCAGCAAACTGTCAGAAACATTAAATGTAGCCCCAAAATTTACTAAAAAGTGTTGTTGGTGACTTTGAGGGATGGGTAATTAATAATCACACTCTTACTGTAATTCATTGTAGATTTTCCCATCATTTGGGAATAGTAGGACATCATCTATCACAGTGTGTGGAACACCCATGAACATAACAATATGATAAACAGTGATGGGCGGATTGCTTGGAAAATGAAAAATGAAGTAATCAGTAACGCAATCCCTTGGATTACTCAAAATGGGTAATGTAATTGGATTAGTTTTGAATTACATTAATTAATTTCTAACACACAGACAGTTTTTTTACGTTTGAAAAACATGCAACTAATAAAGCAGTATTTCATTTAGTAACATGACTATTTCCAAATTGGGGACTAGTGTGATAGCACAAGGATCCTATAATTCACATGTTCTATGTTCTGTTTGTGAGCGCATAGTCACAGCACTCCATACTAACATTTTCAGTTGGGACACTAGCCCATAGTAATATTATTCGTATCTCAGAGCCATGTGCATTGCTAGTTATAACCTAATGTTAGCTAGCTAACATTGAACCTGGTTGGTTAGCTACCTAAAGATTCATGCAGGATAGTAATGTTGAGTTAGGAATATGTTTCAATGTTAAGATAGCTAGATACATGTCTAATCCTAAGACTCCGCTATGCAAGTAACTATTTCAATAGAATGTTTATGATATCACTGTGACAACTGTCGATATATGTAGATGGTAAATTTGCTCTGGCTATCTACCCCAATTTCAGAGCACTCTCGTCTGAGTGTGACAGAACGCAGAATAACTAACAAATTTATGAACGCTTAACCTGTCTGGGAACGTGGGACGCTTGCGTCCCACCCTAGTCAACAGCCAGTGGAATAGCGTCGCGCGAAATACAAATACCTCTATATGCTATAACTTCAATTTCTCAAACATATGACTATTTTACGCCATTTTATAGATACACCTCTCCTGAATCGAACCACGTTGTCCGATTTCAAAAAGGCTTTACAGCAAAAGCAAAACATTAGATTATGTTAGGAGAGTACCCTGCCAAAAAAAAATCACACTGCTATTTTCAAAGCAACTAGCATGCATCACAAATACCCAAAACACAGCTAAATGCAGCACTAACCTTTGACAATCTTCATCAGATGACACTCCTAGGACATCATGTTACACAATACATGCATTTTTTGTTCGATAAAGTTCATATTTATATATAAAAACAGCATTTTACATCGGCGCGTGACGTTCAGAAAATATTTTCCCTCAAATGCTTCCGGTGAATTAGCGCTACAATTTACAAAATTACTATTCCAAAACATTGGTCAAATCTAATATTGTCATTCAAAGAATTATAGATTAACATCTCGTGAATGCAACCGCATTGCCAGATTTAAAAATAACTTTACTGGGAAATCACATTTTGCAATAAACGACGTGGTATGCTCAGAAAAATAGGCTAGGCGATACATGTTAGCGCCATCTTGGAACCATCTAAAATCAAATATACTATTGTAAATATTCCCTTACCTTTGATTATCTTCATCAGAAGGCACTTCCAGGATTCCCAGGTCCACAACAAATGTAGTTTTGTTCGAAAAAGTTAACAATTTATGTCCCAATAGTTCCTTCTTGTTAGCGCGTTCCGAAGGCTACTCATAATGTACTGAAGCGCGCGGGACTTGTCGTCACGAATGTGCAACAAATATATATTTACGTTCGTTCAAACATGTCAAACGTTGTATAACATAAATCTTTAGGGCCTTTTTCAACCAGAGCTTCAATAATATTCAAGGCGGACGATTGCATTGTCTTACTAAATGTTTCGGAACAAAAGGGTTCCCATGGGCGCCCGCGTCATGGTAGTAATGGCCCTCCCCCTGTGACCAACTTCCCAAGCCTCTCTTTGGGTCAGTTTCTACCATAGAAGACTCAAACCACTTTGTAAAGACTGTTGACATCTAGTGGAAGCCTTAGGAAGTGCTAAATGATTCATAAGTCCCTGTGTGTTTCAATGGCAAAGGCTTGAAAGTGATTCGACACATCAGATTTCCACTTCCTGTTAGGATTTGTCTCAAGGTTTTGACTGCCATATGAGTTCTGTTATACTCACAGACACCATTCAAACAGTTTTAGAAACTTTAGGGTGTTTTCTATCCAAATCTACTAATTATATGCATATTCTAGTTACTGGGCAGGAGTAGTAACCAGATTAAATCGGGTACGTTTTTTATCCGGCCGTGCAAATACTGCCCCCTATCCCCAACAGGTTTTAACACCAGTAGAATATGGCCGGTGTCAGTAAACTTTGGCAAAAAATATTAATTAAATTGTTGCCAGCAGCACAGTTGCAGTCACCAACTCTCTGGATAACATAAAAACAGCCTAACCAGCTCTGCTTGGGTGAGTAAAATGGTCAGAGCGAACTGTTCTCTCATTTGTGTCTGGAAGTAGCTAGCGAGCTAGCCAACGTTAGCCAGTTAGCTCAGGTGTTTGACTGCTGTTGTTAAATCAGAACATTTGCATCAACCCTACTTTTCGTCCAGAGTGTCCAGTGTGCGCACTGCACACTCTGCTGAACGCTCCGAGAGCGAAACGCACTGAATTTACGAATGGACAATCTGACAACGCTCTGAGTTTACAGACGCCAAGTGCACACTGGTACTCCAGATTAAATTTACGAACACACCCGTAGTAGAAACCAGCCTTTTGTCTTGAAATCTTTGGCCGATTCTGGCTGAGAGTCGGGACACTCGGCTGAGAGTCAGACTTGACCAACATCATGTGGCACGAGTCTTCGGCAGTATGGCTAGGCTGCGGGGATTGAGCTTGGGCTGATTCCGGTGAGAGTTATCTGGCCCAAATGTATTACTTGGGGCTTGGGTCGATTGGGACTACTCTCTGGCAGATAATTATACAAAGCAGTCTGTGTAATCAATATTTCATTATTTAGTTTTTCCACAGTTTCTGTGATCCAAAAATACAATTAACATTTAAATATAATTCTTTGAGAGTCCTGTTTAAGTAATATTTTAGTATTTGATACTTTGTGCAAGGCAATTGATGAGCATTAAAAACTTTGTGGATGGAGCCTCCCGAGTGGCGCAGCTGTCTAAGAAACTGCGTCGCAGTGCAAACGGCATTGCTACAAATGCTGGTTTGAGACCCGTGCCGGCTTCGACCGGGAGACCCATGAGGCGAAACACAATTGGCCCAGCGTCGTCCGAGTCACGGGAGGGTTTGGTCGGCCGGGATGTCCTTGTCCCATCGCACTGTAGCGACTCCTGTGATGGGCCAGGCGCATGCACGCTGACACGGTCACCAGGTGTGTGGTGATTCCTCCGACACTACATTTTTTTTGTGGATGGGTATAATTTCTATGTATAACATGTATAATAGTAATATTTAACATTACTAAATCGTGTAATTTCGTGTACGTGTATTTAAATTTGCATCGGGCCGCTTCTGGGGGGTTTCTGGTAAGATGCTGGCAAAGTCGGCTGAATTCCGATAGATGGAAACGGCCCAATGTACTTGGGCCGATTCTGGGCAGTCATTCATTTTAATCCCGGGCCGAGTCCGACACTCGATTCCGGGCTGATTCAATCAGATCCGGACCCCCGTAAGAGGGCCGCTTCTGGGCCGATTCCTCATTGCTAGCTGGGTAAACTCACGTGAATCCTAAAAGAGATGGGCAGGCTAAAGCTTAAAAGGGTGTGAACGATGCTGAATGGGTGTAGATAAAGAAGAGCTCTCCAGAATGTACCAAACAATTCAAGAGCCATTTTCTCAAAAGTGAGGTTACAAGTTTATCACCTTCCAAAGCAGAATACTTTCCCATTGTTCCTCAACTGTAGTGTATGATATACCATTTTCTAGCTCTGAGTCTCGACATTAGACCGAATAGAGCCAGTTGGTCACATTTTTTTAATTATTCAACATACTTCAGTAATGTCCAAGCAGGAATGCATGATTATAGATATTGTAATGTGCCACCTAAACCAGTGATTGTCATGAACTTTGGGTTTGACAATTATGCAAATGCTATTATTTCACGGTAATTTCTTTTTATATATCATTTTTTGTTCAATAGAGATACTTTTTTACATCTTTTGGGCACTAATATCTCATAGCTAAATTAATTTGGGGCTCATTCACCACCTGAGTAAGTGGTTAGCTAGATCGCTAAATCTAAACAATACAGCCTAATATTTAGGCTACCGATAGCCGTGTAGGCTAATTGATATCAGTACATTTTATGAATAAAATGTAATGAATAGGCCATAACCTGTTAGGGACAGACGTGCCGCTAGCGGAATGCCTAACCAATATCCAATGGTATAGCGTGGCGCGAATTACAAATACCTCAAAAATGCAAAAACTTCAATTTTTCAAACATATGACTATTTTACACCATTTTAAAGACAAAACTCTCCTTTATCTAACCACATTGTCCGATTTAAAAAAGGCTTTACAACAAAAGCAAAACATTAGATTATGTCAGGAGAGTACTCAGCCAGAAATAATCACACACCCATTTTTCAAGCTAGCATATAATGTCACAAAAACCAAAACCACAGCTAAATGCAGCACTAACCTTTGATGATCTTCATCAGATGACACTCCTAGGACATTATGTTATACAATACATGCATGTTTTGTTCAATGAAGTTCATATTTATATCAAAAACCAGCTTTTTTACATTAGCATGTTTTGTTCAGAACTAGCATACCCACCGAAAACTTCCGGTGAATTTACTAAATTACTCACGATAAACGTTCAAACAACATAATTATTTGAAGAATCATAGATACAGAACTCCTTTATGCAATCGCGGTGTTCGATTTTAAAATAGCTTTTCGGTGAAAGCACATTTTGCAATATTCTGAGTAGATAGCCCGGCCATCACGGCTAGCTATTTTGACACCCACCAATTTTGGCACTCACCTAACTCAGATTTACTATAAGACAAATTGGATTACCTTTGCTGTTCTTCGTCAGAATGCACTCCCAGGACTTCTACTTCAACACCCAATGTTGTTTTGGTTCCAAATAATCCATAGTTATATCCAAATAGCTGCGTTTTGTTCGTGCGTTCAAATCACTATCGAAGGGTGATGCGCCGGCGCATTTCGTGACAAAACAATTCTAAACATTCCATTACCGTACTTCGAAGCATGTCAAACGCTGTTTAAAATCAATTTTTATGCGATAATATTCCAACCGGGAGACGTTGTATCCATTCAAACACTGAAATAAGAAAATGGAGTCTTCACATGCATGCGCGCGCCAGTGTCATTGTTCTCAGAAGGACCACTCTCCAAAACCCCTACTGTTTTTCGCCCAGAGACTGCAGAGTTATCATTCCACGTTCTGACGCCTTCTGAGAGCCTATGGGAGCCTTAGAAAATGTCACGTTACAGCAGAGATCCTGTATTTTTGATAAAGAGGCTACAGAAGGCTAAGAAATGGTCAGACAGGGCACTTCCCATATAGAATCTTCTCAGGTTTTGGCCTGATATATGAGTTCTGTTATACTCACAGACACCATTCAAACCGTTTTAGAAACTTTAGGGTGTTTTCTATCCAAATCTACTAATTATATGCATATTCTAGTTTCTGGGCAGGAGTAATAACCAGATTAAATCGGGTACGTTTTTTATCCGTCCGTGAAAATACTGCCCCCTATCCCAAACAGGATAACTCACCTTAAAATTGAATAGCCGATGTGAGTGCCGTTTGTTCAATTTTATGAGTTGATACATAGAATTCAGACCTACAGAAAGCTGGGAACCTCTTCTCTTCTACAGTTACAACAGTGGCTGTATTTTATTTGTTATTGTGCAATCAGAAAGCACATTTCTCTCCCGCTATGGAGAGAGAGAGAGAATGTGCACTGCTACAAAGCAGTAAGCAGGATCTCGATGGAGTCCAGATTGTCTTATTGACTAGAAGGCTAGGTGGAAATGCTTTGGAAGCTTTGCCTATTAATTCAACTAGTTTGAATACAAAAGAAGCCATCCAACCTTGTTGATCAGCAGAACTGTAGCATCTTTAAGAGAATGTGAGAAGTCTTGAGGGTGTACATGCTAAATGACAGCAAATCTGACAAAGTTATATGAATTTTTCTCTAGATATTAGATTTAGTAATCTCAAATGTAATCAATTGCTTTTAAGATTGTAACTGTAACAGGATTTTTTTTTTTGTGATTCGTGTTGATTACATTTACTTCATATTTGTAATCGGACTAGGTAATCCCCGTTACATGTAATCCGTTTCTACCCAACCCTGATGATAAATATTTAGGTGATTTTAAAGTGCTTAAGGTTGTAATGGGCTTTTGTGATTAATCGAGATTCTTGTGTGTGTGCCCAAATAAACAACTCAATTCAAAATAAATATTTCCATCCTGATTGTAATGAAATGCCCATTCACAAGAAGTTTAGAAGTAGCTCAAAGTATACCACACAGTGAGTAAGGTGTTAAACATGACAATACTTACAGAATTGTAAGAGAATTGTAGTGATACATGTACATGTTTAGACGGGTATTCTATCCAAGATGTTCTATGGTGCAGCTGTGCTATATACAGTACATCCGATAATGCCGGTATTAAAGAAAATCTAGACCTCAGCCATCATCCACAGTGTTTACCATGAATGCAAACTCCACAAATCTACAGAATGGTCATTTGATTCAAGGAAATACATCTTGCTTTAGGTTAAATCTTTCAAAACATTTTTTTGTCACCTAAAGGCTAGCCTTGCTATTTTAGGAACACTGGGCCCTTAGAGCAATTGGGCCCTCAAGCTAACTTTCCAGAGTCATTCTGTGTTCTGCATCTCAATCCATTACGAGGAAATGATGGCCTCTTCTGAGATCTTGAAATAAACTAAGTAAAATGTATAATAAAGATGCACACTGCAGAATGATTGCACAGTTTTCTTTGGTTTGAAACGTTGCACAATACAACTGTGGGAGCATTCAACAGTGTTACATTATCTATTCATCTATTTTGTACCCTGCTCCTAGAAGTCACTGGATGTGCATATACCACTTTGAAACTCTTCTGAGATCTTCAATGTACAACGTGAACAAACATAGTGAACAAATGTTTAAAACATGTTTTGAATATGCGAGCTAGATACAGTTAAATGAATTTACGGAAACTAAAATGTTTCTTAACACTCTAACCAGAGGGACAAATTCACCCATTAGCCTAAAACCATCTCAGGGGCCCTTTTTCTACATCTCTTTGTTTGTTAAATTTTTGTCAAAGCATGAATCAAGCATGTCAGACCTGGGTTCAAATACATTTGATTATTTGTTATTTAAATACTTACTTTATGTGTATTTGAGTATTGTCAAATAATGTGGCCAGAATTAAACTATTTCTATTGGAAGTATTTGAAAGTATTTTCAAATAATTTCCTATAAATAGCCTAATATTTGAAAGTATTTTTAAATACTTATTTCAAATACTCTTGTCAAATACCTGGGTTAAATGCAGTGAATTTGAGTATTTTCAAATACATGCCAATACTTTCCAAGGGTATTTCCAAATTCATTCCAATATCCAACTACTTTTTCCCAAAGAAATGTCGGAAGACTTACTTTGAAATATATGTGAAAGTAATTGAGATATTTGAAATAGTATTTGAACCCAGGTCTGGTGTATGTACAGAGAGTGCGCCAGAGGTTAAGTTCTGCTTCCTGCTTCCCCAAACCATGAACCCTTGGTAACCCCTTAGGGGAACAGAGTACACTACACTCAGGATCTACAAGGATTCAGCAGGGGGATGAACATTTTATATTGGGGTGGAAATTGTGGTGTTTCTTTTATTTCCATTTCACCAGAATGGGAGAGGAAGGGGAAAGCCAGGACAAGCCACAACAGGCAAGGCCCAGTGTGTTCTCTCAAAAAACAACATGCTTATTTCATTACCGTATGAAGGGAAAGCCACAACAAGGACACAATGCATGTTATTGCAATAAAAATACAAGATTAATGGATAAAAATATGGATAATGGAAGAAATGAAGAAATTAGAGAGACTGCTCAAGGCTGTGCAGTGTCTGACAGACTACCAGGTTTTTTAATACTTAAATTAGACTACTTGCTTCACAATCTTGCTGATTCTCAGAGATCTCAATCGACTTTTTACTGCCTGTCAAGATAATGTCCCAAATGGTATGGATGGCAAATCCCATTGTTACCTAAAAAAGGTTGACACCCAGGGTCATGTTCAGGAAATGGAAATGGAAGAAAACACTCTGAAAATGTGTGAAACTCCCAGTGAATTGAACCCCTTGCCATATGAAATGCAGAACACTAAAATACTTCAATTTTCCTCAAGCAGCCACACAGATGTATTATGCATTCAACCTCTCCTGTCCCTTTCACTCTTCCCCAGCACTCCGTTAAAGCCATAGATCCCCCATTATTAAATCTCATTGCATGTTATTTCTTTAGAAAATAGGGGGGGGGGGGGGGGTGGAATCAACTGCTGCTATGGAAACGGGGTACACATGCAAAACTGGAAGTGATGGTAGTGCGGTTCAGTTCCGATTGGCTGAGGCCGGAGCAGTGCAGCGTGGGCCGTGGGGGGAAAGGTAATGTCATGAACAGCTGCCCCAGCTGGATAACTGGTCCATCCCCTTAAAGTGTCAGCAGACCACATACTGAAAACAGGAAGAATTTTCTAAAGCTCTTCTCAGACTTCATTTCAGTGTGCTAGGAAATGTTAGATACTACATAAACACAACGTTGCTTGAACTTTGGACAATTTATTGTGTTTCTTTAGAATTTAGTGAATTTTTCCTCTTTCATTCACCTATTTGCTACTGAATTCCGAACCCTGAATGTTTATCAGATCAAATTCCCAAATCTCCGGCATTCTTATAATCGCTGCCGGGGGAGAGAGTCTGAAGACACAATCCTATCCATAGAAATAGTGACACTCAAATAAAAAATCATTAAAAAAAATAATTTTGATTTATATCAGTCTTTTCGAGGTGTCGATTAAATATCACATTCCAGTGTTCCAACTTGTAAACAAAGATCAATGGGATTTCTCTTATTGGGATTTCTCTGCACTCTTCTCTGTGCAGTTAATGGCAATTCCCACTTCAGGTATAATGCTGGAAGACGCTTGTGGATTTGATAGCTCCAATGCCATACCACCTCCGCCAACGCCAAAACAACCACTATGCAGGTGTCCTCTAGCGTGAATCTGATTGAATCTAGCCCTTGATCATGGCCTCTTGAATTTTGGTTCATTCCCAACATAATATTGACTGTGCTTACAATTCCTCTTTCAAATACCCCTTAATGTCTGTGTGTAATCACATTCAATAAAATGCTCCATACTGCTGTTTTAAACATGATCCCTCTGAACATAACCCCAAATGTGGTGGTCTTGAGCAAGTTCAGTCACTCTTGTGCTACTACAGGCTCAAATTCACATGAGTTATAGTTATGGTTCTGTAATCTGGACTAATGGCATCAGGGGTGTATTCATTAGTGGCAAAATGTTTAGCAATGGAAACAAGTGTTTCTTATTTGACATGCTCAGGTTAGTCCCTCCCAGTTTCATCCTGTTTGCTTCTGTTTGGTTCTTAGTGAATATACCCCAGGAATACACAGCCACTGGTCATTTTGATCAACATAGGGGGATTATTCTTGAAATGCATCCTTTGTTGTCACTTAATCATAATCACACAAATATTGACTTGATTCCAGGCAACTGCAGAAATGTATTCTTGCCACAAATCGGTGGCCGATCTGTGTCATGGCCACTGACCTGTTGGCGAACAGGAATGTCAGGTTGTGAGTTCAAATCCCAGGTGTGGTTGCGTGCCAAGTGTGCTAATTAATGTTGAGGTCAATTAAGAAAGTAAACCAAATTCCAATTCCTGAAAAATGTGTTATTCGAACATTTTACACTTGACATTTTACATGTGATGTGAAAAATGTGTTTTTGGAACACTTCACCTGACATTTCTCATGTGAAAATGTATTTTTCCTCTTGCACTCTCTCCTTATTACTCTAACTCTCTGTGAATCAGTCTGGGTTTGACATCAAGTTGCACCCTTTTCTTTGTGGCGCAGATGTGAGGAAACAGGACATGAAAGAATTGGCAATTAAATACATCTGAAATGATGCTTAGTTCATATTGGACTCGGCCATCGCTGTCTGAGCTGCGAAATAGCCAAAACACGGGTCAATCGATACACAGGCCAATCTTTCACCTGTGACTTCAGACCAGAGTTGTCTGCTGTCAGGTGCAGCGGCAGACGACAGTGGTGACGGCAGTCACTCAAGTGACTTACCCCTGTGGGGATGGATGTTGCAGTGCATTAAAGCTATAGTTTCTGTGAACCAGCTACAGATGTAGGATCTTAATTTGAGCACCCTGTTGTTGTGTGTGGGTGGGGGGGGGGGGGGGGGGTAAGTGAATTTGTAATTTCCACTTAAAACATTTCAGACTTGATTTGCCCTAAGTTAAAATGTTATCAACCCCTACAAAATGTATATGAATCATAATCCACACAATCATTAAAATGTCCTGTTGCTGCAGGATTATTTTCCTGCTGTGGTCAAAATAAGATCCTATGTCTGTACACCTATTGATTTATCATCATTGCATGCTTCAATCTATCCTAATTATACTGTATTTCCTCTAGGCGTCCACCAGAGCAAATTCTCTCAAGATTTCAAAAGCTTCCATTTTCATTGAAATAATATGATTTTCCAGACTCTCTTCAGAAAATATTACTTTTGAAATATGATATGTTACTTCCAGGAAAACTAGAATGGCAATTAAAAAAAACATATTACGGAGGGTTGAAAACTACCTCATTATTTTTAAACCTTCTGTTTTGGACTCGACGTGTCAATGTAGACTATGGCTCATACATGCATAATAAACAATCTACAGTCCTCTCCCAGTGGGAAAACGGCACAGAATCCTTACATTCTAACCTGCCATCATTTAGTGTGTGAAATCGACATACTAAAGAAAACTTTCACCCACTTTTAAGACGGCCTACCTTTCTGTGTGTAAATAATCCATCCATCCAAATCAATTCCACATGTCCACCTTTTGTCCTTATAAACATTCACACAGGAATTCTATGATATGGGATAATAATCCAACGCTGCAGTTGATTGTCAGCAATCATCACGTAGGCAAATGCTATATATAATCAATACATGACTTTCAAGGAGTAGGACATTTGATGCAAACATAACATAACTTTACCATTTTATAAAATGTACCATTGTATAAAATTACATTATCACATTTGCTTGCTCGTTTGCCATACTAGTCTGATAAGACCATGCTTGCAACTACGGGAAGTAGCAACAGCCAAATAGGATGGATAATGTTTATTGGCAGGTGGAATAATGTCCAATGAGGTTGTAAGGTTATGTGGGAGGCGGATCAGGTCGGCCCAGTATTGTCCAAATGAGGTTGCGGGGACCAACATGCACACACCCAGGGGCAGACTGGGACAAGAATTCAGCCGTGGCATTTTATCCACACCAGCACACATCACTGTGTGCACGCCAATCTCCCCCACCACCACCATACACACACACCCCATCCCCATGCATACACCCTGAGTATTTCTCAACCATTTCTGTACCAGTGACTGGCGAGATATGGTCCTCCTCTTTTTTAATGTTATGAAATGTTTTATAAAAAACCTTGGTAACACTTTTTATAAATCCTTTCATGCCATACTAAAAACACTATTCCTACTGTCACGTCCTGACCAGTATAAGGGTTATTTGTTATTGTAGTTTGGTCAGGACATGGCAGAGGGTATTTTGTTTATGTGGTTCGGGGTGGTGATTTATTAGTAGGGTGTTTGTTTAGTTAGTTCTGGGTTTTTGGGGTTATGTTCTAGGTTTGTATTTCTATGTGGTCTCTAGTCTTTTGTATTTCTATGTCTAGTTTATTGGGGTTGGACTCTCAATTGGAGGCAGGTGTTTTCTAGTTTCCTCTGATTGAGAGTCCTATATATGGGTATGTGTTTGGTTTAGTGTTTGTGGGAGATTGTTATTGGATTGCTGTGGTGCCTTCAAGACTGTTATTTTGTCGTTCATCGGTTTGTTATTTTTGTATACGTGTTTGTTTGGTTTTTTCCTTCTTTTCCCGTCAATAAAGAAGATGAGTATACATGTCCCTGCTGCGTTTTGGTCCTCTCCTTACGACAACCGTGACACCTACACTTGGGACTTAAAGTAAATCTCAGCTTTGTTAAAAATACACTCAAGAAAAACTACTATTTATCATGGTGATTAAATATTAAAACAGAATAATATGCCCCACTAACATTAGACAACTATACAGAAAACCCCTCAAATTGATGAAATAAATGAAATCGATGACGAGAGAATAGTAAAATTAACTGATAACTAAAATAGCAGTGCAGATGACACTTTTTTGCTAAGAAACGATATGTTCACATGTATTACATTTAGACACCACCTTTATATATGTGAAGAAAATAACATGTTTTCACCTCACATGTGAATTGCAGATTTAGATGTGGAATTTGCACTTTAACATGTGAAAATCTAACTCTCACATGTGGAATTGCTTTTTCACGTGAACAACTTTGTTAAAATGTTGCATCCCCATTTCACATTTATTTCACATGAGAGCCTGTTTTCACGTGCTCAAATTTGTAGTTTAAAATCAATTTTTATGCAATTTATCTCGTAAAAAAGCGATAATATTCCGACCGGGAATCTCCTTTTCGGTAAACAGAGGAAAAAACACAAAGACGGGGGCGGCCAGTGCACGCGCCTAAGCCCACAGTCCCTTGATCGGCCACTTGAGAAAGGCGATAATGTGTTTCAGCCTGGGGCTGGAATGACGACATTCAGGTTTTTCCCGGGCTCTGAGAGCCTATTGGAGCCGTGGGAAGTGTCACGTTACCGCAGAGATCCTTTGTAATGGAATGAGATGTCAAAGAAAGACAATAAATGGTCAGACAGGCCACTTCCTGTAAAGGAATCTCTCAGGTTTTGACCTGCCATTTGAGTTCTGTTATACTCACAGACACCATTCAAACAGTTTTAGAAACTTTGGAGTGTTTTCTATCCAAAGCCAGTAATTATATGCATATTCTAGTTACTGGGCAGGAGTAGTAACCAGATTAAATCGGGTACGTTTTTTATCCAGCCGTGTCAATACTGCCCCCTAGCCCTAACAGGTTAAAATGCTGTAAAATAGTCATATGTTTGAAAAATTGAAGTTTTCGGATTTTAGAGGAGTTTGTATTTCGCGCCACGCCCATCATTGGATATTGGAGCAGGTGTTCCGCTAGCGGAACGTCTAGATGTAAGAGGTTAAGTAACAGTAGCTAGCTGTGTGTTTTGACAGGTTGTCAAAATAGTTTGTCACATCATCATCATCAAAATATTCTGTCAGCCACAATATTTCCATACTTGGCTGAAATCATGAAGTGTGGTTTCATAGTTGGCCTATGTTTTGTCACACCCAGCTAGCTAACGTTAGATACTTTGAAATTACTTAACAAATGTTACTGTGACTAGCAAGCAAGTAGTTCATTTTGAATAAACATGCACTTGCACGTGTGTGAGTTCTAATGTGCTGAGCAAGCTAAGATGTTAGGTAAAGGTTAGACACTATTCATTTAATGTCCCATCTATACATCCAATCTGCTCACTGTAACCTCTTGACGTTACCCTAGGATAGGGGGCGCCACAGCGCATTTTGGAAAAAATTTGTGCCCATATTCAACGGCCTACTAATCAAACACAGAAGCTAGGATATGCATATAATTAATACCTGTGGATAGAAAACACCCTAAAGTTTCTAAAACTGTTTGAATGGTGTCTGTGAGTATAACAGAACTCATATGGCAGTCAAAACCCCGAGACCGATTGAAACAGGAAGTGGAATTCTGAATTGTGGACTCAACTTCACGTTGTTGCCTATTATTCACACCGTGAGCTATCGTTCATTGAGCACTTCCTATTGCTTCCACAAGATGTCCCCAGTCTTTACAAAGTGTTTTGAGCCTTCTACTGTCGAAACTCAGTGAATGAGACGCGTTGGAAATTGGTCACAGGGGGAGGGCCATCACCATTATGACGCCGGCGGCCCTGGCTACCCCCTCCTTTGGAAACGTTTTGAAACACAATACAATCGTCCCCCTCAAATCTTATTGGCTCCCTTGTTGAAACAGGCCCTGAAGATTTATGTTATACAACGTTTGACATGTTTGAACGAACCTAAATGGGAGAAAAAGTGTTTTTTTTCCGAAACGGCTGTCCCGCGCACGGCAGAGCATTTGGATACAGCCTTCAGACGCGCTAACAACAGCAAGCTAAAGGAACATAAAGGATGGACTTTTTCGACCGAAAATACATCTGTTGTGGACCTGGGATTCCTGGAAGTGCTTTCTGATGAAGACAACTAAAGGTAAGCGATTATTGACAATATTATACAAGATTAGATGTGATATGCGATTGTTCCAAGATGGCGCCGAGCTAGGTTTACTAGCTCATTTTCTGAGTATCGCATCCCCTTTTATCGCTAAGTGTGATTACCCAGTAAAGTTATTTTTAAATCTGGTATGACAGGTGCTTTGAAGAGATATTCATCTATAAATCTTAGAATGACAATATTACATTTTAAAAATGTTTTCGAATAGTAATTCAGTAAATTGTAGCACTGTTTCCCGGGATGCATTTGACGGGAAAATAGTTAGTCAACGTCAGACGCCGATGTAAAATGCTGTTTTCATATATAAATATGAACTTTATTGAACAAAAGAATGCATGCATTGTGTAACATGATGTCCTAGGTGTGTCATCTGATGAAGTTTGTAAAAGGTTAGTGCTGCATTTAGCTGTTTTTTGGTTATTTGTGATGCATGTGGTTGGTCGGAAAATGGCTATGTTGCTGCTTTTACGATGGACTCCTCTAACATAATCTAATGATTTGCTTTTCCTGTAAAACCTTTTTGAAATCGGACGACGTGGGTCGATTCAGGAGAGGTGTATCTATAAAACGATATGAGACAGTCCTATATTTGAAAAAATATATATATTACATTTCGTTATGCTAATGTCGCTAGGAGTTTTCGCTGGATTTTGATCCCGCATACGGGACGAGACGCTGGAGAGGTTTTAAATTGCCCATTTTATACTCATCATTACAAACTTCCCCCCCTTATTTTCATAGCAGATATGGAGCGGCCCATCTTCAAAAAGTTGGCAGGTGGGCGCCTTGTCCTGAAAGACACCATCTTCTACAGATGCACCATTGAGAGCATCCTGTCTAGCTGCACCGCAGCCTGTAAAGGCAGCTGCATTGTCCCCTGGAAGATCACCAAGGACTTCAGCCATGGCCTGTTCTCTCCGCTTCCATTTGGCAGACTAATGGAGCATCGACCACCAGACCATAAAACTGTTGAAAAGCCTAGCTGTCCACTTACACAACCTGCTGTTCACCTGCAACTTAAGAGACTGTTTCCACTGACTCTCTGTAACAGTATTGCCTCCGTCCCGCTCCTTGTCCAAATTTGGGCTTGAGCACATCAACAACTTGTTACCCACAAAGCATTGTTACCCATCACTCCACAAATGCCACGGCTCTTGTACACACATTCACTCACTCCCATAACTGTTGATTTAATTTCTTACTATTTATTTGTACTGTGCACTTCATCTACTTGTTGACGTAGCACGTTTCATAGTACATATCGTTACTGCTAGTTTCAGTCTTACTTTTATATCTTTGAATATTTGTTCAGCACTTGCCTTGTTTTGTTTTTTTATGTTACTTTTATTGTTGATATTTTGATATTCCACTGTTGAGAGGTAGCCCAATAATGGACTAAAGGAGCCAAACGTTACTCCTTAGTCCAAGGACATTAAATGTTATTTTTAAAGTGCGAATTCGTTCTTGCAGCCAAAACAGACAAATACTCCATATAAACGTGAATCGATTCTCAATTCCAGTATGGTTCTAGAAACATAAATCTCTCTACTTTCAAAACATTTTAAAATACAAAATACCAACTTACTGCTTTTAACACAGTTGAATCCAACCGTATTTTTCAGTGACAACATGTTTGTGGTGTCCATCTTCCGTTTACACATATGTGTTAGGAGCTTTTTAGCACACGTAGTCTACTCTGTCTTCCGTCTTTTTTCTGTAAACACGCGCTCTAACATGGAGATATGGCTGTGTGGTTACACTAACCCTATAAAGGTGTGTATCATTTTAACCTTTAATTTTTAGAAAATTATTTATCGCTGATTTGAAAGATGAGGTTCTTATGCTTCCAAAACCGTATTTGTTGCGTGTTAATGTTCAGACCGAGCGTCGGGGCTCTAAACAAAACTCCCTCCAATGACTCTTATGTGTAATGTAATCAACAGCTATCTCAGGAGAAGCAAAGAGTAGGAATACAAACTAAATATATAGTCAGCTCCAAAAGTATTGGGATAGTGAAATGTTTTGTTGTTGTTTTGGCTCTGTACCCCAGCACTGTAGACTGTGAGCTTTAATTTGAGGGCATTTTCATCCATATTGGGTGAACCGTTTAGAAATTACAGCACTTTTTGTATATAGACCCCCATTTTAGGGGACCAAAAGTATCGGGGCAAATTCACTTATGTGTGTTAAAGTTTAGTATTTGGTCCCATATCCCTAGCACGCAATGATTACATCAAGCTTGTGACTCCACAAACTTGTTGGATGCATTTGCTGTTAGTTTTGGTTGTGTTTCAGATTAGTTTGTGGCCAATAGAAATGACTGGTAAATAATGGATTGTGTCATTTTGAAGTCGCCAATTTGAATACGAATTATTCACACAGATAGTCCTGATGAATTGTGAATAATGATGAATGAGAAAGTTACAAACGCACAAATATCATACCCCCAAGACATGCTAACCTCTCACCATTACAATAACAGGGGAGGTTAGCATTTGTTTTTTGGGGGGGATATGACATAAGGGCTATCTTGAAAGGTAGCTTGCAAGTAAGCATTTCATTGTACTATTTACACCCAGCTGTATTCTGTGTATATGATGAATAACATTTGATTTGATTTAATTTGATTACATTTTTGACTGTAAAAATGCTTGCCATTTAAAACCTCTTTGGGCTAGGGGGCAGTATTCGGAAGTTCGGATGACTGACGTGCCCAAAGTAAACTGCCTGTTACTCAGGCCCAGAAGCTAAGATATGCATTGGATAGAAAACACTCTGAAGTTTCTAAAACTGTTAAAATAATGTCTGTGAGTATAACAGAACTGATATGAAGGCAAAAACCCGAGGAGAATCCTTCCGTAAAAAAAAAAAAAATTGAGGTCACAGGCCATTCCAATGCTAGTCTACGGGATATTCAAAATAATTCCTCCCTGATTGCAGTTACCATGGCTTACCACAGTCTTTAGAAAGGGTTTCAGGCTTGTGTTTTGAAAAATGAGCAAGGAGTTGTAGTTTTTCAAGGTGTCTCTCTAGTCTTGTGGCGCGCGTGAATGAGGGCGCACACTTCGTTATTTATCTCCGGTATTGAACATACTACATTCCGTCTTCAATTTTATCATTTATTTACATATTAGGGTACCTGAAATTTTATTAGAAATGTTGTTTGACTTGTTTGGACCAAGTTTACCAATAACTTTTGGGATTCCTTTGTCTGCATGTTGAACGAGTGGAACGCTAGATTACTGAATCAAACGCACCAACTAAACAGACTTCTTTGGGATATAAAGAAGGACTTTATTGAACAAAACATCCATTTGTTGTGTAGCTGGGACCCTTGTGATTGCAAACAGAGGAAGATCTTCAAAGGTAAGTGATTTATTTTATCGCTATTTCAGATTTTTGTGAAGCCTCTGCTGGTTAGAAAAATGTTTTTAAAGCTGGTGTATGCAAGGCGATGTCCTCAGATAATCGCATGGTATGCGATCGCCGTAAAGCCTTTTTGAAATCTGACAACGTGGTTGGATTAACAAGAAGGTAAGCTTTTAAACGATGTAAGACTCTTGTATTTTCATGAATGTTACGATTTTTGTATTTTGAATTTGGCGCTCTGCAATTTCACCGGATGTTGTCCAAAGAGCCCAAAGAGGTTTTAAGGAGACATAGCTCTAAAACACAAGGGCTATATCTCCGGAAAAATTTGTCCAGGTGGGTTGTACTGCTCCGAGGTGGCAACCCAGCAACAAGGCACACTTGTCGGGTCAACATGAGATGCAGTTCAGCCTTTACAGGCAGCAGACCTTCAAGTGGGTTGTTGAAAATGCTCTGTGGTATGCTGGGTATTTGGTGGCATTGTTGAAGAGTGACATAAAAAAAACATGCTGCCAATCAGATGACTTTCAAGGAGCACCAGGAGGTCCCACCTCACCATTCAGCATCCGGACCACACCTCTACCCGCATCAGTCATCCTCTCCTGTATGGACTACTACACCACCCGACTGGGCCTCTAGTCATGATCTCCACACCTGTGCCCGACTGGGCCTCTGTCCATGCCCTCGACACTCGTGCCCGGCACCTCCACAACTGTGCCCGGCTGGGCCTCTGTCCGTGCCCTCGACACTCGTGCCCGGCATCTCCACACTTATGCTCAGCTGTCCCTCAGTCAGACCCATCTTCTGCTCCTTACGGGCTGGGCATTCTGATGGAGCCAGCGATCAATCGCTCTCCATTTTCAATTAATTATATATAATTGTAATCATTTGTGTTCAATTGTTTGTCCCTCTGTGGTGTTTATTTAACTGTTCATACAGCATAATTATTCATTAATGATTTACTCAAAAGAATGTTCCCCTTCCTCTTAAATCACTTTGAGCACAAAAGCCTTTAGCTGAATTCTCTAATTACATTTTGATCAATTAATGTCAGTCTTTGAATGCTCCATTGTATAAACTACTAAATGTTCCTGCTTGTGTGCTATGTGCAATGATTTCAAACAATTAGAGTATAGTCTTCCTCCAATTCTGTGTCTTCAATTACTTCCTTGATTTACAATCAAACAACTTAGCTAACATTATGTTTTCGATGTGAACTTGATATTAAATGCATAGATTAAACCCTTTCTCTTATTTGAGATAAACAAGATTAACTCCTGTTGTGTTTAGGCTTAACACATTTAAGTTTGAATCCTGAAGAGGGTGAGCGGTTTGACAAAAAGAAACCAGTTTTAATAATACAAACTTATGCATGATTATGACATATTTACTACACAAAATTCTTGCAGCCAATAGAATGTTATATATATGGGGAATACAATCTTCCCAGCTCTGCAGATTTTTCTGTGAGGAGGCAGAGTCATTAGATCATTTATTTTGGTACTGTCCATATGTAGCTCGTTTTTGTTCAAAGGTCCAGGAATGGCTGAAGAATTGCAACATTTGCCTAGAAATCATTTTTTGGGTTACTACATGATTCCATATGGGTTATTTCATAGTTTTGATGTCTTCACTATTATTCTAAAATGTAGAAAATAGTAAAATGAAGAAAAACCCTGGAATTAGTAGGTGTGTCCAAACTTTTGACTGGTACTGTATATCAAAGTGATTCAGGAGTAACTCAGATTAACTGATAATTCAGGGGTCGCGTTAAACACAGAATTCTGCGCAATTTCACACAGAAAGAATAATGCAAAATAAATATCTTGCTGTGTTTTTTAAATGGAGATCTAAAATGCTTCTCATTTAAATTTTTGCTTGGCTTCAGTTGCACCTCTCCACTCGGATGAGATATCTTTGCTCTCGTTTTTGTTCCTGAATTAACAAATGGGTATTCTATTAGCAGAGAGCACTCCGACTGATGTGTAGCTACTATTCTCTGTGTACTTTTCTCCGGTAAAATGCAAGATTAACTTCAAGCAAAACATTAGAAAATGTATCTGACTACATTCTTTATATGATATACATTAGAATACTGTTTTATGCCCATGCGTCGTTTTTGCAAAAATACCTTGCTTTTTAATTTTAAGCTAATTCATGTGTGGCTATCAGCCAATAACGTTGTAATTTTCTGATGGAAATTAAGCTATTTTCTGCCAAATGTGTGGCACTAATGTATTTTGTGTGAAGGAAAACTATAGTTGCACGCCCCTTATCACTATTGAAGCAAAACAAAAAAACACTTGACTTTCAAAATAAAATGCAGGTGAAATGTTTTAAGACGCACATTTTTTGATGGTCTACATTTTGAAAATGCAGATTTTAGATTTACATGAACGTGTAGGGGACTTCTGAAACTCTGCATACTTTGTGGAGCAGCAGGAAGATCAGAATACCCCAATTCCAGAGGTTGTGAGTTCAAATCCCAAGTGGTGTCCTTTTTAAAAGTCGGTACTCAGTGAACATGTCAAATGTAATCAGATTGTCATTGATTAAACATTATTTACACTGTTTTAATTGAACAGTGTAACACATACTTTAAAACCGAGACACCAGGCACAATCAGGGGATTGCTTCAGGGGACCATGACACAACATCCTAAGAATGCCCTAAAAATGTCTTTGGGAACGTCCCCGAGACCAACCGTGAACTAGACAAAACCTCCAATGGACCGTGACTCAACATCCCAAGAACACCCTAAAAAAAGTCCTTAGGGAAGTCCCCAGGAAAAAACGGGAACTTGACAAAACCTCCACGGGACCATGACACAATGTCCAAAGAATATGCTAAAAATGTCAGAGGATGTACTCGCGACATACCGGGAACTAGAAAAAGGTCCCCCAGAGAACATTCCCATGGGACCATCACGTGACATCCTATGAACTACTAAATTGAAAGTCCTGAGAATGTCCTGGCATGGTCCTCAGTGATGTCCTGGGAACATATAGGAACTAGACAAAGTTCCATTGGGACCATCACGCATCAGAGGGATAACGTTGCGCCGAAATCCTTAAGGGACCTAAAGGGTACATTGCCTATTTGCGGGTCAGTCACGTGCTCTGTTTGCTGGTCAGTCACTTACATTTACATTTTAGTCATTTAGCAGACGCTCTTATCCAGAGCTACTTACAGTAGTGAATGCATACATTTCATTTCATGCTTTTTTTTGTACTGGCCCCCCATGGGAATTGAACCCACAACCCTGGCATTGCACGCGCCATGCTGGCATTGCAAACACCATGCTCTACCAACTGAGCCATTTCAACAAGACAGCATAGATAACGCTAACAAGCAGTTCTCTACACCCGCAATAACATCTGCTAAATATGTGTATGTGACCAATAACATTTTATTTTATTTAACAATGCCGTTAATTTCCTCATCCAACTGCCTTGCTCACCCTAATCCCTACTGCAATTAATTGTCGCCATACCTATCCTTCATTACACTGACGCTTTTGTAAGATAGTGTCGGAGAAGGCAAACGTTTTACGTGCCCCCAGCCGAGTGTGTTTTTTTTGTTTATTTGCATTGTTTGTAATTTATTGTATTTACATATTTTGTACATAATGTTGCCGTTACCGTCTCTTATGACCGAAAATAACTTCTAGACATCAGGACTGCTACTACTCACCACGGACCAGCAAAATCATTTTTTTTCTTTGATGACTGACGAACTCGATGCGAAGGATATACTGCTTCCTCGGGAACAGGCCCCGATCCCTGTGATCTGCATGAAGAGGAGGCAGAGAAAGAGGGGCCCAAGGTCGGGCTGCCTTCTGAGAATTCGAAGGTGATAAAATGAACCCCCACTTCACTCCATTCTGCTAGCGAAGTGCAATCTTTGGAGAATAAAATCGACAAGCTACACGGAAGATTAAACTACCAATGGGACATTAAAAACGGTGACATCTTATGCTTCACGGAGTCGTGGCTGAATGACGACAATATCAACATACAGCCGGCTGGTTATACGATGTACCGGCAGGATAGAACAGTGACGTCTGGTAAGACAAGGGGCGGCGGTCTATGTATTTTTGTAAACAACAGCTGGTGCATGATATCTAAGGAAGTCGCAAGCTATTGCTTGCCTGAGGAAAGAGTATCTCATGATAAGCTGTAGACCACACTACCTACAGAGAGAGTTTTCATCTGTATTCTTTGTAGCTGTTTACATATCCCCACAGTCAGAGGCTGGCACTAAGACAGCATTGAATGAGCTGTATTCCGCCATAAGCAAACAAGAAAACGCTCACCCAAGTCGGCGCTCCTAGTAGTTGAGGACAATAATGCAAGGAAACTTAAATCCATTTTACCAAATTTCTATCAGCATGTTAAATGTACCACCAGTTGAAAAATAGCTTAGGACCACCTATACTCCACACACAGAGACGCATACAAAGCTCTCTCTTGCCCTCCATTTGACAATTCTGACCATAATTATATCCTCCTGATTCCTGCTTACAAGCAAAAATTTAAGCAGGAAGCACCAGTGACTAGATCAATAAAAAAGTGGTCAGAGGAAGCAGATGCTAAGTTACAGAACTGTTTTGCTAGCACAGACTGGAACATCTTCCAGGATTCCTCTGATGGCATTGAGGAGTACACCACATCAGTCATTGGCTTCATCAAAAAGTTCATTGACGTCGTCCCCACAGTGACCGTACAAACATACCAGAAGCCATGGATTACAGGCAGCATCCGCACTGAGCTAAAGGCTAGAGCTGCCGCTTTCAAGGAGCGGGACTCTAACCCGGAAGCGTAGAAGAGATCCCGCTATGCCCTATGACAAATCATTCAACAGGCAAAGCATCAATACAGGACTAAGATCGAGTCGTACTACACCGGCTCTGATGCTCGTCGGATGTGGCAGAGCTTGCAAACCATCAGGGGTGTGTGCTCAGTCCCCTCCTGTACTCCCTGTTCACTCATGACCTCATGGCCAGGCATGACTCCAACACCATCATTAAATTTGCCGGTGACACAACAGTGGTAGGCCGACAACGACGAGACAGCCTATAGGGAGGAGGTCAGAGACCTGGCCGTGTGGTGCCAGGACAACAACCTCTCCCTCAATGTGATCAAGATAAAGGAGATGATTGTGGACTACAGTAAAAAGAGGACCGAGCACGCCCCCGTTCTCATCGAAGGGCTGCAGTGGAGCAGGTTGAGAACTTCAAGTTCATTGGTGTCCACATCATGAACAAACTAACATGGTCCAAGCACACCAAGACAGTCGTGAAGAGGGCACGACAAAACCAATCCCCCCTCAGGAGACTGAAAATATTTGGCATGGGTCCTCAGATCCTCAAAAGGTTTTACGGCTGTACCATCGAGAGCATCCTGACTGGTCGCATCACTGCCTGGTATGGCAACTGCTCGGCCTCCAACCGCAAGGCACTACAGTGGGTAGTGCGAACAGCCCAGTACATCACTGGGGCCAAGCTTCCTGCCATCCAGGAGCTCTATACCAGGCACTATCAGAGGAAGGCCCTCAAAGACTCCAGCCACCCCAGTCATAGACTGTTCTCTCTGCTAACGCACGGCAAGCGGTACCGGAGTGCCAAGTCTAGGTCCAAGAGGCTTCTAAACAGCTTCTACCCCCAAGCCATAAGACTCCTGAACATCTAGTCAAATGGTTACCCAGACTATTTGCAGTGCCCCCCATCACCCCCTCTTTACACCACTGCTACTCTCTGTTGTCATCTATACATAGTCAATTTAATAACTCTACCTACATGTACATACTACCACAACTAACCGGTGCCCCCACACATTGGCTCTGTATCAGTACCCCCCTGTATATAGTCTCGCTATTCTTATTTTACTGCTGCTCTTTAATTACTTGTTACTTTTATCTCTTATTCTTTTCTGTATTTTTATGAAACTGCACTGTTGGTTAGGGGCTCGTAAGTCAGCATTTCACTGTAAGGTCTACACCTGTTGTATTTGGCGCATGTGACTAATAACATTTGATATGAACATTTAGGCCAGGATTCATTCTGATTGCGCTTTGTCGGCTATGCGCCATTTAAAGGTTTGATTGAGCCGACATATGCAATGTTTACTGTGAATGCGGTCTCTGCGAATGCGGGAACATTGCTTTTGAAAGGAGAAAAGCTGACAGCTCAATTCGATTGAATCGCGGTCATAGTCTTTAATACCACCAAATAGCAATTTGCTCTGCAGCATGTAGATGCATAGAGAGCACTGCTAACACTGGTTTTAGTTAAACCCAGATCACAAGGAAAGAGCATGAGATTTATAACATTACATTGCTCCAATGAGCCAGTCTTTGATTAAACGATAAGTATCCTTTACAATGCACCCCTTGGTCAAAATATCTCTGATCAAACAGTGAATTTCAAATAAAGGTCCCTTTCTGTTTGACTAAATCAAATCAAGCTTTATTTATATAGCACATTTCAGACATGAATGCAAAGCAATGCACTTCACAGAAACAAACATAAGAAGATAAAACAAAAGAGTAACAATAAAAACTGAAAGACTAGAAAAGAACCCTAAGGAAAAGCAAAGCTACAAAGGTGTGTTTTAAGATCTCTTTTAATTATGGCCACAGTTTCAGCCCCCCTCAGGTTCTCTGGCAGGCTATTCCAGAGGCAGTGGGAATAATAACTAAAGGCTGCCTCTCCATGCCTCTTGGTCCTAGGCTTTGAGAGAGTTAAAAGGCCAGTGCCATAGGACCTCAGGGACCTACTGGGTACATAACTCAAAAGCCTTGTCTGATATGTATTGGGGTGCATAATCCTGGATTGATTTAAAAACCAACAGAATAATCATAAAACTCACAGGCAGCCAATGCAGAGACTTTAAAACCGGTGTAATGTGTGGTTTCTGTCTGGTCTTGGTCAGTACCGTGCTGCAGCATTCTGTATGTTTTGTAGTTGACCAATTGCTTTCTTGGGAAGACCAGACAGGAGAGCATTACAATAGTCAAGCCTGCTTGTAATAAAAGCATGGATGAGTCTCTCTTTATCAGCTTGACATAGAAACGGCTGCACGTTGGCAATGTTTCTCAGGTGGTAAAAAGCGATTTTGGTCACATTCCTAATGTGTGATTTGAAGTTGAGTTCAGAATCTACAATGACGTGTTTAAAAAAAAATTAGAATAATAAAAAATATTTATTGCCTGTGAATTAAAATGTGTGGCCAGATTATCTCTCTGTGCTTTGGCTCCAATAATAAGTACTTCGGTCTTGTGGAACTGGAGGAAGTTGTGAGTCATCCAAGTATTTAAATCACTAGCACAGTCTAATTATGTATATGTGGAGCTAAAATCCTCTGGTGACACAAATGTAAAGTTGTGTATCATCTGCGTAGCAGTGAAAATCAATGCTGTGCTTTCTGATAATGCTGCCAAGGGGTAACATATATAAACTGAACAGTACCGGACCCAAAATCAAACCTTGTGGAATGCCATATGTTATTTATTTTCTTTGAGTTATGTTCACCAAGGGTGACGACAAACTCTCCACAAGTTAAATAGGTCATAAACCAATTTAGAACTGGACCGGAGGAGCCAACCCACCTCTCCAGTCTGTCCAAAATGACATCATGGTCATGCAGCACTTAAATACACATGCACAGAGAGCTGATTGGCATCTTTGCTGGCTCTAATATAATTTACCACTTTAACAAAGGTTTCTCTGTGCCTTGGTGGGCATAACAACCAGATTGGAATTGTTCTAAAATACAGTTGGCACAAACATTATTTAGCTGTTTGAAAACCAATTTCCCTAGAATTGTGCTTAAGAATGGAAGGTTAGAGATTGGCCAAAAATTGCTAAGAGCTGAAGATTATAGAATACTTTTCTTGAAAAGGGGTTTGACCATAGCAGTTTTTAGTACAGTGGGGAAAGTGCCTGGGAACAGGGAGTGATTAACAATAGCTTGCACTTCTGTAAATATGCAATTCAAATTGTTTTGAAGAAGGTAGTGAGGATAGGATCCAGACGGCAGGTAGAAAACTCTGTGTCAACCAGGGAAAATAACTCCATAGTGCCTTTGTGAGGTAGGCTAGGACCCATGTCATCAAACTTCTCATCAGGTCTTGCTTGACTGATATCCAGCCTAATAAGCTGCAAACTCATCACATTTAGATGTGGAGGAAAGTTCACATAGGTTTGCGGGGATAGGGTTTCTCAGGTCATCAATGGCCGAGAAGAACACTAGTGATTTATTCTGATTATTAGTGATGAAGTTAGAAAAATGAGCCCGTCTGGCATTTCTAATTGCCTTATTATATATGCCAAGTTGCTCTCTCAGAATATCATAATGGACCTGCAAGTTTGACTTTCTCCACTTCCGCTCTTCCTTTCTGCAATATCTCTTTAATTGGTTTGTTTCTTCACTTATCCAAGGGGCTCTCTGTTTGGATGTGGCTTTTTTCAACCTAACAATATGCAACCCCAGAAATTAAACAATTGCGGGAAATGCAACACAAGGACAGCAACTTCGCGGTTAAAGCAACCCGAAAGCAGAGTATTTGTATGCAGATCAAAGTAACATCTGTCATCTGGTATTTACACCACATATCAGTCGCTGCACTGTTCAATGGGCTTCAGGGACTCGTGGGCCAAGAACCGCAGGGGACATCAGAGAATAGAAGCCATTGGAGGAGAAAGACCAACATCTTCATACCCTCAGAGGGATCTGATCGAGGCCTGGATTCTCTATTTATTACCATTTCCTTATGCTTTCCATGGTTGATCGCATTTCTGATGTTCTGATGTGACAAAAAAAAGAACATACATTTTGGACAGACTTGAAATAGTAATTTTTCAATCGGTGGGTGCTGCCAGAAGGTTGTCATTCAATCACTGCTTTGATTCCAGTTTGTGCTTTTCTCCTTCCGGCCCAGCGAGTAAATAAATCAGTTGATCTAATCTTGACTGTCTGCTGGAACTGTGACATACTGCCCCATGAGAGACTATTTGGATGTAGACATTACTGAAAAATAAGAGCCAGACAGACAATACTTGTCCAAATAAACCACAAGAGCAGGACTGAAACCGATGCCCCATATAGCACCCCAATCTCCGTACCAACTTTTCAGACGGATGGTTAAAAAATACAAAACTGAGAGAGAGAAAGCGCCGAAGGACTGAGTCTGGTTTCAATGAAAGATGGGGCCGGTCTGAGAAACGCGAGCTCAGTGCAAGTCAAAATGAAAAGCAAAGATGGGGATAAAGAAAGGAGGGGAGAACAGGACCCTGAACATGGTTGTGTGCGTGTGTGTGGATGCAAGCGGTTTCCCTCAGCCTTTTGATGCCTCAGCAGTTAGGAACGATGCCCTCACCACATCCTCTATCTCCTCCCCCCTCCTTCGATCCGATGGGCGGCCACAGGGCCACATCTGCTTCCCCTCACTGCCCCGTTATCGGAGAAAGATGCTCCTCATAGAGTCTCACCACAAAAAGCCCTCTGTTCTGTTTGGGTCTCTCCTTTTCTGGTCCTCTGTTGCATCTTACAACAGACTGTTCTCTCACCCTCTACCTTGAGTCCATCCCAACCTCTCTGTTTTTATTTCAATTGGAGATCAATTAATCCGTTGAAACATGAGTTTGTATTTACGGTGGAATGTTTTCAAGCACTCATCGCTAAGCAAAGGGATTTCTCCCTCTATTAAAATATGTATGTACACACACACACACACACACACACACACACACACACACACACACACACACACACACACACACACACACACACACACACACACACACACACACACACTATACCCAGCAGTTACATAGTCAGTGCCAACTCATTACCGCCCTTGGCTCAGCTCCAGAGTGTCAGAAATCTGAGGGATTGGTCCGGTGCAGATAGTCCTATTCAGGAAGCTCCCTTTTGGGGGACAGGATGGAGAGAGATAGACGGAGACAGGGAGACAAAACCAGTGAGAAGGAGGGCAACGGGGCTTCCTGCCCTCCTGAGAAAAGAGCATGTCGTTAAGCCTGAGGTTTCTGAGTTCAGTGGCCCGTGAGGTGGCCCACGGACCTTAAGGGGATTTGTGGAAATACAAAAATAAGTGGCGGAAGCATTGTTTGGTGTCAACACATAGCTATTCGTTTGGCCCATCCCTGTCAGTATCCTGTGAAATGACAGGAGATTGAGATAAAGGAATAAAAAATAATATCTGCCCAATGGGTTGGCACAAAAGGGCCAAGAATGGGACAAAAGAGTGTGTGTGCAAACCCATGCCCTCGAGGTTCTTCATCCCTAGTAGTGGCGCGTGGTGGGGGCACGTCCGGGAAAGAGATGAAGTGAGAGGGGTTCAAACTCTGAAGCAGTGTGCCGGAGTCTGGTCTTGTGGTAGTGCTAACAATTCTAGACTAATGATGGGCATCATTAATTGAGTCCTTGAGTACTGGAATGGGTGTCAAAGCGCAATTTTTAACCAGAGATAACTTTTTGTAATAGTGTAAAACTATTTGGTGGAATTTGCTTGAAGACAATGTTAATTTGCTTTGGCTCTAGTGTTCCATTTGTACATGTGCATTTGCAGAGCACAGCAAAAAGAAACCAAGCCAAGAATCACACACACTTCTTCTCCCTAAATTCCCTTTCCTCTCTGTGTCACTCAGTTGCCATCCGACGCTCCCTACACACATGTGCTGAGCACGGAAACAAGCTCCAGCTAGGCCTACATAAATGCCTATAAAGATGTATCTAACTGATGGAATACACAAGCTACATTCCTTGCCAAATGATGACAGTTTTATCACAAATTCAAAATGGACTGGTTAATTGGAGTAGGAAAATATGAGTTCCAACAACGAGCTGCAGTTTTGGAATAATTGCGTCTGGTCAATTTTCTGCTTAGGCTACTTTGCGAACTGCTCATGCCATTTAGAATTGGTCAGCATAGGCTATAACCCCCATAAACTTAGACAGGGTCCACACCGAAAATATGCAAAAACTTTAGTCTGATAAAGACAAAGAGCATATTTTCATCAGAATCATGAAGCATAGGCCTACTCACCGAACAGATGTCCTGGCTGTAATTCATCACCATGCAGTGTTCAATGTGGAATTGTTAATCCATTTTGAACATTCCAAAGAACAGGTAGATTAAACTAAGTCAAACATTTTGGTTTGTAACCATCACAAAAATGTATTTAAACTCGCCATATTGGGCTCTGTTTCAAAAGATCACTCTGAGTATAACTGTTCCAGAAGCGAGATGTCACCACTTTGCACTGACAATATTTTCATTTGGAAAAATATTCTGTTATAAATTACAACTATAAAATAGGTGTCTTGACTGTGATCAGGGAATAAGAGCATCTTGACTGCTAAATTAACAAAGAAAACCTATGCCATTGCACAGCGATATACTTTTTGTGGAGGGGACTTGTTCCCATTCAACCACAAAAGCATTAGTGAGGATTGGCTCTGATGTTGGGCGATTAGGCCTGGCTTGCAGTCTGCGTTCCAATTTGTCCCAAAGGTGTTCAATGAGGTTGATGTCAGGGCTCTGTGCAAGCCAGTCTTGTTCTTCCACACTGATCTTGACAAACCATTTCTGTGTAGACCTCGCTTTGCGCACTGGGGCATTGTCATGCTGAAACAGGAAAGGGCCTTCCCTAACTTTTTGCCACAAAGTTGGACGTTGTTTCCAAAGGCAATTTGGAACTCAGTAGTGAGTGTTGCAACCAAGGACGGACAATTTTTACTCGCTACGCCCTTCATCACTTGGCAGAGCGGGGCAGCTCTAACAGTGCAGAAATTTGACGAACTGACTTGATGGAAAGGTGACATCCTATGACAGTGCCACGTTGAAAGTTGCTGAGCTCTTCAGTACGGGCCATTGTGCTGCCAATGTTTGTCTATGGAGATTGCATGGCTGTGTGCTCAATTTCATACACCTGTCATCCACAAGTGTGGCTGAAATTGCCAAATCCACTGTGTAGGTACCAGGCGCAATGGTTTGAGTGTGTCAAGAACTGCAACGCTGCTGGGTTTTTCACGCTCAACTGTTTCCCATATCTATCAAGAATTGTCAACCACCCAAAGGACATCCAGCCAACTTGACACAACTGTGGGAAGCATTGGAATCAACATAGGCCAGCATCCCTGTGGAACGCTTTGGACACCTTGTAGTCCATACCCCAACGTATTGAGGCTGTTCTGAGGGCAAAAGGGGGTGCAACTCAATATTAGGAAGGTGTTTTGTACAGTCAGTGTAGCATTTAGGATTTGTTTCTGTAATGGTTACGATAAATTAGCATTGTTGCACACTGTTAGCACAGGCCTATAGATGAATGTGCACATATGTATTTTCCATTGCCCGGCTTGTGTTCTAAAAATATATATATATATATATTTTCATTAGAGAACTTGAGTTCTAGAAAAGAAAATTGACAGTCAAAAAATGTCAATGCCCATCCATAATCTGGACCACACCTCCTGGCGACAGGGTTTTGAGCCACGCAATGACGGTGGTGAGGTCAGGGACCATTTACATTTTAGTCATTTAGCAGACGATCTTATCCAGAGCGACTTACAGTAGCGAATGCATACATTTCATAAAAACAATTATCCGTACTGGTCCCCCGTGGGAATCGAACCCACAACCCTGGCGTCACAACTTCTGCCGCAGTCGGCCCCTCTCCTTGTTCGGGCGGCGTTCGGCGGTCGACATCACCGGCTTACTAGTTACCACCGATCGATGTTTCACTGTTTGTTTGGTTTTGTCTTTATTGTGTACATCTGTTTTTGATTTCCCTAATTATGTTCATTATTTAACCCTCTGCCTTTCCTGTTTGTCTTGTCTGTGATTGTTTCCTGTTTTGTGGTTGTTGGTGTTTTTTTTTAAACCATGTTATTTTCTGTGAGAAGTTTATTGATAATTTTGAGTAAACACGTTTTGTTTACACTTATTCCTGTGTCATGCGCCTGACTCCTCTACTTCTCAATAGAAACCATTACAGAATCACGGACCAGACTATGGAGTCAGCAGGAGCAGCCAGCTTTCCTATCACTGTAGTGGAATGCGTCCAGTAGCAAGCGAGTAATATACAGAGTCTCATGACAGCTATGGATTGCGTGCTGCAGACCATGGAGAGGGTGGAGAGAACAAGATTTCCCTTCAACCCAGCCACACCACCGCCAGTCGCACCTCCCGATACACCCATTTCTACCCATCCATCATCAGTATCCGGTGGGATTCGGCTCTCACTCGCAGGAGCATATGACGGAACAGCTGCCGGGTGCCAGGGGTTCCTACTCCAGCTGGAGCTCTACCTGGCAGCTGTCCAGCCGGCAACCTCGGGACGCGAGAGAGTGAGCGCCCTTATCTCCCGTCTGACTGGTAAAGCCCTGGAGTGGGCCAACGCCATCTGGGAAGAGGAAGGCCCGACTCTGGAAGACTACGAGGACTTCTCCCGCCACTTTCGGGCAGTATTTGATCATCCACCAGAAGGGAGAGCGGCGGGAGAGCGCTTGTTACATTTAAGACAGGAGATGAGGAGTGCTCAGGAGTTTGCACTGCACTTTAGAACTCTGGCGGCTGGTGGGGGATGGAATGAGTGGGCCCTGATCGATCACTACAGGTGTGGTTTGCGAGAGGACGTTCGTAGGGAGCTAGCCTGCAGGGACAACACCATCCACCTGGACCAGCTGGTGGACTTATCGATCCAGCTGGATAACCTGCTGGCCTCCCGCGGACGTCCGGATCGGGGTCCATTGGTTCCATCCCCCAGCCCCTCCTATGGTGTTAGGAGGGGCTGGTACTAGGGAGACCGGAGGTGAGACCATTCCAGGCACTAGAGGTGACCGCAGAGGGCACACTGCTGGTCGGTGCTGGGGAGGTTTTCCAGGTAGTCGAGGTGGTAGGCGGAACACTGGTGGTTCATCTCAGGTGAGTAGGCACACGACTCACCCAGACCCCCCTGTTGCTCACATGTGGGTATCTATAGGATTTCCGGGGTTTTCCCCGCATTCCCAGCATAAGGCGCTAGTAGATTCAGGCGCAGCTGGGAACTTTATTGATCGGTCCTTAGCCCATAGATTAGGGATTCCTATTGTTCCCGTTGATGTTCCTTTCCCTGTACATGCCCTAGATAGTCGTCCGTTGGGGTCGGGCTGATTAGGGAGGTCACAGCTCCCATTGCTATGGTAACGCAGGGGAGTCATGAAGAGAGTATTAGTCTCTTTCTGATTGACGCTCCTGCATTTCCCGTTGTGTTGGGTCTTCCCTGATTGGCTTCTCATGATCCTATTATTTCGTGGCAACAGAGGGTTCTCAAGGGATGGTCCTGTCAGTGTTCAGGGAGGTGTTTAGGTGTTTCCTTAGGTGCCACTATGGTGGAAAGTCCAAACCAGGTTTCCACCATGCACATTCCTCCCGAATATGCCGATTTGGCAATCGCCTTCTGTAAAAGAAAGGCGACTCAATTACCACCCCATCGACCAAGGGATTGTGCGATAAATCTCCTGGAAGGCGCTGCACTTCCTAGGAGTCACGTGTATCCTCTGACACAGGAGCAGACGGCGGCTATGGAAACATATGTCGCTGAATCTCTGGGACAGGGATACATTCGGCCTTCCATTTCACCTGTCTCAAGTTTCTTTTTTGTGAAGAAGAAGGATGGAGGTTTACGCCCGTGCATTGACTATCGAGGTTTGAACCAGATTACTGTTAAATACAGTTACCCGCTGCCTCTGATCGCCAGTATGACAGAGTCATTGCTCGGGGCACGCTTCTTCACAAAATTGGACCTCAGGAGTGAGTACAACCTGGTGCGTATCAAGGGAGGGGATGAGTGGAAGACGGCATTTAGCACTACTTCTGGGCACTATGAGTACCTCGTCATGCCGTATGGGTTAATGAATGCTCCATCCGTCTTCCAATCATTTGTGGATGAGATCTTCAGGGACCTGCACGGGCGGGGTGTAGTGGTGTATATAGATGATATTCTAATATACTCCACTACCCGCGCTGAGCATGTGTCCCTTGTACGAATGGTGCTTGGTCGACTGTTGGAGCACGACCTTTACGTCAAGGCGGAGAAATGTCTGTTCTTTCAACAGTCCGTCTCCTTCCTTGGGTACTGTTTGTCTGCGTCAGGGGTGGAGATGGAGACTGACCGCATTTCAGCCGTGGGTAATTGGCCGACTCCAACCACGGTAAAGGAGGTGCAGCGGTTTTTAGGGTTTGCCAACTACTACCGGAGGTTTATCCGGGGTTTTGGCCAGGTAACGACTCCCATTACCTCCTTACTGAACGGGGGACCGGTGCGATTGCGGTGGTCGGCTGAGGCGGACATAGCTTTTGGTAACCTGAAGGCTCTGTTTACCACGGCTCCAACTCCGCCCCTGTGCTTTCTTTTCGAAGAAGCTCAGCCCAGCGGAGCAAAACTATGATGTGGGGGATAGGGAGTTGTTAGCTGTTGTCGGGGCTCTGAAAGCGTGGAGACATTGGCTTGAGGGGGCTAGACACCCTTTCCTCATTTGGACTGACCACCGAAATCTGGAGTACATTCGGGCAGCGAGGAGACTGAACCCTCGCCAGGCTAGGTGGGCTGGCTCTCGACCCGAAACCTGCCCCTTCACCTGCCCTGCCGGAAGCTGGGTCCGTGGTTTGTGGGGCAATTTAAAGTCCTGAGGAGATTGAATGAGGTTTGTTATAGGTTACAACTTCCCCCTGATTATCATATTAACCCCTCGTTCCATGTGTCTCTCCTCAGGCCGGTGGTGGCTGGTCCCCTCGAGCAGTCGGAGGTGCGGGAGGTTCCTCCGCCCCCTCTGGACATCGAGGGGGTCCCGGCGTATACAGTACGAGCCCTTATGGACTCTAGACGTCGGGCGAGGGGCCTTCAGTACCTCGTGGAGTGGGAGGGGTACGGCCCGGAGGAGCGAAGCTGGGTACCGGCGGAGGACATTCTGGACCCATCGTTAATCCAGGATTTTCACCGCTTCTGTCCGGATCGCCCTACTCCCCGTCCTCCGGGTCATCCCCGAGGCCGGTGTCGGCGCGCTGCCGGAGCCGCGTGTCAGGAGGGGTGTACTGTCACGACTCTCGCCGAAGTCGGCCCCTCTCCTTGTTCGGGCGGCGTTCGGCGGTCGACGTCACCGGCTTACTAGTTACCACCGATCGATGTTTCACTGTTCGTTTGGTTTTGTCTTTATTGTGTACACCTGTTTTTGATTTCCCTAATTATGTTCATTATTTAACCCTCTGCCTTTCCTGTTTGTCTTGTCCGTGATTGTTTCCTGTTTTGTGGTTGTTGGTGTTTTTTTAAACCATGTTATTTTCTGTGAGAAGTTTATTGATAATTTTGAGTAAACACGTTTTGTTTACACTTATTCCTGTGTCCTGCGCCTGACTCCTCTACTTCTCAATAGAAACCATTACACTACCAACTGAGCCACACGGGACTAAACGGGTCCACTACTCGGATATTGATGATGACTGTGCCAGTGTAGTGATGACTGGGTCTTGGTAGCTAGCTAGCTTCTTAGTTTGGATCCCGCGACACAGTTGGCATCAGTTGCTGGGACTGCTTGTCTCTTTCCAGTGATCCTGCCCACCAAGGACGAGTCTGAGGAGCTATTTGGCATCGCAGCTAGCCTAGCTGCTAGCTAGCTGCATATCAAGCTAGCGGGGTTTTCTTGAACGCAGCCTGCGACGAGGTTAGCCATTGTGGCTGGAACCGCAGATTGTGCCTGGTTTGTGTCTGTCACTAGATCCCTGCTGTTTGTTGTTGTTTTCAATTTTCCCTGTGACCTGCCCGGTCTGGAACTGTGAGGAATAACAGCGTAACCTATGTTCCTAGCTACCATGACAAAGACCAAAGCTGGCGGGAGTACCATTGAGGAGAGTGGTGTCTATCACACGTGAAGGATCTTTTAAATGAACAAAAAGATACCTACAAGCAGTTGTTTCAACAAGAAAATAGCTTCAAGTGTTTTGTCCAAATACTCGTGGATTCAACTAATAAAATAATGGACGACCTGACCAGAGAGGTCCAGGACCTGAAGAACAGTTTGCAGTTCTCCCAGGGTCAACTCAATGAGTTTAAACAGGAGAATGGCAAGATGACAGCAATCTGTAAGTCATTAAGAGAGGACATCAGTTGTGTGTGAATCCATGATAACAATGACAGATAAATCATCTCGAGGGACAATCAAGGTGGAACAAGATGGTTGTGGATGGAATTGCAGAATCTACACATGACACCTGGACGGAGTCTGAGGACAAAGTGAGGGAAAAGATCTCTGAGAAATTGAAGATGGACCACAGGAACATTGAGGTGGAGCGCGCCCACAGGACTGGAAAACCCACCACCAGCCCAGGTGAGAGGTCCAGGCCGATAGTGGTCAAGTTCCTGAGGTTCAAGGACATGGTAGCTGTTCTGGAAAGAGCCAAGAACTTGAGAGGAATGTATATCTTCCTCAACGAGGACTATCCTGAAGCTGTGCGCCAGAAGAGGAGACATAGGGACATTGCTTACATCCGCTATGACTGGCTCATTGTCCACCCTCCCTCCCAAAAGCCTCGAAGTCTATGGGTTTGAAGCTTCAACTCCGCAGCACACACACACACACACACACACCAATTGATTAATGGACTGCTGAATGTATATTTTTTTATCTTGCTTTGTTTGCTCTTTTCAGTATTATGTCTGTTTCTGATAAGCTACCCAGGAAAGAGCTGAATATAACCCATATTAATATATGTAGCCTTAGAAATAAGGTTCATGAAATGAATAACTTGTTAACATCACATTCTGTTCATATATTAGCCATTTCTGAGACTCACTTAGATCATTCAGTTGATGATGCATCAGTAGCAATACAAGGATATAACATCTATACAAGAGACAGAAATGCTTATGGTGGATGGGTTGCTGTATATATTCAGAGCCATAACCCTGTAATGCTTAGAGAAGATCTTATGTCAAGTGTTAATGAAGTGTTGTGGTTGCAAGTTCACTTGACACATCTAAAGCCTTTTCTTTTGGGATGTTGCTTTAGGCCACCAAGTGCTAACAGTCAGTATCTAAATAATATGTGTGAAATGCTTGATAGTGTATGTGATGTAAACAGAGATGTCTACTTTCTTGGGGACCTGCGTATTGACTGGTTTTCATCAAGCTGTCCGCTCAAGAGGAAGCTTCTTACTGTAACCAGTGCCTGTAATCTGGTTTAGGTTATTAATCAACCTACCAGGGTGTTTACAAACACGAGACGAACAAGAATACATTTTACTAATGCTGTAGAACTTTGTTCTAAAGCTGTATCTGTACCCATTGGATGCAGTGATAACAATATAGTGGCTATATCCAGGAAACCGAAAGTTCCAACAGCTGGGCCTAAAATAGTGTATAAGAGATCATACAAAAGATTTTGCTGTGACTCTTATGTGGATGATGTTAAAAATATTTGATGGTCTGATGTGATTAATGAGGCACATCCAGACGCTGCACTTGATGAATTTATGAAATTGCTTTTTCCATTTATAGATAAACATGCAGCTGTTATGAAATGGAGTGTTAGAACTGTTAAGGCTCCATGGATTGATGAGGAATTGAAAAACTGTAAGGTTGAATGAGATGGGGCAAAAGCGATGGCTAATAAGTCTGGCTGCACATCTGACTGGCTTCCTTACTGCAAATTGAGAAATTATGTGACTAAACTCAACAAAAAGAAGAACCTTTATTGTGAATCCAAGATCAATGATATAAAGAATGATGTAAAAACACTTTGGAGTACTTTAAATGAAATTATGGGCAGAAAGACAAATTCAACTCCATCTTTCATCAAATCAGATGGCATATTCATCACAAAACCATGTTGATGTTGCCAATTATTTTAATGATTATTTCTTTGGCGAAGTGGGCAAACGTAGGCAGGAAATGCCAACAATGAGCAGTGAGCAATTGTATTCATGCATAAAAAAAACGAATAATGAAAGAAAAGCAATGCAAGTTTGAATTTTGTAAAGTTAGTGTGGGAGAGGTAGAAAAATTATTGTTATCAATCAATATTGACATACCTCCTGGCATTGACAACTTAGATGGAACGCTACTGAGGATGGGAGCTGACTCTATAGCCACTCCTATCTGTAAAATGTTTAATCTGAGCCTAGAAGAAAGTCTTTGGCCTCAGGCCTGGAAGGAAGGAATTCCGCTACCCAAGAGTGGTAAAGCGGCCTTTGCTAGTTCTAACAGCAGATCTATAAGCTCTTAACAAACTGTTGGAAAAAATTGTTTGACCAAATACAATGCTATTTCTCTGTAACCAAATTAACAACAGACTTTCAGTATGCTTATAGAGAAGGGCACTCAACACGTACTGCACTGACACAAATGGCTGATGATTGGTTGAAAGAAATTAATAATTAGAAGATTGTGAGAGCTGTACTATTAGATTTCAGTGCAGCCTTTGATATTTTTTTACCATAATCTGTTGTTGAAAAAAATATATGTGCTATGGCTTTTCAACGTCTGCCATAATGTGGATTCAAAGCTATCTAATAGAACTCAAGGGTTTTCTTTAATGGAAGCTTCTCTAAAGTGTGGTGTACCACAGGGCAGCTTTCTAGGTCCTCTACTCTTTTCTATTTTTACCAATGATATACCACTGGCATTAAACAAGGCATGTGTGTCCATGTATGCTGATAATTCAACCATATATGCGTCAGCAACCACAGCTAATGAAGTCACTGAAACCCTTAACAAAGAGTTGCAGTCTGTTTTGGAATGGGTGGCCAGTAATAAACTGGTCCTGAACATCCCTAAAACTAAGAGCACTGTATTTGGTACAAATCATTCCTTAAGTGCTAGAGCTCAGCTGAATCTGGTAATGAATGGTGTGGCTGTTGAACAAGTTGAGGAGACTAACTTACTTTGCAGCTCTGGATAAAAGCGTCTGCTAAATGACGTAAATGTAAATGTAAATGTAAATTGTAAACTGTCATGGTCAAAACATATAGATTCAATGGTTGTAAAGATGGGGAGAGATCTAGATGTGATAAAGAGATGCTCTGCTTTTTTGACACCACACTCCAAAAAGCAAGTTCTGCATTCTCTAGTTTTGTCTAATCTTGATTATTTTCAAGTCGTGTGGTCCAGTGCTGCAAGGAAAGACCTAGTTAAGCTGCAGCTGGCCTAGAACACAGCGGCACGTTTTGCTCTTAATTGTAATCAGAGGGCTGATATATCAAATCAAATTTATTTACAAAGCCCTTCTTACATCAGCTGATATTTCAAAGTGCTGTACAGAAACCCAGCCTAAAACCCCAAACAGCAAGCAATACAGGTGTAGAAGCACGGTGGCTAGGAATAACTCCCTAGGCCAGAACCTAGGAAGAAACCTAGAGAGGAACCAGGCAATTAGGGGTGGCCAGTCCTCTTCTGGCTGTGCCGGGTGGAGATTATAACAGAACATGGCCAAGATGTTCAAATGTTCATAGATGACCAGCAGGGTCAAATAATAATAATCACAGTGGTTGTCGAGGGTGCAACAGGTCAGCACCTCAGGAGTAAATGTTAGTTGGCTTTTCATAGCCGATCATTCAGAGTATCTCTACCGCTCCTGCTGTCTCTAGAGAGTTGAAAACAGCAGGTTTGGGACAGGTAGCACTTCCGGTGAACAGGTCAGGGTTCCATAGCCACAGGCAGAACAGTTGAAACTGGAGCAGCAGCACAGCCAGGTGGACTGGGGACAGCAAGGAGTCACCAGGCCAGGTAGTCCTGAGGCATGGTCCTAGGGCTCAGGTCCTCTAAGAGAGAGAAAGAAAGAATTAGAGAGACCATACTTAAACCTCTTACATCTAGACGTTCCGCTAGCGGAACACCTGCTCCAATATCCAATGATAGGCGTGGCGCGAATGACAAATTCCTCAAAAATACAAAAACTTCAATTTTGACTATTTTACACCATTTTAAAGATAAGACTCTCGTTAATCTAACCACACTGTCCGATTTCAAAAAGGCTTTACAACGAAAGCAAAACATTAGATTATGTCAGCAGAGTACCAAGCCAGAAATAATCAGACACCCATTTTTCAAGCCAGCATATAATGTCACCAAAACCCAGAAGACAGCTAAATGCAGCACTCACCTTTGATGATCTTCATCAGATGACAACCCTAGGACATTATGTTATACAATACATGCATGTTTTGTTCAATCAAGTTCATATTTATATCAAAAACCAGCTTTTTACATTAGCATGTGACGTTCAGAACTAGCATACCCCCCGCAAACTTCCGGGGAATTTGCTAACAATTTACTAAATTACTCATGATAAACGTTCACAAAAAGCATAACAATTATTTTAAGAATTATAGATACAGAACTCCTCTATGCACTCGATATGTACGATTTTAAAATAGCTTTTTGGCGAAAGCACATTTTGCAATATTCTAACTACATAGCCCAGCCATCACGGGCTAGCTATTTAGACACCCGGCAGGTTTAGCCTTCACCAAAATCAGATTTACTATTATAAAAGTTTGATTACCTTTTGTTGTCTTCGTCAGAATGCACTCCCAGGACTGCTACTTCAATAACAAATGTTGGTTTGGTCCAAAATAATCCATCGTTATATCCGAATAGTGGCGTTTTGTTCGTGCGTCCCAGACACTATCCGAAATGGTAAATCAGGGTCGTGCGCATGGCGCAATTCGTCACAAAAAATGTCTAAATATTCCATTACCGTACTTCGAAGCATGTCAACCGCTGTTTAAAATCAATTTTTATGCAATTTATCTCGTAAAAAAGCGATAATATTCCGACCGGGAATCTCCTTTTCGGCAAACAGAGGAAAAATCACAAAGACGGGGGCGGCCAGTGCACGCGCCTAAGCCCACAGTCCCTTGATCGGCCACTTGAGAAAGGCGATAATGTGTTTCAGCCTGGGGCTGGGATGACGACATTCAGGTTTTTTCCGGGCTCTGAGCGCCCATGGAAGACGTAGGAAGTGTCACGTTAGAGCAGAGATCTTTTGTAAAAGATAGAGATGGCAAAGAAGTTCAAGAAATGGTCAGACAGGCCACTTCCTGTAAAGGAATCTCTCATGTTTTGACCTGCCATTTGAGTTCTGTTATACTCACAGACACCATTCAAACAGTTTTAGAAACTTTGGAGTGTTTTCTATCCAAAGCCAATAATTATATGCATATTCTAGTTACTGGGCAGGAGTAGTAACCAGATTAAATCGGGTACGTTTTTTATCCAGCCGTGAAAATACTGCCCACCAAGCCATAACAGGTTAAATTCACACAGGACACCGGATAAGACAGGAGAAATACTCCAGATATAACAGACTGATCCTAGTCCCCCGACACAAACTACTGCAGCATAAATACTGGAGGCTGAGACAGGAGGGGTCAGGAGACCCTGTGGCCCCGTCCGACGATTCCCCCGGACAGGGCCAAACAGGCAGGATATAACCCCACTCACTTTGCCAAAGCACAGCCCCCACACCACTAGAGGGATATCTTCAATCACCAACTTACCATCCTGAGACAAGGCCGAGTATAGCCCAGAAAGATCTCCGCCACGGCACAACACAAGGGGGGGTGCCAACCCAGTGAGGAAGACCACGTCAGTGACTCAACCCACTCAAGTGACGCACCCCTCCTAACCCTGTAATAGGGTTAGAGGCATAGAATCCCAGTGGAGAGAGGGGAACCGGCCAGGCAGAGACAGCAAGGGTGGTTCATTGCTCCAGTGCTTTTCTGTTCACCTTCACACTCCTTCACACTCCTGGGCCAGACTACACTCAATCATAGGACCTACTGAAGAGATGAGTCTTCAATAAAGACTTAAAAGTTGAGCCCAAGTCTGCGTCTCTCACATGGGTTGGCAGACCATTCCATAAAAATGGAGCTCTATAGGAGAAAGCCCTGCCTCCAGCTGTTTGCCTAGAAATTCTAGGGACAGTTAGGAGGCCTGCGTCTTGTGACAGTAGCGTACGTGTAGGTATGTACGGCAGGACCAAATCCGAAAGATAGGTAGGAGCAAGCCCATGTAATGCTTTGTAGGTTAGCAGTAAAACCATGAAATCAGCCCTTGCCTTACAGGAAGCCAGTGTAGAGAGGCTAGCACTGGAGTAACATGATCAAATTTTTGGTTCTAATCAAGATTCTAGCAGCCGTGTTTAGCACTAACTGAAGTTTATTTAGTGCTTTATCTGGGTAGCCGGAAAGTAGAGCATTGCAGTAGTCTAATCTAGAAGTGACAAAAGCATGGGTACATTTTTTCTTGGGACCTAGAACAAGCATCTCTGTTTTGTCCGAGTTTAAAAGTAGAACATTTGCAGCCATCTACTTCCTTATGTCTGAGAAACAGGCTTCCAGCGAGTGCAATTTTGGGGCTTCACCATGTTTCATCGAAATGTACAGCTGTGTGTCATCAAATGATATAAATGCTATGCATGCCAGTCTCTCTTGACTAAGAGTTGAGGAGAGACTGACTGCATCACTTCTTTTTATAAGAAACAATTAATGTGTTGAAAATCCCAAATTGTTTGCATAGTCAACTTACACACAGCTCTGACACACACACTTATCCCACCAGACATGCCACGAGGGGTCTTTTCATAGTCCCCAAATCCAGAACAAATTCAAGAAAGCGTACAGTATTATATAGAGCCCTTATTGCATGAAACATCCATCTCATATTGCTCAAATAAACAGCAACCTGGTTTCAAAAAATAGATAAAGCAACACCTGGTGGCACAATGCATCTCCCCTATTTACCTCGAAAGTTTGTGTATATGCATTGATATGTAGGCTACATGTGCCTTTTAAAAAAATGTATGTAATTCTGTCCTTGAGCTGTTCTTGTGTATTGATGTTCTGTATTATGTAATTCTGTATTATGTTTCATGTTTTTTGTGGACCCCAAGAAGAGTAGCTGCTGCTTTTGCAACTGTCATTCTGTATTATGTTTTATGTTTTTTGTGGACCCCAGGAAGAGTAGCTGCTGCTTTTGCGACAGCTAATCAGGATCCCAATAAAATACAAAATATTTGCCACTCTCCAATCTGTACCCCTTGCTACCATGTATCTCCCACTCTCCTTTTGGGTCTGTTCTATCAATGAAAATAAAATATCTTCTTTAACAAAAAAAACAACAACTCTAAAGCAGCGTGGACACTGATTGAGGGGCATGTGAGAGTCCACCACGTTTGAGTTCAAGATATTGCTACTATCTTTGGATCTTATTCCAGTTTGAAAGGAAATTATGAAGATAGGAGGAGGGGAGGGGTGGAGATGGTGGGGTGTGGGGGTCATTCACAGTGTGAAGCACCACAGCAGAGCTGTCGGTTGAAGTACATCTTCATCATCGGCGCTTTGAACCCACACAACAAGTCGCGCCTTTTCCGTTTCTTTAATCAGCCTCCATGGCTTCCCTTTACGGTGTAATGCATGTTTCATAGGCATTTCTCTTCTGAGAAATGGTCACAGAGTGGTCTGGGTGAAAAAGTCAGGTTGGTGATGTCACAGAAAACGTATTGCCCATGGTATACATGCATGTAGTGTTGGAAGCCACATGTACACACACACACACACACACACACACACCTTTAGAAGTAAACTTAGTTCATTTTTAACAGTACTTTAACAGAACGTGGTTTTGGTTGATTAATGTGAGAATCACACACTCTACTTTGCGACTCATTCCTCATGGTAGGTGGAGCCAACATTAGTAGAGATCAAATCAAACTATCTTGAGGTTTCATTGCATGTCTATTCCACCTAATAAAATTATTGTCATTTTATGACTTATGTGCATCACAATTATACTATCCACCATAATCAAGATGATATTGCAACGAACAGCCCCGCAGATATTTAACTGCAAGTCGCTCTGGATAATAGCGTCTGCTAAATAACTCAAATGTAAATGTCATTTAGATGAGTGCGATGCAAGACTTCGCTCTCACCGTCACACAGAGTAACATGCACATATGCACGGGTGCACTTCACACTGCTACAACGTTGTAGCTACTGTACGGGACCAAAATAGCTGAGAACTTTAGCATCGCTCTTCAACGCTCTTAGTTGTTGCGGAATTTGACTCACTATGTGTTTACATTGGGCATGCAATGTCATCTCGCTGAGTGTACCTTTAAGAAAACAAAATGTGTGTACGTATGGACATCACAACGAATATTAATTTATGGAACTACATCCACCAGACAGTGACCTAAATGCTTTGTATGGGAAAATAGCCTGAGGAGAAAACACAGCTTAAATAACTTTGATGTCAGAGTTAAGAGGCCCGGTGGTTCCCTCAACCCCCGAGCAGCTCTTTGATAATGAGTGCTCCGGTGGGTTTGCAGTGGGGAGGAGATAGAGATGTTTCAGCCCCAGCATCCCACGCTGGGACCCTCTCGTTCACGTCAATAGCGCTGCCGCTTTGCCCTAGTGTACCGACTGGCAGGCTGTTTGTAGATGACAAGAACCTTGTACTGTCGTTCCTGTACCCCTGGGACCTGTGTGGTGCCCTTTTCATCTGAAAACATGGAGTTTTTTAGTTATATTGTGGAATCTGTTCAACCCATACCACAACCCTGCTCTTCCTGTCTGTGCTGAATTCATGTCCCTGGAATGAATGAGATGCCATTTCTCCTTTAGGAGTAAAAACATGACAGAAAATGACAGAAAATACAGGTTTTTGGGTACGGAGCTGGTGTCATTACAGAGTAACAAAATGATCCATTGTGACATCTCCTTCAATCTCTTTAGTTACAGGGATGACCTGATTAATGACAGTTTCATATAACAATCTCCTTTTGAGTCTTTTTCTCATTTTACTTTGATTAAGTTTAAGCGTGGTTTATTTCATGTGCAAGTTATCAAATAATGTGGTCATGCTTTTGAAGGCTTTATTCACATAGCCGTCAGAGGGTGAAGGTGCTTCTAGGATGAGTGTCACGATCGTCGTACAGAGCGGACCAAGGCACAGCATGATTTGAGTTCCACATACTTTATTTAAGTGAAACTTCTACAAAACAATAAACCAAATAACGAAACGTGAAAGTAGTGGTGCTACATGCACATACACAAAACAATATCCCACAAATGCAGCTGGGAACAGGGACACGTTAAGTATGATCCCCAATTAGAGACAACGATAATCAGCTGCCTCTAATTGGGAACCAAACTCAAACCCAAACATAGAAATATATCAACAGGACAGCCAGTGAAATATCAGGGCGGAAAATTCAAAAACAACAAAATGTCATAATTCAATTTTCTCAAACATACAACTATTTTACACTATTTTAAAGATAAACTTCTCGTTAATCTAACCACAGTGTCCGATTTCAAAAAGGCTTTACAGCGAAAGCAAAACATTAGATTATGTTAGGAGAGTACATAGACAAAAATAATCACACAGCCATTTTCCAAGCAAGGACATGTGTCAATAAAACCCAAAACACAGCTAAATGAAGCACTAACCTTTGACGATCTTCATCAGATGACACTCCTAGGACATTATGTTACACAATACATGTATGTTTTGTTCGATAAAGTTCATATTTATATCCAAAAACAGCATTTTACATTGGCGTGTGATGTTCAGAAATGTATTCCCACCAAAACGTCCGGTGAATGTGCACATCAATTTACAAAAATACTCATCATGAATGTTGACAAAATATAAAACAATTATTTTAAGAATTATAGATAGACTACCCCTGGATGCAACCGCTGTGTCGGATTTTAAAATAGCTTTACGGAGAAAGCACATTTTTCAATATTCTGAGTACATAGCTCAGCCATGACGGTGAGCTATTGAGACACCCGCAAAGTTCGGGGCAACCTAAACTCAGAATTAGTATTAGAAATATGTTCTAACCTTTGCTGATCTTCGTCAGAATGCACTCCCAGGACTGCTACTTCCATAAGAAATGTTGTTTTTGTTCAAAATAATCCATATTTATGTACAAATACCTCCGTTTTGTTCGTGCGTACAGATCAATTATCCAAAGGCATAACGCGCGAGCGCGGAACAAGAGACGAAAAGTCAAAATGTTCCATTACCGTACTTAGAAGCATGTCAAACGCTGTTTAAAATCAATCTTTATGGTATATTTAACCTCTCTAGGGTAGGGGGCAGTATTTGCACGGCCGGATAAAAAAACGTACCCAATTTAATCTGGTTATTACTACTGCCCAGAAACTAGAATATGCATATAATTATTGGCTTTGGATAGAAAACACCCTAAAGTTTCTAAAACTCTTTGAATGGTGTCTGTGAGTATAACAGAACTCATATGGCAGGCAAAAACCTGACAAGATTCCTTACAGGAAGTGCCCTCTCTGACCATTTCTTGGGCTTCTACACTCTCTTTATTGAAAACTGAGGATCTCTGCTGTAATGTGACACTTCCTACGGCTCCCATAGGCTCTCAGAAGGCGGCAAAACGGTGAATGATGCCTTTGGAGCCCCTGGCTGAAAAACAGTATCGCATTTGGATGGTGGTCGATCAGAGAACAATGAGACTGGGGCGCGTGCACGACTGGGGCGCGACACCATGTTTTTATTTTTTCGTCTTTGAACGAAAACAGGGTTTCCCGGTTGGAATATTATCGCTTTTTTAATGAGAAAAATCGCATAAAATTGATTTTAAACAGCGGTTGACATGCTTCGAAGTACGGTACTGGAATGCGGTGGGTATGCTAGTTCTGAACGTCACATGCTAATGTAAAAAGCTGGTTTTTGATATAAATATGAACTTGATTGAACAAAACATGCATGTATTGTTTAACCTCTCTGGGCTAGGTGGGACGAAATCGTCCCACCTACTCAACAGCCAGTGGAATCCGGTGGCGCGTTATTCAAATACCTTAGAAATGCTATTACTTCAATTTCTCAAACATATGACTATTTTACACCATTTTAACCTGTTAGGGCTAGGGGGCAGCATTGACACGGCTGGATAAAAAACATACCCGATTTAATCTGGTTACCACTCCTACTCAGTAACTAGAATATGCATATACTTATTACATATGGATAGAAAACACCCTAAATTTTCTAAAACTGTTTGAATGGTGTCTGTGAGTATAACAGAACTCAAATGGCAGGTCAAAACCTGAGAGATTCCTTTACAGGAAGTGGCCTGTCTGACCATTTCTGGAACTTCTTTGCCATCTCTATCATTTACTAAGGATCTCTGCTCTAACGTGACACTTCCCACGTCGTCCATAGGCTCTCAGAGCCCGGGAAAAAAGAGAATGTCGTCATTCCAGCCCCAGGCTGAAACACATTATCGCCTTTCTCAAGTGGCCCATCAAGAGACACTAGCTTATGCGCGTGACCCCGACCGCCCCCGCCTTTGGGATTTTTTCCTCTGTTTGCCGAAAAGGAGATTCCCTGTCGGAATTTTATCGCTTTTCTACGAGAAAAATGACGTAAAAATTGATTTTAAACAGCGGTTGACATGCTTCGACGTACGGCAATTGAATACTTTGAATTTTATTGTCAGGAATTGCGCCAAGCGCGCGACACTTCTTTACTATTTCGGATAGTGTCTGGAACGCACGAACAAAACGCCGCAATTCGGATATAACGATGGATTATTTTGGACCAAACCAACATTTGTTATTGAAGTAGACGTCCTGGGTGTGCATTCTGACGAAGACAACAAAAGGTAATGACATTTTTATAATAGTAAATATGATTATGGTGAGTGCTAAACTTGCCGGGTGTCTAAATAGCGAGCCCGTGATGCCTGGGTTATGTACTTAGAATATTGCAAAATGTGCTTTCACCAAAAAGCTATTTTAAAATCGGACATATCGAGTGCATAGAGGAGGTCTGTATCTATAATTCTTAAAATAATTGTTATGCTTTTTGTGAACGTTTATCGTGAGTAATTTAGTAAAATGTTAGCGAATTCCCCGTAAGTTTGCAATCGGACAGTGTGGTTAGATTAACGAGAGTCTTATCTTTAAATGGCTGTAAAATAGTCATATGTTTGAGAAATTGAAGTAATATGATTTTGAAGATTTTGAAAATCGCGCCACAGGATGGCAGTGGCTGTTACGTAGGTGGGACGAATTCGTCCCGCCGGTCCCATAGAGGTTAAAGACAAGACTCTCATTAATCTAACCACACTGTCCGATTTCAAAAAGGCTTTACAACGAAAACAAAACATTAGATTATGTCAGCAGAGTACCCAGCCAGAAATAATCAGACACCCATTTTTCAAGCTAGCATATAATGTCACATAAACCCAAACCACAGCTAAATGCAGCACTAACCTTTGATGATCTTCATCAGATGACACACCAAGGACATTATGTTATACAATACATGCATGTTTTGTTCTATCAAGTTCATATTTATATCAAAAACCAGCTTTTTACATTAGCATGTGACGTTCAGAACTAGCATACCCACCGCAAACTTCCGGTGAATTTACTAAATTACTCACGATAAACGTTCACAAAAAAACATAACAATTATTTTAAGAATTATAGATATAGAACTCCTTTATGCACTCGCTATGTCCGATTTTAAAATAGCTTTTCGGTGAAAGCACATTTTGCAATATTCTGAGTAGATAGCCCAGCCATCACGGGCTAGCTATTTAGACACCCACAAAGTTTAGCCCTCACCAAAGTCAGATTTACTATAAGAAAAATGTTATTACCTTTGCTGTTCTTCGTCAGAATGCACTCCCAGGACTTCTACTTTAATAACAAATGTTGGTTTGGTTCAAAATAATCCATAGTTGCGTTCAAGACACTATCCGAAGGGTAAATAAGGGTGACGCGCCCGACGCGTTTCGTGACAAAAAAATTCTAAATGTTCCATTACCGTACTTAGAAGCATGTCAAACGCTGTTTAAAATCAATTTTTATGCCATTTTTCTCATAAAAAAGCGATAATATTCTGACCGGGAGTCGTTGTTTTAGTTCAAAGACAGATAAAATAAAAACATGGGGTCGCCTCGTGCACGCGCCTCAGTCTCATTGTACTCTGATCGACCACCATCCAAATGCGCTAATGTTTTTCAGCCAGGGGCTGCAAAGACATCATTCAGCTTTTTCCCGGGTTCTGAGAGCCTATGGGAGCTGTAGGAAGTGTCACGTTACAGCAAAGATCCTCAGTTTTCAATAAAGAGAGTCAAGAAGCCCAAGAAATTGTCAGACAGGCCACTTCCTGTAAGGAATCTTCTCAGGTTTTTGCCTGCCATATGAGTTCTGTTATACTCACAGACACCATTCAAACAATTTTAGAAACTTCAGAGTGTTTTCTATCCAAATCGACTAATAATATGCATATTCTAGTTTCTGGGCCAGAGTAGTAACCAGATTAAATCGGGTACGTTTTTTATCTGGCCGTGAAAATTCTGCCCCCTATCACAAAGAAGTTAAATTGGGTACGTTTTTCTTCCGGCCGTGAAAGTACTGCCACCTAGCCCAGACAGGTAAAGGTTTTGAGGCTGACGTTTGGCAACTCGAACCTTCAGCTCCCTCCACATATTTTTTATGGGATTAAGGTCTGGAGACAGGCTAGGCCACTCAAGGCCCATCATGTGCTTCTTCTTGAGCCACTCCTTTGTTGACTTGGCCGTGTGTTTTGGGTCATTGTCATGCTGGAATACCCATCCACAGCCCATTTTCAATGTCCTGGATAAGGGAAGGAGGTCTCACCCAAGATTTGAAGGTACATGGTCCTTTCCATTGTCCCTTTGATGTGGTGAAGTTGTCCTGTCCCCTTATCAGAAAAACACTCCCAGAGCATAATGTTTCCACCTCCATGTTTGACGGTGGGGATGGTGTTCTTGGGGTCATAGGCAGCATTCCTCCTCCTCCAAACACTTCAAGTTGAGTTGACGCCAAAGAGCTCCATTTTGGTCTCATCTGACCACAACACTTTCACCCAGTTGTCCACTGAATCATTCAGATGTTCATTGGCAAACTTCAGATGGGCATGTATATGTGCTTTCTTGAGCAGGGGGACCTTACGGGCGCTGCAGGATTTCAGTCGTTCACGGCGTAGTGTGTTACCAATTGTTTCTTGGTGACTATGTTCCCAGCTGCCTTGAGATCATTGACAAGATCCTCCCGTGTAGTTTTGGGCTGATTCCTCACCGTTCTCATGATCATTGCAACTCCACGAGGTGAGATCTTGCATGGAGCCCCAGGCCGAGGGAGATTGACATTTCTTTTGTGTTTCTTCCATTTGCGAATAATCGCACCAACTGTTGTCACCTTCTCACCAAGCTGCTTGCTGATGGTCTTGTAGCCCATTCCAGCCTTGTGTAGGTCTACAATCTCGTCCTGACATCCTTGGAGAGCTCTTTGCTCTTGGCCATGGTGGAGAGTTTGTAATCGGATTGATTGATTGATTCTGTGGACAGTTGTCTTTTATACAGGTAACAAACTGAGATTAGTAGCACTCCCTTTAAGAATGTGCTCCTAATCTCAGCTCGTTACCTGTATAAAAGACACCTGGGAGCCAGAAATCTTTCTGACTGAGAGGGGGTCAAATGCTTATTTCCCTCATTAAAATGCAAATCACTTTATAACATGAGTTTTTCTGGATTTTTTTTGTTATTCTGTCTCTCACTGTTCAAATAAACCTACCATTACAATTATAGACTAATCATTTATTTGTCAGTGGGCAAACGTACATAATCCGCAGGGGATCAAATACTTTTTTCCCTCACTGTACGTTGAAAAGACTGGTTATTCCGTGATGTTCTGGGGACATCCTAAAGACTCATTTTTGTTTTAGCATTTGCGAAACAAATCCCATTCAAGTCATGGTACCGATATTAGCATTTTTCGGGCATCATGTTCAAATGATCTACACGGGACTTTGTTGAGCTTCACAACCAATTTGAAATACTTTCGGCTGATTTGGACATGATCTGTGAAAAATGCTTACATTTACAATGACTTGAATGGCATTTTTGCAACAAATGCTAAAAGTTTAGCATTTGGAAAAAGTGCCAGGAAAACTAATCCAAAACATGGATTGTAGTCATACATTTTCCATAGACTGCTGATAGGGTAAGGACACCAACGTGAATAATACTTTTATAATTAAATGTATTCACAACAACTCAATTATTGAACTATTTCTTTACATTAACTCTGAATGTGCAGTGTGGAATCTGTGATCGTTGTCTGCATACATCATCATGACCTCTCAATGTTGTGTCACCTGAAACCAAAGCAAAGCTTTTTACAAAGTGTATTGTAGTTCACCATGGAGAATAGAAATGTAGTTGAATAATATAAGACGGGATATCCCATCAGTTAAGGATGAGCTATGTGTCCATTCTAGCTCTGAACTTCTGGTATGCAGTCAGTCCAGCTCACAAGGATCCCCATGCATAAGGCCCATCATTTGGAATACAGAGGCAACTTCTAGCAAACAGCACAAAAACCGAAGTGTATTCTCCATCACTGAAATGCATTGTGGAATGTAGAATTTGTCAAGACTCGTCAGTGGTTCTTTAAACTCACTTAATTCCCCCTCTAACATAACAATACTTATATTTTATTTAAGCACAATAAAAAAAAAAAATCTAGATTAATTAAATACAATAGTGGGAGGGAGGTGAATCATCTGGGATGTTACATAATGCCATGGCTTGCTCTTAAACTTTTGTTTTATCTAATTTCTACCAACATGTCACATGTGCAACCAGAAGGAAAAAAACTCTAGACCACCTTTACTCCACACACAGAGATGCATACACAATTCTCCCTCACCCTCCATTTGGCAACTCTGACCATAATTCTATCCTCCTGATTCCTGCTTACAAGCAAAAACTAAAGCAGGAAGTTCCAGTGACTTGCTCAAAACGAAGTGGTCAGATGATGCGGATGCTACGCTACAGGACTGTTTTGCTAGCACAGACTGGAATATGTTCTGGGATTCATCCAATGGCATTGAGTAGTATACCACCTCAATCACCGGCTTCATCAATAAGTTCACCAACGACATAGTGACCGTGAGTACACATCCCAACAAGAAGCCATGGATTAGAGGCAACAACCACACTGAGCTAAAGTCGAGAACTGCCACTTTCAAGGAGCGGAACACTAATCCGGACGCATATAAGAAATCCCGCTATGCCCTCAGATGAACCATCAAACAGGCAAAGGGTCAATACATGACTAAGACTGAATCCTACTACACCAGCTCTGAAGTTCGTCAGATGTGGCAGGGATTGCAAACTATTATGGACTTCAAAGGGAAACACAGCCGCGAGCTGCCCAGTAACGCAAGCCAACCAGATGAGCTAGATGCCTTTTATGCTCGCTTCGAGGCAAGCAACACTGAAGCATGCATGAGAGCACCAGCTGATCTTGACAACTGTGTGATCACTCTCTCTGTAGCCGATGTGAGCAAGACCTTTAAACAGGTCAACATTCACAAGGCATCAGGACCAGACGGATTACCAGGACGTGTACTCAGAGCATGCACAGACCAACTGGCAAGTGTCTTCACTGACATTTTCATCCTCTCCCTGACCGAGTCTCTAATACCTACATGTTTCAAACAGACCACCATTATCCCCGTGCCCAAGAAAGCAAAGGTAATCTGCCTAAATTATTTTATTTTTTACTTTAGTTTATTTAGTAAATAATATGAACTCTGTTTTTTAACTGCATTGTTGGTTAAGCATTTTACAGTAAGGTCTACACCTGTTGTATTCGGTGCATGTGACAAATACAATTTGATTGCACTTTAAGGGACTGCTCTTAGACCCAAAAGGCCCACCTCCCTTCCAACTCAGATGACATAATGTTTACTAATCTCTGCAGAAGCTAATGGCCAATTTTGTGATTTTGTTTTCTGGAATTCCATTACTTGCTTCCCGCTATAAAACACAATAGTGTTTTTCAGCCCTGCACGTTTTCACCGCCATTCACCCAACACGGGTGAGGCCAGAGGCACAATTATTGTGCCAATTCAAGGGCACACTGTCACACTCATGAGACTAGGGGAGGAAATAAAACACCAATTAATGTGGCAAATTTGCTTCCCAATGGGTATTTTCTTCCCAATGTTTAATAAACAACTAGGGCTGGATCGAAAAGGAGGCCGCCGTCCAAATGTTGAAGTGTCCTGAACTTCTGATGCACTAGGACCCTGGCCAGCTCAACTTCCCCAAAAGACCCCCTCCTTCAGACTATTTGGTTTTATGAAAATCGAGGGGGAAGATTAGAGAGAATGGGAGTATTCAGAGATGTAATGTATATGTTGGAATGGTGCTTGGTCGGGGGGCCGTGACATGAGACTAGGTGTCTGTTGTGGTTTTCCTGTCTTTGTGGATCATTCTTCACAATTATCCTTCATTTGGCTTGGATGGGCACAACAATGTTCAGGATACACAATGGTAAACACCACATTGAAACCATCGAAGACCACCACTGATTGTCGGGGGAGGACGAATCACCCCAGGGACTGGTTGATGTGAAACGCATTAAATTCATGGAATAGGGGGCATTTAGAATTCATTGAGAAATCGACATCTAAACATAACCATTCCAGCAGAGAGCTCAGAGTAGAACAAGTTTTAAGATGAAAACAGTGAACTATACTACAACTACATTAAGGATGAACATTTTCCTTGACTGGGAAAAAAAACTAGATTTGTGCTAAAATGTGCTCTACAGAACAAAACTCCTTGGTGCAGTACATAGGTGTAATACATTAAGGTACTAAGCTAAGCCAAGCTGTTTGTCATTCCGTTTCAATGTTTTGTCCTTAGGCACAGAGGGGATGACAAGTAACACTATGCATGGGCCCATGGGGGAGGGGTGAATAGTCTGGGTTTGTGCGTTGGCTGCTGACCAGGCATCATTATGGTCAGTGAAAAATATTTGTTTGAACATGGCATCAAGACATTGATTAGAATATCCCCTTCTGGGAGAGATACTTTGTCATTGGTGGTTTTTCCACTTTTTAAGTATCAAGAGCCGCAATAACCTTTTCTTGTAGGTCTCTCTGACCTTAATAAATATATACAGTTGAAGTCGGAAGTTACATACACTTAGGATGGAGTCATTAAAACTCTTTTTCAACCACTCCACAAATTTCTTGTTATCAAACGATAGTTTTGGCAGGTCGGATGCGACATCGACTTTGTGCATGACACAAGTAATTTGTCCAACAATTGTTTACAGACATATTATTTCAGTTATAATTCACAGTATCGCTGTTATAGTAAAAAACGTACCCGATTTAATCTGGTTACTACTCCTGCCCAGTAACTAGAATATGCATATAATTATTGGCTTTGGATAGAAAACACTCCAAAGTTTCTAAAACTGTTTGAATGGTGTCTGTGAGTATAACAGAACTCAAATGGCAGGTCAAAACCTGAGAGATTCCTTTACAGGAAGTGGCCTGTCTGACCATTTATTGTCTTTCTTTGACATCTCTTTCAAAAACTTAGGATCTCTGCGGTAACGTGACACTTCCCACGGCTCCAATAGGCTCTCAGAGCCCGGGAAAAACCTGAATGTCGTCATTCCAGCCCCAGGCTGAAACACATTATCGCCTTTCTCAAGTGGCCGATCAAGGGACAGTGGGCTTAGGCGCGTGCACTGGCCGCCCCCGTCTTTGTGTTTTTTCTTCTGTTTACCGAAAAGGAGATTCCCGGTCGGAATATTATCGCTTTTTTACGATATAAATTGCATAAAAATTGATTTTAAACAGCGGTTGACATGCTTCGAAGTACGGTAATGGAATATTTAGAATTTTTTTGTCACGAATTGCGCCATGCTCGTAACCCTGATTTACCCTTTAGGATAGTGTCTGGAACGCACGAACAAAACGCCGCTATTTGGATATAACGATGGATTATTTGGGACCAAACCAACATGTGTTATTGAAGTAGAAGTCCTGGGAGTGCATTCTGATGAAGACAACAAAGGTAATAACATTTTTGTTATAGTAAATCTGATTTTGGTGAAGGCTAAACTTGCCGGGTGTCTAAATAGCTAGCCCTGTGATGCCGGGCTATCTACTTAGAATATTGCAAAATGTGCTTTCACCAAAAAGCTATATTAAAATCGGACATATCGAGTGCATAGAGCATTTCTGTATCTATAATTCTTAAAATAATTGTTATGCTTTTTGTGAACGTTTATCGTGATTCCCGGAAGTTTGCGGGGGGTATGCTAGTTCTGATCGTCACATTTCAACTGAAATAACCGAATGGGGGCAGGAACAAGTGTTACGCATTACATGGAGTAAACAATATACAATAAAAGGCATTTAAAAAATAAAATGAATACTATTATTTCCGACCATCATCATTATTTCCTTTATCATTATTGTTAATCATATCATTATTATCAATAAAGTATTTTTTATTATCTGAATGATAGATATAATCACTCTCTATCTCTGGCCACTTCTCTACCATTAATTGAAGTAATAGGATTTTTAAGGTATTTGAAAATCGCGCCACTGGATTACACTGGCTGTTGCGTAGGTGGGACGAATTCGTCCCGCCTAGCCCAGAGAGGTTAATTTTAGGGACAGACGTTCCGCTAGCGGAACGCCTCACAAATATCCAATGGTAGAGCGTGGCGCGAAATACAAATACCTCAAAAATGCTATAACTTCAATTTCTCAAACATATGACTATTTTACACCATTTTAAAGACAAGACTCTCGTTAATCTAACCACATTGTCCGATTTCAAAAAGGTTTTACAGCGAAAGCAAAACATTAGATTATGTCAGGAGAGTACCCTGCTAAAAATAATCACAGCCATTTTCAATGCAAGCATATATGTCACAAAAACCAAAACCACAGCTAAATGCAGCACTAACCTTTGATGATCTTCATCAGATGACACTCCTAGGACATTATGTTATACAATACATGCATGTTTTGTTCAATCAAGTTCATATTTATATCAAAAACCAGCTTTTTACATTAGCATGTGATGTTCAGAACTAGCATACCCACCGCAAACTTCCGGTGAATTTACTAAATTACTCATGATAAACGTTCACAAAAAAACATAACAATTATTTTAAAAATTATAGATACAGAACTCCGTTATGCAATCGCGGTGTCAGATTTTAAAATAGCTTTTCGGCGAAAGCACATTTTGCAATATTCTGAGTAGGTAGCTCGGCCATCACAGGCTAGCTAATTTGACACCCACCAAGTTTGGTGCACTTCTAAAGTCAGAATTACTATAAGAAAAATTGGATTACCTTTGCTGTTCTTCGTCAGAATGCACTCCCAGGACTTCTACTTCAACAACAAATGTTGTTTTGGTTCCAAATAATCCATAGTTATATTGAAATAGCTCCGTTTTGTTCATGCGTTGAGGTCACTATCCGAAGGGTGACGCGCGAGCGCATTTCGTGACAAAAAAGGCTAAATATTCCATTACCGTACTTCGAAGCATGTCAAATGCCATTTAAAATCAATTTTTATGCTATTTTTCTCCTAAAATAGCGAAAATATTCCAACCGGGCGACGTTGTATTCATTCAAAGGGTGAAAGAAAAAAATTGAGTAGTCTCGTGGATGCGCATCTCCAATGTCACTGTTCCCAGCCTGACCACTAACAAATACTCCTGCTGTTCTTAGCCCAGAGACTGCAGACACCCCATTACACTTTCTTGCACCTTCTGAGAGCCAATGGAAGCCTTAGAAAATGTCACGTTACAGCACAGATGCTGTATTTTCGATAGAGATGCTACAGAAGGACAATAAATTGTCAGACAGGGCATTTCCTGTATGGAATCTTCTCAGGTTTTGGCCTGCCATATGAGTTATTTTATACACACAGACACCATTCAAACAGTTTTAGAAACTTTAGAGTGTTTTCTATCCAAATCTACTAATTATATGCATATTCTAGTTTCTGGGCAGGAGTAGTAACCAGATAAAATCGGGTACGTTTTTTATCCAGCCGTGAAAATACTGCCCCCTATCCCAAACAGGTTAACGAGAGTCTTATCTTTAAAATGGTGTAAAATATTTGATTGTTTGAGAAAAGTGAATTGTGGTATTTCAGTTGGTTTTGTATTTCGCGCCGTGTTATGCCATTGGCTGTTGGCTAGGGGTTCCGCCGGCGGAACGGGGTTCCGCCGGCGGAACGTCTGTCCTCAACAGGTTTTAAGAGTGTGCTCCTAATCTCAGCTCGTTACCTGTACAAAAGACACCTGAGAGACAGAAATCTTTCTGATTGAGAGGGGTTCAAATACTTATTTCCCTCATTAAAATGCAAATCAATTTATAACATTTTTGAGATTTGTTTTTCTGGATTTTTTTGTTGTTATTCTGTCTCTCACTGTTCAAATAAACCTACCAGAAGATCTGCAAAGAGGAGTGGGACAAAATCCCTCCTGAGATGTGTGCAAACCTGGTGGCCAACTTCAAGAAACGTCTGACCTCTGTGATTGCCAACAAGGGTTTTGCCACCAAGTACTAAGTCATGTTTTGCAGAAGGGTCAAATACTTATTTCCCTCATTAAAATCCAAATCAATTTATAACATTTTTGACATGTGTTTTCATGGATTTTTTTGTTGTTATTCTGTCTCTCACTGTTCAAATAAACCTACGATTAAAATTATAGACTGATCATTTCTTTGTCAGTGGGCAAATGTACAAAATCAGCATGGGATCAAATATTTTTTTCCTTCACTGTATGTACCCCTCTATGTGAAGATGATGAGACTCTCTCGAACAGGATGGTGTTCTCGCTTTTGTTCTATGACCCCCACAAACATCACAGGACTTGTCTGAAGTCGGTAGCGGTGATCTGCCAACTTCTGTCTGTAGCGTCCGTTTGGGCTAGAAACTAATAAGTTCCTCTCTATGGAAAGATGACCCTCACAAACACATACATATCGGTTGTTTTGCTCTAGGGCGCCCACAAGCCTAACAAGCCTCACAAGCCTTGTCTGAGGGTTGCCCAGTACCAGCTGGTATATGGAAGTACTTCAGTGCAAAACGAAGGGGTTATATATTGGTCCACAAAAAAAATCCTGATCTTTCTTATATATCTCTCAGATATAGGACAGACATTTCAAAACAATTTTTTTGCTATCTGTTTTATCATGTATGAATTTGTTTTTCAGTGCGTTTCTATGGGCTAATAGCAGTAAGGCCAAATTGAATGTTTAATCTAAAAAATATATATATACTTCGAGGGGTCCTAAAATTCCAAATCATATAGCTAAATGATCCTTGGTTTGACCATCTTAACTTAACCTCTCTTGGGTAGGGGGCAGTATTTTGAATTTTGAATGAATGAGGTGCCCAATGTAAGCTGCCTGTTACTAGGCCCAGAAGGCACAGAAGCTAGGATATGCATATGCATGGTAGTATTGGATAGAACACACTCTAAAGTTTCCAAAACTGTTAATATAATGTCTGTGAGTATAACATAACTTATATGGCAGGCGAAAACCTGAGGAAAATCCATCCAGGAAGTGGGATATTTTTGGTTGTGGGTACTTTTCAATTCAATGGCTATACAGTATGTCATGGGATAAGACCCAGATTGCAGTTCCTATGGCTTCCACTAGATGTCAACAGTCTTTAGACATTGTTTAAGGCTTGTTTTATGAAAAATGAGGAAGAATGAGACCATTCTTTCAGTGGACTGTAGAAAGAAGCAGAGCTGGTTTGTTCGCATGACCGATTGCACGCCCTTCGTTATTTTTCCTTTCTATTGAAAACGCTATTGTCCGGTTGAAATATTATTGATTATTTAGACAATTGACAACCTGAGGATTAATTATAAACATCATTGACATGTTTCGACGAACTTTACCGGTACTGTTAGGATGTATTCGTCTGCATGTTGTGACCACCTTTGAACCAGTGGATTACTGAACAAAACGCTGCAACAAAACTGAGCTTTTGGGACATAAAGAGGGACTTTATCAAATAAAACGAACATTTATTGTGTAGCTGGGACTCTTGTGACTGCAACCATATAAAGGTCATCAAAGGTAAGTGATTAATTTTATCACTATTTATGACTTTTGTAATTCCTTTACTTGGTTGTAAAATGTTTGTATGCTTTTGTAAGCGGGGCGCTGTCCTCAGATAATCGCATGGTATGCTTTCACCGTAAATACTTTTTGAAATCTGACACAGCGGCTGGATTAACAAGAAGTTAATCTTTAAGCCGATGTGTAAAACTTGTATTTTTATGAATGTTTAATTTGACTATTTCTGTATTTTGAATTTGGCGCTCTGCGATTTCACCGGATGTTGGCCAGGTTGGACACTAGCGTCCCACCTGCCCATAAGAAGTATTAAGACAATTCCATATGTTAGCTTAGTACCCAGCCCCAGGTGTTAGATCGTAGATTTAACAGAATGCCAGCTTAGGGCACACAAAACAATTTTAATATGCAGTGTCATCTTGTTGCACACTGAAATCATGAGTTCATTTACTACTGGTCCAAATATGCTTTCTTGAAGCGCAAGGGAAACAATGGTTTATCCTGAAGACCAAGTTGCCAAGTTTGATTGAACAGGATTCCAATCATCCCAATATTCTCTGACACACGGATGTTATGTATTTGTCTTCAGGCACCTTTTATTCATCGTTGATGACTCTGATATGAACCTCCATCTTTTTATGGATAAATAAGATATATTTGCTCGTTGGTTCTTAAAATGCAAATGCTTCCAAACCGTCAGTCTACTGCACCTTCAATGAGTGAGTGAAAGAGGGAAGGAGGTTTTTATGGAGAAGGTACTGTTGGATAACTCAGGCCATATGCTATTTTCAGGTATAACAATGAATCTCTCTGGCCATCTTTTCAGTTGAAAATAACAGAGGAGACTGAGTACCTTGCAAACGAATGAGGCCGATGTGTGAAGCAGGCTTAAAAACAGCAGCCTGGTCCCCACTCACATGGGTCACGACAGGCAAACTTTAGGATAATGTACAGCAAAGTCACCACACCATACTGTTCATGTGTTGTTACTGGACAGAACACACACTTGGTTATCTTGACCCAGCCATTTGGGTTGCATGAATAACCTGAGATGTTAGGGTCGTGGCTTTCAGATCATTATTTTGGGCCAACCGTAAGAGTAAATGTCATTCCTATTCATCATCTTATGTTTGTACACTGGACATTTTAATTGTCCCTGAATATTTTTGCACATTACACATTTGAATACAAAATTCATAACATTATTATTTACATATCCTACAGTGAGATAGGAACTTGTACACTTCATAGAAGCTTCAAAAGTGTCAGTGTTCAACCTGACCATATGATATAAAATACAACAGACCAGATTAACTGGAAAGACATTTACTTTAATGGGTGGCCAAAAATAACTAACTGTAAGCCACACCTCTAGTCTTCTGAGCTGACCCGCTGGGTCATATCTTAACCCAGCATTAATAACCCAGCACCCAGCACTAATAACCTAGCAGTTTTTAAAGAAAATATCTACTAAGTGACCCAAGGCCTGCAACCCAGCAGTTGGGTCAACCAAACAATTGAGTTCTTTAGAGCACTTTCCCACATTTGGTTCCAATTTCTCCTGCTTGTGTGTTTGTCTTATGAATATGAAACAGATTGCACAGAGAGATTAAAAGTACTCCTGCCTCTTTAGACAGCTGAATCAGTTTATATCTAGCAATTGATATCCAATTTTAAGACAGCTTACTCTTCCAACTGCTGTAATACCGAAAATCTCTTCTGAATCTGAATTTCCGATCTAGGCCCATAAACCCGTTAACCCTAATAAATTGGACAATGATTAAAGATGGAAATACCTAACTCAAAACACAGAAGGATGAGTCACTCCCTCAAGATGAATGGTGGAATGGTGTATACTTCCTTTAACAGGGGGAGCCATGACAGTAGCTCTGTTCATCTCACTTTATCCCTGCAGATGGCAAGTCTGTGAAACAGCTACAGTATGAGAGACTATGGCTTTTCTTGACAGCTACCTGGAGAAGACAGTTTCCTGAAGAAGAATGGAGTTGACTGATTCCATCAAACCAGTCATCTTTGTTTACAAACTCTGTCTCAAAGCATCCACCTGTGATAGGAGTCCATCTGGCATTTTGACAGTGTTCAGAACCTTTCCATTCGACCCCAGGATATCAGGCAACTTTTTAGGGATCCGATCCCGTTAGCAGGATCAAAATCGACAACATCCGGTGAATCTGGAGCACGCCAAATTCAAATTACAAAATAGTAATATTAAACATTCATGAACATACAAGTGTCCTACATCATTTCCAAGCTTAACTTCTTGTTAATCCAATCGCGTTGTCAGATTTCAAAAAGGCTTTACGGCGAAAGCATACCATGCAATTATCTGAGGACAGCGCCCCACATCAAAATACTTTTTCAAACCAGCACATGCATCACAAAAATCACAAATAGCGATTAAATAAATCACTTACCTTTGAAGATCTTCCTCTGTTTGCAATCCCAAGGGTTCCAGCTACACAATGAATGGTTGTTTTGTTTGTTAAAGTCCTTTATATCCAAAAAGTTCTGTTTAGTTGGCACCATTAATTTCAGTAATCCACTCGTTCAACTTCCATACAAACAAATCCAAAAAGTTACCGGTAAAGTTCATCCAAACAAGTCAAATGATGTTTCTAATTAATCTGCAGGTACTCTAATATCTAAATAAATGATCAAATTTAAGAAGGAGAATAGTATGTTCAATAGGGAAGATAAATAACAAAGAGCGCGCACCTCATTCACGCGTGCCACAAGACTAATTTTCTAATTAGTGACACCTTGGAAAAACTACTCGTTCGTTTTTCAAGAAACAAGCCTGAAACCCTGTCTAAAGACTTGACATCTAGTGGAAGCCAAAGGAACTGCAAGCTGGGTCTTTTTTTGTATATCCCATAGACTAACGTTGAAATGGCCTGTGACCTCCAAAACAAATAATTCTAGATGGATTTTCCTTGGGTTTTTGCCTGCCATATCAGTTCTGTTATACTCACACACATTATTTAACCGTTTTAGAAACTTCACAGAGTTCTCTATCCTATTCTACCAATTATATGCATATCCTGTTAGGGCTAGGGGGCAGTATTGACACGGCTGGATAAAAAACATACCCGATTTAATCTGGTTACCACTCCTACCCAGTAACTAGAATATGCATATACTTATTACATATGGATAGAAAACACCCTACATTTTCTAAAACTGTTTGAATGGTGTCTGTGAGTATAACAGAACTCAAATGGCAGGTCAAAACCTGAGAGATTCCTTTACAGGAAGTGGCCTGTCTGACCATTTCTTGAACTTCTTTTCCATCTCTATCATTTACTAAGGATCTCTGCTCTAACGTGACACTTCCCACGTCGTCCATAGGCGCTCAGAGCCCGGGAAAAAACAGAATGTCGTCATTCCAGCCCCAGGCTGAAACACATTATCGCCTTTCTCAAGTGGCCGATCAAGGGACACTGGGCTTATGCTCGTGACCCCGACCGCCCCCGCCTTTGGGATTTTTTCCTCTGTTTGCCGAAAAGGAGATTCCCTGTCGGAATATTATCGCTTTTCTACGAGAAAAATGTCGTAAAAATTTATTTTAAACAGCGGTTGACATGCTTCGAAGTACGGTAATGGAATATTTAGAATTTTATTGTCACGAATTGCGCCATGCGCGCGACACTTCTTTACTATTTCGGATAGTGTCTGGAACGCACGAACAAAACGCCGCTATTCGGATATAACGATGGATTATTTTGGACCAAACCAACATTTGTTATTGAAGTAGCAGTCCTGGGTGTGCATTCTGACGAAGACAACAAAAGGTAATGAAACTTTTATAATAGTAAATATGATTATGGTGAGTGCTAAACTTGCCGGGTGTCTAAATAGCGAGCCCGTGATGCCTGGGCTATGTACTTAGAATATTGCAAAATGTGCTTTCACCAAAAAGCTATTTTAAAATCGGACATATCGAGTGCATAGAGGAGGTCTGTATCTATAATTCTTAAAATAATTGTTATGCTTTTTGTGAACGTTTATCGTGAGTAATTTAGTAAAATGTTAGCGAATTCCCCGGAAGTTTGCGGGGGGTATGCTAGTTCTGAACGTCACATGCTAATGTAAAAAGCTGGTTTTTGATATAAATATGAACTTGATTGAACAAAACATGCATGTATTGTATAACATAATGTCCTAGGGTTGTCATCTGATGAAGATCATCAAAGGTGAGTGCTGCATTTAGCTGTCTTCTGGGTTTTGGTGACATTATATGCTGGCTTGAAAAATGGGTGTCTGATTATTTCTGGCTTGGTACTCTGCTGACATAATCTAATGTTTTGCTTTCGTTGTAAAGCCTTTTTGAAATCGGACAGTGTGGTTAGATTAACGAGAGTCGTGTCTTTAAATGGCTGTAAAATAGTCATATGTTTGAGAAATTGAAGTAATAGGATTTTTAAGGTTTTGAAAATCGCGCCACAGGCTGGCAGTGGCTGTTACGTAGGTGGGTGAGTGTTGCAACGCAAGCGTCCCACCTAGCCCATAGAGGATATCCTAGCTTCTGGGCCTGAGTAACAGGCAGTTTACTTTGGGCACGTCAGATAGACGAAATTCAGGATACTGCCCCCTAGCCCAGAGAGGTTAAACATTGATTGTTTGATTGATTTGAGTTTGAGTTTGACCACATAAACTCATCCAGCAACTTCAAACATTTTTTAAATATGCTTTGCAGTCTAAAATGAAAACAACATTAATAGCCAGGTGGCCACATGCTTAAAAATAACATTTGTTCTGGTCTTCCAAAGTCTTCAATGAAAAGAGGAGACAACAAACAAATAGTATTGCTACTTTTTATTGGTTTGTATGAATAAAGACATGAATCTTTGGATTAATGTACTGGCTTGAGACCCAATCCCATGTCCAGCAACTATCAATCCTAGACCTTAGACTTTATGCCAAGAGATTTGTTTCACAAAAGCATCTTTAATTAAGATAAGTTAATTGTTAAAACCTTTGTAGCAGCATCCTTAAATCACTGAGCTGTTTCCAAAAACCATCGTTAATAACGTTGCATTTAAAATGCTCGTAATCTAACACCTGTCTCAGACCACTTGTAGAACAGCTAAGTGCGTCTTAAGATGCTTTTTTGCTCTCTTGCGTCACTTTATTCACAGACGATCTCTTGTAAACATAGATGAATCAACCATGTGATTCTATCTGTGAACGCTGACAACTTCTGAACAAAGTTGACTACAAATAAAAAGTTGTCACTGTCTTTGCAATTGATACAAACAAGCAACGTATAAAAATATGCTATAAATAAAAACCGGGATGACTGCATTAAAATATAGTAGGCTATATGCCTATTTAAATCATATTAAAATATATTTTTATTTCAATCAATTAAGTACTATTCTGCTAATGTAAGGCTACTATCTGCAATTTGTCTCAATATATTTCATGATGTGTGGCCTAACATGTGCACAGTGATGTGCCAAATCAATGATTTAGTGCATTTTATAGAGTAGGCATTAAAATAAGCACCTCAATGTTTGCAGCCGTAGGTGGAAATATCTCTCTAGGAGCTGATCCGTCATCAGTATTGTGACATAATGTCACATCCTGACCAGCAGATGGAGCTGGTGTAGTATTTTGGGGGTCAGGACGTGGCAGTCTGGTGTGTGTCTTGTGACTCCTGATCAGGAACAGCTGGGAATCGTTGTTCCTGATTGGGAGTCACATATGTAGGAGTTGTTTGTCACTGGGGTTTGTGGGTAATTGTTTCTGTTTGAGTATTTTCCTCACAGGACTGTTTTCTGTCGTTTTTTTGTTCATTTTGTAGTGTTCTCTTGATGAACACATCCTCTGCTGCACCTTGGTTCCCTCTTCAAGACAGTCGTGACAGAATTACCCACCAACAAAGGACCAAGCAGCGGAAGAAGGGTGGCGAGGTAAGGGAGACCGGGAGGCACCCCCAATAATTTTTTAGGGGGGGCACAAGGGGAGTTTTGCGGGGCAAGAATGGAGCGCCAGGCCAGCTCCCCGCACTAGCATGGAGGTGCGTGTTGGCAATCTGGTACGCCCAGTACCAGCACCACGCACCAGGAGTCTAGTGTGTCAACCCAGCCTCGCCAGTCAACAGTCGTCATCAGAGCTGCCCGCCAGTCAACAGTCGTCGTCAGAGCTGCCCGCCAGTCAACAGTCGTCGTCAGAGCTGCCCGCCAGTCAACAGTCGTCGTCAGAGCTGCCCGCCAGTCAACAGTCGTCGTCAGAGCTGCCCGCCAGTCAACAGTCGTCGTCAGAGCTGCCCGCCAGTCAACAGTCGTCGTCAGAGCTGCCCGCCAGTCAACAGTCGTCGTCAGAGCTGCCCGCCAGTCAATAGTCGTCGTCAGAGCTGCCCGCCAGTCAATAGTCGTCGTCAGAGCTGCCCGCCAGTCAACAGTCGTCGTCAGAGCTGCCCGCCAGTCAACAGTCGTCGTCAGAGCTGCCCGCCAGTCAACAGTCGTCAGAGCTGCCCGCCAGTCAACAGTCGTCAGAGCTGCCCGCCAGTCAACAGTCGTCAGAGCTGCCCGCCAGTCAACAGTCGCCAGAGAGGTCAGACTGCGCTGAACTGCCGGAGTGGCCAGACTGCGCTGAACTGTCCGGAGTGGCCAGACTGCGCTGAACTGTCCGGAGTGGCCAGACTGCGCTGAACTGTCCGGAGTGGCCAGACTGCGCTGAACTGTCCGGAGTGGCCAGACTGCGCTGAACTGTCCGGAGTGGCCAGACTGCGCTGAACTGTCCGGAGTGGCCAGACTGCGCTGAACTGTCCGGAGTGGCCAGACTGCGCTGAACTGTCCGCGAGTGGCCAGACTGCGCTGAACTCTCCCGAGTTGCCAGACTGCGCTGAACTCTCCCGAGTTGCCAGACTGGCCAGACTGTCCCGAGTTGCCAGACTGCCCCGACTGCCTGGAACGGCCAGAGCCTGAGCCGCCTCCAGGATAGGTGGGTTGGGGAGGGAGGGTGTAGCACAGTGCCGTCGTTGACGGCAGCCACCCTCCATTCCCTCCCTTATTGTTTAGGGTTACTGTTTAAGGGTTTTGTTGGGGATTTTGTTTGTTGGTGGTTTTTTGTTGTTGTGGTTAGGTGCATTCCGGGGTCTGCACCTTGAGGGGGGGGGGTACTGTCACGTCCTGACCAGCAGATGGAGCTGGTGTAGTAGTTTGGGGGTCAGGACGTGGCAGTCTGGTGTGTGTCTTGTGACTCCTGATCAGGAACAGCTGGGAATCGTTGTTCCTGATTGGGAGTCACATATGTAGGAGTTGTTTGTCACTGGGGTTTTTGGGTAATTGTTTCTGTTTGAGTATTTTCCTCACAGGACTGTTTGCTGTCGTTTTTTTTGTTCATTTTGTAGTGTTCTCTTGTTTATTTGAATTAAAACTCTAATGATGAACACATCCTCTGCTGCACCTTGGTTCCCTCTTCAAGACAGTCGTGACACATAATTATAATGTTAAGATAATATTTTAATGGAGAAAGTTGATCTGAGAGCAGCTCACCCTTTCTTTTGATCCTGTCAGTAATGACACATGCTCCAACAACCATTCTCTCTGCGTGGTGTTTTTGTAAACAAGTTTTTATTCGAAAAAATGTTGTCATTTTTTTCGATTGGCCCATCCCTCTAGTGAGAAAAAAAATTACTTGGTTTGTGCAGCTTTTTATTTTTTGTTACATGTTCGTTCTACACACATTTTACACACATGGGCCTTTTTTTACACAGTAGTTACATAGCAAAATATAATTATTTGATGTATACTACATCTGGATGATAGTGCTTAAACACATCCGGTATACATTATATATAGTGTTTTCAGTCACAACTATTATAGATCATTGGCTTTTAAACCCACCCCTCAGCTGCTCCCAGCCCATTCCACCAATCTCCATAAACTATCCTCTTTTGATTTTCATGTGGTACGTATTTTTCAACTGTGGTTTCACATAAATTCCTTTCTAATTGAATAGTATCTACAGACTGTAAATTAAAGATTCATATTTTTTAATAAGAGTATATTATAGTGTTTATGGATTGACTATGGCTTTTCAAATCTCCCAACAATGCTATTTGTAGGGCTAGTTTCAGGTAAATGTTGTGATTTTTCAGCCACTCCCAAACCTGTGACCAGAAACAAGCTACATAGGGGCAATACCAGAATAAATAATCTAAAGATTTTGCCTCTTCGCAGCAAAATCTGTAGAGCTTAGATGGCTGTTTTCTGCCCCTCCCAAAAGATAGAATTTGTAGATAATTGGCCCGCTTTCTGGGACTCACCCACAAACAGGACCAAGCCTGGCCTGTTGAGGAGTGACGGACTCCATCCTAGCTGGAGGGGTGCTCCCATCTTATCTACGAACATAGACAGGGCTCTAACTCCTCTAGTTCCACAATGAAATAGGGTGCAGGCCAGGCAGCAGGCTGTTAGCCAGCCTGCAAGCTTAGTGGAGTCTGCCACTAGCACAGTCAGTGTAGTCAGCTCAGCTATCCCCATTGAGACCGTGTCTGTGCCTCGACCTAGGTTGGGCAAAATTAAAGATGGCGGTGTTCGCCTTAGCAATCTCACTAGTATAAAGACCTCCTCCATCCCTGCCATTATTGACAGAGATTGTGATACCTCACATCTCAAAATAGGGCTACTTAATGTTAGATCCCTCACTTCAAAGGCAGTTATAGTCAATGAACTAATCACTGATCATAATCTTGATGTGATTGGCCAGACTGAAACATGGCTTAAGTCTGATTTATTTACTGTGTTAAATGAGGCCTCACCCCCTGGTTACACTAGTGACCATATCCCCCGCGCATCCTGCAAAGGCGGAGGTGTTGCTAACATTTACGATAGCAAATTTAAATTTACCAAAACAAAACGACGTTTTCGTCTTTTGAGCTTCTAGTCATGAAATCTATGCGGCCTACTCAATCACTTTTTATAGCTACTGTTTACAGGCCTCCTGGGCCATATGCAGCGTTCCTCACTGAGTTCCCTGAATTCCTATCGGACCTTGTAGTCATCGCAGATAATATTCACATTTTTGGTGACTTTAATATTTAAATGGAAAAGTCCACAGACCCACTCCAAAAGGCTTTCGGAGCCATCATCGACTCAGTGGGTTTTGTCCAACATCTCTCTGGACCTACTCACTGCCACAGTCATACTCTGGACCTAGTTTTGTCCCATGGAATAAATGTTGTGGATCTTAATGTTTTTCCTCATAATCCTGGACTATCGGACCACCATTTTATTACGTTTGCAATCGCAACAAATAATCTGCTCAGACCCCAACCAAGGAGCATTAAACGTTGTGCTATAAATTCTCAGACAACCCAAAGATTCCTTGATGCCCTTCCAGACTCCCTCTGCCTGTCCAAGGGCGTCAGAGGACAAAAATCAGTTAACCACCTAACTGAGGAACTCAATTTAACCTTGCGCAATACCCTAGATGCAGTTGCACCCCTAAAAACTAAAAACATTTGTCATAAGAAACTAGCTCCCTGGTATACAGAAAATACACGAGCTCTGAAGCAAGCTTCCAGAAAATTGGAACGGAAATGGCGCCACACCAAACTGGAAGTCTTCCGACTAGCTTGGATATACAGTACCGTGCAGTATCGAAGAGCCCTCACTGCTGCTCGATCATCCTATTTTTCCAACTTAATTGAGGAAAATAAGAACAATCCGAAATGTATTTTTGATACTGTCGCAAAGCTAACTAAAAAGCGGCATTCCGCAAGAGAGGATGGCTTTCACTTCAGCAGTAATGAATTAATGAACTTCTTTGAGGAAAAGATCATCATCATTAGAAAGCAAATTACAGACTCCTCTTTAAATCTGCGTATTCCTCCAAAGCTCCGTTGTCCTGAGTCTGCACAACTCTGCCAGGACCTAGGATCAAAGGAGACACTAAAGTGTTTTAGTACTATATCTCTTGACACAATGATGAAAATAATCATGGCCTCTAAACCTTCAAGCTGGATACTGGAGCCTATTCCAACTAAACTACTGAAAGAGCTGCTTTCTGTGCTTGGCCCTCCTATGTTGAACATAATAAACGGCTCTCTATCCACCGGATGTGTACCAAACTCACTAAAAGTGGCAGTAATAAAGCCTCTCTTGAAAAAGCCAAATCTTGACCCAGAAATTATTTTTTTTAAACTATCGGCCTATATCGAATCTTCCATTCCTCTCAAAAAATTTACAAAAAGCTGTTGCGCAGCAACTCACTGCCTTCCTGAAGACCAACAATGTATACGAAACGCTTCAGTCTGGTTTTAGACCCCATCATAGCACTGAGACTGCACTTGTGAAGGTGGTAAATTACATTTTAATGACGTCAGACCGAGGCTCTGCATCTGTCCTCGTGCTCCTAGATGTTAGTGCTGCTTTTGATACCATCGATCACCACATTCTTTTGGAGAGATTGGAAACTCAAATTGGTCTACATGGACAAGTTCTGGCCTGGTTTAGATCTTATCTGTCGGAAAGATATCAGTTTGTCTCTGTGAATGGTTTGTCCTCTGACAAATCATCTGTAAATTTCGGTGTTCCTCAAGGTTCCGTTTTAGGACCACTATTGTTTTCACTATATATTTTACCTCTTGGGGATGTCATTCGAAAACATAATGTTAAATTCCACTGCTATGCGGATGACACACAGCTGTACATTTCAATGAAACATGGTGAAGTCACAAAATTGCCCTCGCTAGAAGTCTGTGTCTCAGACATTTCGAAGTGGATGGCTGCAAACTTTCTACTTTTAAACTCGGACAAAACAGAGATGCTTGTTCTAGGTCCCAAGAAACAAAGAGATCTTCTGTTGAATCGGACAATTAATCTGGATGGTTGTACAGTCATCTCAAATGAAACTGTGAAGGACCTCGGCGTTACTCTGGACCCTGATCTCTCTTTTGAATATCAAGACTGTTTCAAGGACAGCTTTTTTCCATCTACGTAACATTGCAAAAATCAGAAACTTTCTGTCCAAAAATGACACAGAAAAATTAATCCATGCCTTTGTTACTTCTAGGGTTGGACTACTGCAATGCTCTACTTTCCGGCTACCCGGATAAAGCACTAAATAAACTTCAGTTAGTGCTAAATACGGCTGCTAGAATCCTGACTAGAACCAAAAAATGTGATCATATTACTCCAGTGCTAGCCTCCCTACACTGGCTTCCTGTTAAGGCAAGGGCTGATTTCAAGGTTTTACTGCTAACCTACAAAGCATTACATGGGCTTGCTCCTACCTATCTTTCCGATTTGGTCATGCACATACGCTATGGTCACAAGACGCGGGCCTCCTAATTTCCCTAGAATTTCTAAGCATACAGCTGGTGGCAGGGATTTCTCCTATAGAGCTCAATTTTTATGGAATAGTCTGCCTACCCATGTGAGAGATGCAGACTCAGTCTCAACCTTTAAGTCTTTACTGAAGACACATCTCTTCAGTAGGTCCTATGATTAAGTGTAGTCTGGCCCAGGGGTGTGAAGGTGAACAGAAAGGCTTGAGCAACGAACCGCCCTTGCTGTCTCTGCCTGGCCGGTTTGCTGTCTCTGCCTGGCCGGTTTCCCCTCTCTCCACTGGGATTCTCTGCCTCTACCCCTATTACAGGGGCTGAGTCACTGGCTTACTGGTGTTCTTCCATGCCGTGGGAGGGGTGCGTCACTTGAGTGGGTTGAGTCACTGACGTGGTATTTTTGTCTGGGTTGGCGCCCTCCCTTGGGTTGTGCCTTGGCGGAGATCTTTGTGGGCTATACTCGGCCTTGTCTCGGGATGGTAAGTTGGTGGTTGAAGATATCCCTCCAGTGGTGTGGGGGCTGTGCTTTGGCAAAGTGGGTGGGGTTATATCCTACCTGTTTGGCCCTGTCCGGGGGTTTCATCGGATGGGGCCACAGTGTCTCCTGACCCCTCCTGTCTCAGCCTCCAGTATTTATGCTGCAGTACTTTATGTGTCGGGGGGCTAGGGTCAGTCTGTCACATCTGGAGTATTTCTCTTGTCTTTTCCGGTGTCTTGTGTGAATTTAAATATGCTCTCTCTAATTCTCTCTTTCTCTCTTTCTTTCTTTCTCTCTCTCGGAGGACCTGAGCACTAGGACCATGCCTCAGGACTACCTGGCTTGATGACTCCTTGCTCTCCCCAGTCCACCTGGCCGTGCTGCTGCTCCAGTTCCAACTGTTCTGCCTGCGGCTATGGAACCCTGACCTGTTCACCGGATGTGCTACCTGTCCCAGACCTGCTGTCCCAGACCTGCTGGAACCCTGACCTGTTCACCGGACGTGCTACCTGTCCCAGACCTGCTGTTTTCAACTCTCTAGAGACAGCAGGACTGGTAGAGATATTCTCAAAGATTGGCTATGAAAAAGCCAACTGACACTTACTCTTGTGTTAGTGACTTGTTGCATCATTGACAACTACTATGATTATTATTATTTGACCATGCTGGTCATTTATGAACATTTGAACATCTTGGCCATGTGCTGTTATAATCTCCACCCGGCACAGCCAGAAGAGGACTGGCCACCCCTCATAGCCTGGTTCCCCTCTAGGTTTCTTCATAGGTTTTGGCCTTTCTAGGGAGTTTTTCCTAGCCACCGTGCTTCTACACCTGCATTGCTTGCTGTTTGGGGTTGTAGGCTGGGTTTCTGTACAGCACTTTGAGATATCAGCTGATGGAAGAAGGGCTATATAAATAAATTTGATATGATTTGATTTGTATGCCCCATATACATAACATTCGATACTTGTGGCAATACTTTTTTTGAATCATTTTTATTGAAAAACATTGTTTTAAATCAAGCGCCGTTTTGTGTATCATTTCATAAACTATGTGCCATGGAATCGGGACATACAACATCTCTTTCAAGCTTTTTTGCAACCTGTATGCCATCGCTTTCAACATTTTGGTCCTCAAATTAAACTGGTGTATTTGTCTATTTATAGCAATTTATTTTGCCAAACGTGTATTTCATAAAGGGCAGAAAAACATAGGTCCCTACCTTCTCCCCTTTCCACTGACATCCTCCATTTTTTGTGATAATTCTGCAATCAGTTGGTTATAATTTTGGATAGGTCAAACATTTCCATATATTTTTGTTAACTGCTTGTGTGTGATAACTCCACCATTCCTATTCATAATATAATTAACAAAGATAATCCTTTTAGCATTTTGTTTTCCATAAATAATGTTTTTATTTATCAATCAGTATACTTGAGTTTAACCCTTATATTTGTTACAATATTTGTTCTGTCTTTCCTGGGGGATAAAACTGGAATTGAAACCAGCTTTGTATGTCTTGTTTTATTAAAGGTGTTACTTTGAACAAGGTTTCATTTTCAATTAACCGAAAGTGAGAGGTTATAACCTGGATAAAGGCAAAAAGAACATTTTTGAAAAAGGAGTGAGACATTCGTACTAATTATATTTAAAACCAGTTCAGGTTTAAGTAGACATTTGTATGACTGAAGGTTTTAGTGAGAGGTTTAATGCTTTAATATCTAATCATTTTAGCGCCCCTGTCACGTCCTGGCCAGTATATAAGGTTAATTGTTTTGTAGTTTGGTCAGGGCGTGGCAGGGGTTATTTGTTTTATGTGGTTCGGGGTGTTGTGTTTGTGTAAAGGGTGTTTGATTTAGTATTTCCGGGTTTTGGTTTATGTTTAGTTAATTCTAGGGTTAGTCTAGTGTGTGTGTTTCTATGTTTGGTTGATTGGGGTTGGGACTCTCAGTTGAAGGCAGGTGTTGTCTATCTGCCTTTGATTGAGAGTCCCATATATTAGGGTGTGTTTGTATGTGTTATTTGTGGGTGATTGTTCTGTGTTTTGCCTTGTGCCTTACCAGACTGTTTTTGTTGATCGTTCGTGTTTTGTTATTTTTGTACGTTCATTTTGAAGATAATTAAAAATCAAGATGAGCATTCACGTACCTGCTGCGTTTTGGTCCTCATTCACCGACAACAACTGTGACAGAATCACCCACCACCAAAGGACCAAGCAGCAGAGGAAGGAGCAGACGGAGTTCGAGTTGGACTGGCGGGAGAAGTGGACTTGGGAGGAAGTTCTGGACGGGGCCGGACCCTGGCATCAGGCTGGGGATTATCGACGCCCGCAGGGGGAAATTGAGGCAGCCAAGGCAGAGAGGCGGTGGTACGAGGCCAAGTACGCGCTGAAGGAGAAGCACGAGAGGCACCCCCAAGAAAATTTTTTGGGGGGGCACACGGGTAGTTTGGCTAGGCGTAAGAAGAGCCGGAAGCCAGCTACTCGTGGTTATATGGAGGAGCGTATGGGGTGGAGAGCGCTATGTTTCGCTGAGGAGCGCACTATCTCACCCATACGCACGCACAGTCCGGTGCGCGTTATTCCAGCCCCTCGCAGGTGCCGTGCTAGAGCGGGCATCCAGCCTGGTAGGAGGATGCCTGCGCAGCGCATCTGGTCGCCGGTACGCCTCCGAGGACCAGGCTACCCAACTCCCGCTCTACGCACGGCTACCATCAGGCCCCTGCACAGCCCAGTCTGCCCTGTACGAGCACCCCGCTCGTACAGGGCTACTAGTTCCATCCAGCCAAGGCGGGTTGTGCAGGAGGTAAGATCTAGACCGGCTGTGCGCCTCCATAGCCCTGGGTTTCCAGCTCCTGTCTCTCGTGCGGACCCGGAAGTGCGTCAACCCAGTCCGACTCGTCCTGTTCCCGCTCCCCGCACTAGCCTGGAGGTGCGTGTACATAATCTGGTAAGCCCAGTACCAGCACCACGCACCAGGCTACAAGTGCGTCAACCCAGCCTCGCCAGTCAACAGTCTTCATCAGATCTGCCCGCCAGTCAACAGTCATCGTCAGAGCTGCCCGCCAGTCAACAGTCATCGTCAGAGCTGCCCGCCAGTCAACAGTCATCGTCAGAGCTGCCCGCCAGTCAACAGTCATCGTCAGAGCTGCCCGCCAGTCAACAGTCATCGTCAGAGCTGCCCGCCAGTCAACAGTCATCGTCAGAGCTGTCCGCCAGTCAACAGTCATCGTCAGAGCTGCCCGCCAGTCAACAGTCATCGTCAGAGCTGCCCGCCAGTCAACAGTCATCGTCAGAGCTGCCCGCCAGTCAACAGTCGTCAGAGCTGCCCGCCAGTCAACAGTCGCCAGAGAGGTCAGACTGCGCTGAACTGCCGGAGTGGTCAGACTGCGCTGAACTGCCGGAGTGGCCAGACTGCGCTGAACTGCCGGAGTGGCCAGACTGCGCTGAACTGCCGGAGTGGTCAGACTGCGCTGAACTGCCGGAGTGGCCAGACTGCCCTGAACTGCCGGAGTGGCCAGACTGCCCTGAACTGCCGGAGTGGCCAGACTGCCCTGAACTGCCGGAGTGGCCAGACTGCCCTGAACTGCCGGAGTGGCCAGACTGCCCTGAACTGCCGGAGTGGCCAGACTGCCCAGACTGTCCCGAATTGCCAGACTGCCCAGACTGTCCCGAATTGCCAGACTGCCCAGACTGTCCCGAATTGCCAGACTGCCCAGACTGTCCCGAATTGCCAGACTGCCCAGACTGTCCCGAATTGCCAGACTGCCCAGACTGTCCCGAATTGCCAGACTGCCCAGACTGTCCCGAATTGCCAGACTGCCGCCAGACTGTCCCGAATTGCCAGACTGCCCAGACTGTCCCGAATTGCCAGACTGCCCAGACTGTCCCGAATTGCCAGACTGCCCAGACTGTCCCGAATTGCCAGACTGCCCCGACTGCCCCCCGGCGATGCCAGACTGGCCCGACTGCCCCTCGGCGATGCCAGAGTGGCCCGACAGCCTGGAACGGCCGGAACCAGAGCCACCTCCAGAAATAGGTGGGTTGGGGAGGGGGGGGGTGTCGCACAGTGCCGTCGTTGACGGCAGCCACCCTCCCTTCCCTCCCTTTAGAAAAGGGCACTTTTTGTTGGTGTTGCTTGGTGTTATTTTTTGTTAAGGTGCTTCTGGGGTAGCACCTTTAAGGGGGGGGTACTGTCACGTCCTGGCCAGTATATAAGGTTAATTGTTTTGTAGTTTGGTCAGGGCGTGGCAGGGGGTATTTGTTTTATGTGGTTCGGGGTGTTGTGTTTGTGTAAAGGGTGTTTGATTTAGTATTTCCGGGTTTTGGTTTATGTTTAGTTAATTCTAGGGTTAGTCTAGTGTGTGTGTTTCTATGTTTGGTTGATTGGGGTTGGGACTCTCAGTTGAAGGCAGGTGTTGTCTATCTGCCTTTGATTGAGAGTCCCATATATTAGGGTGTGTTTGTATGTGTTATTTGTGGGTGATTGTTCTGTGTTTTGCCTTGTGCCTTACCAGACTGTTTTTGTTGATCGTTCGTGTTTTGTTATTTTTGTACGTTCATTTTGAAGATAATTAAAAATCAAGATGAGCATTCACGTACCTGCTGCGTTTTGGTCCTCATTCACCGACAACAACTGTGACAGAATCACCCACCACCAAAGGACCAAGCAGCAGAGGAAGGAGCAGACGGAGTTCGAGTTGGACTGGCGGGAGAAGTGGACTTGGGAGGAAGTTCTGGACGGGGCCGGACCCTGGCATCAGGCTGGAGATTATCGACGCCCGCAGGGGGAAATTGAGGCAGCCAAGGCAGAGAGGCGGTGGTACGAGGCCAAGTACGCGCTGAAGGAGAAGCACGAGAGGCACCCCCAAGAAAATTTTGGGGGGGGGCACACGGGTAGTTTGGCTAGGCGTAAGAAGAGCCGGAAGCCAGCTACTCGTGGTTATATGGAGGAGCGTATGGGGTGGAGAGCGCTATGTTTCGCTGAGGAGCGCACTATCTCACCCATACGCACGCACAGTCCGGTGCGCGTTATTCCAGCCCCTCGCAGGTGCCGTGCTAGAGCGGGCATCCAGCCTGGTAGGAGGATGCCTGCGCAGCGCATCTGGTCGCCGGTACGCCTCCGAGGACCAGGCTACCCAACTCCCGCTCTACGCACGGCTACCATCAGGCCCCTGCACAGCCCAGTCTGCCCTGTACGAGCACCCCGCTCGTACAGGGCTACTAGTTCCATCCAGCCAAGGCGGGTTGTGCAGGAGGTAAGATCTAGACCGGCTGTGCGCCTCCATAGCCCTGGGTTTCCAGCTCCTGTCTCTCGTGCGGACCCGGAAGTGCGTCAACCCAGTCCGACTCGTCCTGTTCCCGCTCCCCGCACTAGCCTGGAGGTGCGTGTACATAATCTGGTAAGCCCAGTACCAGCACCACGCACCAGGCTACAAGTGCGTCAACCCAGCCTCGCCAGTCAACAGTCTTCATCAGATCTGCCCGCCAGTCAACAGTCATCGTCAGAGCTGCCCGCCAGTCAACAGTCATCGTCAGAGCTGCCCGCCAGTCAACAGTCATCGTCAGAGCTGCCCGCCAGTCAACAGTCATCGTCAGAGCTGCCCGCCAGTCAACAGTCATCGTCAGAGCTGCCCGCCAGTCAACAGTCATCGTCAGAGCTGCCCGCCAGTCAACAGTCATCGTCAGAGCTGTCCCGCCAGTCAACAGTCATCGTCAGAGCTGCCCGCCAGTCAACAGTCATCGTCAGAGCTGCCCGCCAGTCAACAGTCATCGTCAGAGCTGCCCGCCAGTCAACAGTCGTCAGAGCTGCCCGCCAGTCAACAGTCGCCAGAGAGGTCAGACTGCGCTGAACTGCCGGAGTGGTCAGACTGCGCTGAACTGCCGGAGTGGCCAGACTGCCCTGAACTGCCGGAGTGGCCAGACTGCGCTGAACTGCCGGAGTGGTCAGACTGCGCTGAACTGCCGGAGTGGCCAGACTGCCCTGAACTGCCGGAGTGGCCAGACTGCCCTGAACTGCCGGAGTGGCCAGACTGCCCTGAACTGCCGGAGTGGCCAGACTGCCCTGAACTGCCGGAGTGGCCAGACTGCCCTGAACTGCCGGAGTGGCCAGACTGCCCTGAACTGCCGGAGTGGCCAGACTGCCCTGAACTGCCGGAGTGGCCAGACTGCCCAGACTGTCCCGAATTGCCAGACTGCCCAGACTGTCCCGAATTGCCAGACTGCCCAGACTGTCCCGAATTGCCAGACTGCCCAGACTGTCCCGAATTGCCAGACTGCCCAGACTGTCCCGAATTGCCAGACTGCCCAGACTGTCCCGAATTGCCAGACTGTCCCAAATTGCCAGACTGTCCCGAATTGCCAGACTGCCCAGACTGTCCCGAATTGCCAGACTGCCCAGACTGTCCCGAATTGCCAGACTGCCCAGACTCTCCCGAATTGCCAGACTGCCCCGACTGCCCCCCGGCGATGCCAGACTGGCCCGACTGCCCCTCGGCGATGCCAGAGTGGCCCGACAGCCTGGAACGGCCGGAACCAGAGCCACCTCCAGAAATAGGTGGGTTGGGGAGGGGGGGGTGTCGCACAGTGCCGTCGTTGACGGCAGCCACCCTCCCTTCCCTCCCTTTAGAAAAGGGGACTTTTTGTTGGTGTTGCTTGGGGTTATTTTTTGTTAAGGTGCTTCTGGGGTAGCACCTTTAAGGGGGGGGTACTGTCACGTCCTGGCCAGTATATAAGGTTAATTGTTTTGTAGTTTGGTCAGGGCGTGGCAGGGGGTATTTGTTTTATGTGGTTCGGGGTGTTGTGTTTGTGTAAAGGGTGTTTGATTTAGTATTTCCGGGTTTTGGTTTATGTTTAGTTAATTCTAGGGTTAGTCTAGTGTGTGTGTTTCTATGTTTGGTTGATTGGGGTTGGGACTCTCAGTTGAAGGCAGGTGTTGTCTATCTGCCTTTGATTGAGAGTCCCATATATTAGGGTGTGTTTGTATGTGTTATTTGTGGGTGATTGTTCTGTGTTTTGCCTTGTGCCTTACCAGACTGTTTTTGTTGATCGTTCGTGTTTTGTTATTTTTGTACGTTCATTTTGAAGATAATTAAAAATCAAGATGAGCATTCACGTACCTGCTGCGTTTTGGTCCTCATTCACCGACAACAACTGTGACAGCCCCAAACTCGTATTCATTATATAAATATGGACGTTTAATTCTGTCTGGCTTACCGTTCCAAATAAAGTGAAATATTTTTTCTCATATATTTTCAAAAACGATTAGTCTAGGTTAGACTGACCATACGTAAATAAGTAAACTGTGATATGACTAAAGAGTTAAGTGTGATTTTTCCATAAATAGACAGGTATTGACCTCTCCATGGTTCCAAGATCTTCTCTAATTTTGCTAACGTTCTATTGAAATGTGTTGTTCATTTAGTTTTGGGGGGAAATGAATACCAAGTATGTCTATCATGTGGTTCATCATTTTATTGATGAACCACAGGGTCATGTAAAAGTTGTGCCTTTTAATAATCCAATACATAATATGGCACACTTATCATCATTAGCTTTAAGTCCAGGAAGACTAGAGAAATTATCTAGATCCTCAATGAGACTGTGAAGTGATAGATTTGGAGACAATGGACAATGATGGGGAACAAAGGTATAAAAACATGTAGATTGATTGGGGAATGAAAACCAGGTGTGCAGGGAACAAGACAAAACAAATGGATACATGAAAAATGGAGCGGCGATGGCTAGAAAGCCGGTGACGTCGACCGCCGAACGCCGCCCGAACAAGGAGAGGAGCCGACTTCGGCAGAAGTCGTGACAACAAGGCCCGGTTTCTTCGACGTTTCATAGTGTTCTATTGGTTCAAGTAATTGTCTTATATTATCTCCAATGTATCGTACATGTAAAAACATGTTTTAACCAGGATGAATCATATCTGATAAAACCTTCTTCGTTCTATGCGTAATACATTTTGCCAGGTTTTTTGCATCACAACATTGAAGTGTAAGGGGCCTCCAGTTTCTTAAATGGCTTGGATCTTTAAAAAATTTTTTAGGGGGTTTATACTTACCACATGGGTCCTGTTCCAATAATAGTGGAATCAGATCTTCTTGCTGTGTATCTGATAGTCTATCAATATAGGAGTAATTAAAACATGCTAATAGTGGATGTTTGAGTACATCAAAAAAGGTTTGATATAACTCAACTGGTATGCCATCAAGCCCTGGTGTTTTTCTGGACTGAAAGGAATTAATGCCATCAAGAAGTTCCTCCTATGTAATTTGGCCTTGACATGAGTCTTTCTGTACAGTTGCTAGTTTTACATTATTATTAGGAAACACATCTTACATCTTCGGCCGCTGTAGGAAAGATGCATCGTTGAAACACCCCTAAGCCTAAATTCCATCGCTACCGGGAAACCGGGCCCTGAACCTCGACAAAGTTGCTATAACATTGTAAAGGATAAACACTTGTAAAAGCGTCATCTAGGCATGTTGTAATAATGGAAGGGAAAACTGATCAGAGAACATAAGATAAAACGGTAGCTTAAAAAAACAACCTCCAAACACAATCTCCAAGATACATGACTAAGTGAGGTAGCGATAGGAAAATAAACATTACAATTCACAGCTTATCCATATGCTGATATTGAACTCGACAGCTGCCCCCTCCTTACAAGGATGTGACAGATAATCAAACAAAATCATTGAAACTACAAAGTCAGTGGAAATGAAAAGGTTTGCGAGACATGTGGGGAGCAAAATCAGAGTCCGGGAGCGCAGAGCCTACGAGTGAGTATAAACTTCCCAAGGGGAATTTTTAATTTGGGCAACAACAAAGCCCCACTGGCCGGATCGACTGGCACACGAGCGCCACATGTGTCTTCCATTGCCCCTGACGCACACTTGAAACAGAGTTCACTTTACGCCTCTGTGTCTGCACGCAGTAAAAGCCCTGTTTATTTGTGTTTCCCTTTTTTTAACAGCTGCAGGGCCTGCCTCCAATGCCTCCTTTCATCCAACCAGACCTCTTTGCCTCCTCAACTGCTGCGCTCTTCACAAGTGTCCGCCTTGCAACCTCTGTGGTTGCGTGGGAGGCGAGGGGAAGAAATTAATAATGATCAACTATGATCGATGGCTTTAATTTAAAACATCATATATGTACGTATGTTTTGTGCATTCAAATCTTATTCTATTTTTTTACATACACTGCCGTTCAAAAGTTTGGGGTCACTTAGAAATGTCCTTGTTTTTGAAAGAAAAGCACATTTCTTGTCCATTAAAATAACATCAAAATGATCAGAAAAACAGTGTAGACATTGTTAATGTTGTAAATGATTATTGTAGCTGGAAATGGAAGATTGTTTTCTGGAATATCTACGTAGGCATACAGAGGTCCATTATCAGCAACCATCACTCCTGTGTTCCAATGGCACATTGTGTTAGCTAATCCAAGTTTATAATTTTAAAAGGCTAATTGATCATTAGAAAACCATTTTGCAATTATGTTAGCACAGAAGTCCTCAACTAAGATGGGCAAAAGAACATTGACACTGGACAGAGGAACTGTGCCTAGAAGGCCAGCATCCTGGAGTCGACTCTTCACTGTTAATGTTGAGACTGTGGTTTTGCGGGTACTATTTAATGAAGCTGCCAGTTGAGGACTTGTGAGGCGTCTGTTTCTCAAACTAGACACTCTAATGTACTTGTCCTCTTGCTCAGTTGTGGGCCTCCCACTCCTCTTTCTATTCTGGTTAGAGCCAGTTTGCGCTGTTCTGTGAAGGGAGTAGTACACAGCGTTGTACCAGATCATCAGTTTCTTGGCAATTTCTCGCATGGAATATCCTTCATTTCTCAGAAGAAAGGTCTTGTTTCTGGCCATTTTGATCCTGTAATTGAACCCACAAATGCTGATGCTCCAGATACTCAACTAGTCTAAAGAAGGCCAGTTTTATTGCTTCTTTAATCAGGACAACAGTTTTAAGTTGTGCTAACATAATTGCAAAAGGGTTTTCTAATGATCAAATAGCTTTTTCAAATGATAAACTTGGATTAGCTAACACAACGTGCCATTGGAACACAGGAGTGATGGATGCTGATAATTGGCCTCTGTACGCCTGTGTAGAAATTCCATAAAAAAAATCTGCCGTTTCCAGCTACAATAGTCATTTACAACATGAACAATGTCTTCACTGTATTTCTGATCAATTTGATGTTATTTTAATGGACAAAAAATGTGCTATTCCTTCAAAAACAAGGACATTTCTAAGTGACCCCAAACTTTTGAACAGTAGTGTACACGTTGGAAAAACCGGTACATATGTGACAGGATATGAATGGTAAATGAATTATAAAATACCTATTTCAGGGGCAGCAGCCATTACATGAACTCATTAGATCCCTAGCTGTCAACAGGACATTGAGAGTAAAATTGATTGTTCTCTCTGTGCGCCAAAGAATCAGTGACACTTTGTGTTCCTGTGTAGAAACACTCGTATTTACTGTAAAAACAGAAATGCCTGTTTGAAGCCATTCTGGTATTACAGAGTAATACAAATTCTGTGACATTCTTTAAAAAAATATATATATATATAATTTGAACGTCAAACTGCTTACAAATCTGGTTGTAAATGACAAAGGACATGGCTATGCCTGAGACTTGCCCTATGCAGCGTTTCCCAAACTCGGTCCTCTGGACCCCAAAAGGGTGCACGTTTAGTTTTTTTCCCTAACACTACACAGATGATTCAAATTGTTAAAGCTTGATTATTGATTATTTGAATCAGCTCTATAGTGCAAAAACCAAAACGTGCACGGTCCAGAGGACCGAGTTTGGGAAACCCTGTGCTAAAGGAATGAAATCCGGCTAGCATGGGGATCCCATTGCGACGTGTATAATTTAATCGAAGTGGGACTGGAATTCTTGGGCGAAATAAGAGAGGATTTGTGTCAAAGCAAACATGGCACTATCTTAAGCTCAAAAGCAAAGTTGGCACTGAATATGGAGTGGCACCAAACCACACCACTAAGCACATTCCTAGCACATTGCAACAAGAATCACCATGGAAGCCTCTGCCCATGCTTTTGGCCTTACAATGGGAGATTAAATGTATGAATTTACCATGGTTTGCTTCCCTCAGTTGTAAAGGCTAGCAAGCAGTATGCCCTATTATCTTCATGTTAAAGGCCTGTAAAAGCCTGTTGTTGAGGGGGAGATTATTATGTAGTCCTTTGTGTTACTAGTTTGTGTTACTAGTTTTTATAATGAAATCCTTGTACTGTAATATTATCCACTTGGACAACAGGCCTTATATTCTCCAGACAAATTGTGGTATGTTAGTGTGACCTGGTTGTTGAGTTTTTACATATTGACAACACATGTACAACATACTATAGTGCTAATTAAATAGTTAACCAAATAGGATTTAAGTAGTTTTGTGTTATTAAGTCATTGCTTATTAAGTCATCCAGAGAGCCTACTTTGCCATCACTGCATCTCATTCCGTTTACCCTTTCAAATTGATTTGACCATACATCCTTTAATGCCCCATTCTGAAAGTCAAAATGTAGCAAAAGAAAAAAAGCAGATTGTTAAAAAACACACAAAAAAACGTAATTGTTCGGAATACCCATAATCCAGTTTTACTGATGCCTGGAAGTCTTGAAACACAATAAAAGCGAACATGAAAGTGTTTAGTCAGCCTTAAACTAAACAGCCACATTGCTGGTTTCGCATTTCGCCCAAGGCAATCACGAAACAGCAGGAGTTGTAAATGCCCTAGTAACAAGGGCAATGTCGACAAATTATCCATGTCAGTGAACCAATACAACTACAGAGGGACTGGATGGAACAAAGCGATTGTGTAGCATTTGCTTTACAAATGATGGTTCGGAGTTAGCAGCACGTTGCTAACTAACCTTAAAACCAACTAACCTTGCAACATCACCACTCACCTGAAGATTGACGTGAGATACTATACAAACTGCTTCTAGGATAATGTTTCCTTGAAAATGCTCACCACTATGCATCAATTTCATTATTGACATGACCTCATTTGAATACATTTATGTATATCTTCAGAATATGAATCACTGTAATGAATATAAGCAATAATGTTTACAATTGTGATTACCTCTAGATATGTATTATTTGGGCTCCCGAGTGGTGCAGTGGTCTAAGGCACTGCATCTCAGTGCTAGAGGCATCACTACAGACACCCTGATTCGAATCCAGGCTGTATCACTACCGGCCGTGATTGGGAGTTCCATAGGGCGGTGCACAATTGGCCCAGCGTAAGGCCATCATTGTAAATAAGAATTTGTTCTTAACTGACTTGCCTAGTTAAATAAAGGTTACATTTAAAATATGTATATTTCTATAATTATAACCACCCTCATATGCCATTATTTTTGGTCATTATATTTACACGTGATTGCACATGGCCATATGCAGTGCCTTCAGAAAGTATTCATACCCCTTGACTTATTCACATAAGTGTTATTCACTTATGCCAGCCTGAATTCAAATTGGATTGAATAGGTTGTTTTATGTGGCCAAAAGACTCAATATCCTCACCTGTCTGGCATAAGTAGTATTGACTATGGGGAAAATCTTTAAGCATTACTATACACTAACTTCATACCATTTAAACAGTGGAAAAAGTATCAACAAAACAATAACAAGTTTGCTTGAACCCAGCACGAATCCCATGTGCTTTAATGTCTGAAGCCACTTAGCCACCTCAGTATTCTTTCCGACACAGGGCTTGATCGAAAGATAATGCAGTGATGAGAACAATATGTTCCTGTGGCTTACTCCGCCACGAACCATGGAACTCCACCTCAGAGTCTCTTTGACTCAATGTTTCCAATGTTGTCTCTCTTCCCCCTTCCTTGCTTTCATTTTTCTTCTCCACATAAGTGCCAAAATGGTATTCGCTTTTCTTTTGATATGGAGTCATCTTACATAAAATGATACATTTTTGTGGTCCTGAGAGCATTAAAGACGAATCCGATGAAATATTCATAAAGGCTAAGGCTGGTTCCTATGTGTTCAAGTTAAGCATGGATTCTGACAAGAGGTAAGAGAACATCAAAAGTGTCACCGAAACAGGTTGGGGAGGGAGAGTGTGTGCTAACATTTGATATGCGTAAACAGCAAAACAAAGGCTTATGACAATCTCCTTTTCCGCCCCATTGTTTCAATCTGACAGGCGCAAATTCAGTGCTTTAATTCAAATCAGTCTCCTAAACCCTTCAGCTCATTGACTTTGATGCCCGTTGCAGGCGATCTCACACTCTGCCTTTCCGGAAGGAGCTGGTGACACCTGCGGATACTCATGGGTCACAGAGAAGTCCTCCGTGCCGTAGATGAAACCGAATAGGAGATGACGTTTTGCAGCAGCCTCACAGACTTCACTGGGGCCGCAACAGCATCCTGCTGCGGGGCCCTTTGATACCCTCTCTCCCTTCCCATCTCTTTGACGAAGAAGTCAGAGGACTGGTGTTAGCCTAATCAACCAACTCACAGTATAGGGACTGCCCAATCCCTTCCCAACCATAATGCAGCATCACAGCACATCAAGAGGCCCTGCACAAGTGATTACACTAGGGAGAGTAGGGTTGGGTGAGATTTTTCTGTCTCTGATGTCAATTAAGTAAATTGCAACCAAGTAAAGATTTATTTTTTATGATTGCATCAACAAGGCTGAGTCTTGTTCACTATTCTCATAAAAATGTAAATGCCATTTTTCACTGCAACATTATCAGTCTGACTGAAGTATTTTCCAATTTTGCCCACTGGGTATTGATGGCCAAATCTTTCGGTTTGGAAAATGATGAAAAGAGCTGGCTAAAGAAGCTGCCCTGTTTCCTCATTGCAAGAGGATATGCACTGTGTCAAGTTTCTGTGCCTGGTTTGTCAGTACACTCACACCCTAACCAATACTTCCCATTAGGGTCTCGGGCAGCCTTTCAACACAGGTACAGCACTGTGCAGATTTTGTAAATAGGGCTCCCAAAACCACGCTCAAATATCACCCTTGTGGATCATTATCCCGAAGACTAGACACATTCCACAGTTTTCCGTTTCAGAATGACAGCAACGCTAACTGCTCCGAGACCTCAGCCTTGACCCTTTCCATCAAATCGCGCCTTTCCTGGTCCCCAGAGAATGAGATCGAGTGCCTCACAGCTTTCCTCCCTCGAGGACTGGAGGTGAAGTAAACAGAACAGCCTGCTCCGGTTTGGACACCTACACCGGAGCTGGCTACTGAATGTGTGTTTTGGAGCGATCCTTGGACCATATGGACAGCTGGGAGACAAAGTGGGTTAACGAACTAACCGCTGTTGCAGATCTAGCTGGGAGAAAGGGAGTAGTGATGAAGTGGTTTAAGTCCTTTGGAAAAGGACCAAAACTTTCTGTGTAACTAAAACACATTATAAAACTCTGAAAAAACTCTTATTCCTCACAGTGTGCAGAGTAGTGACATTTTCCCTCCAAAAACAAGCTACAAAACCTCTGAAGTTGTTTTATCACCAGGGAGGTAAATTAAGTTTAGGTTGTGGATCAAAGCTGATGAAAATGTGAGAGTATGATGCAAAACATGACTGCTTTGACACCATACATATATGGAAACTCTATACCAGTATATTTTAAAGATAGAAATACATAATTGTGGATCCCAACCTCTATTGCAAGAACCCCACATGGATGTAGAATGTCTTTTGTGTAAATATTTGAACTCGCAGAAGCACCCTGCACCGATTCGAGTGCAAAAGCCTGCCGTCCGATGGGCAGGGGCTGATCATTCAATATTGTGGTTCTCTTAAAGGGTGCCACAGGCTCAATCTGTAAGTAATATAATATTGATTTCCTATGGTGCAAAAGCATCAAATTGGCCCAGATTCTCACAAACATGTACCGCTTGTAAAATAAAGAGCTGATATGGGTCATTCAATGTTTCCGTTGGGTTCAAAGACACCAAATTGACTTTATTTTGTGTAACAGGCAGTGTTGTGAATATGGATCACAGCCAAGAACCAACCGAGCCAGAGAAAGAGGAATAAAACAAATGTGGCTCAGGGGAAGGAGAGGGAAAACCCTCAATAAGGCCGCACCTCTGGTCCACGTGCCCAAGAAAACAAAACGGCTGCGTATGGCCAAGAGGCCGAGCACGGACAGAATCTACCTTATGTTTACACAGGTGGGCTTACACTCAATAGCCATACATCTGGCAGAGGGAAGCCCAGTCTGGTAAGAGAAAGATACGAGACTAAAAAGAGGAGGGAATGAGGGAAAGGGATGGAGGAGAGGTGATAAAGGATCCTCAGTCCTCCCTGTTATGTTGGGACAGGCATAGGCTAAAAAATGAAAGGAGAAGCTGCCAGATATCGGGGGTTCATGGTAAATTGTAAAAACACTGACGGATCAGGGTTGAGGTTGATAAGCTCAAATTCTCTTCCTGAACTTTCCATGATAGAATCAGAATGTCTCTCCCATTTGGTAATGTTTTTTGCCCATCCCCAAGTGGGACAGGCATTAAGGTCAACAAGAGATGAGTCACTTAACCGTAGAACTCAGGGCAATCAGGTGCATGAAAATGCAGAACATTTTCAAGCCGGACCAGATATCTTCCTCACTTTTATCATTCACAAAAGCCCTGCCTCCTTGTCTGTCAGTCTCTAGCAATTATTTATTTTCAGTCCTTCCCTGTCCTCATCAAAAGTTTTATGACTCAACTCAGCAATCACATGTGACTGATGTAAGACATATGCTGTTTAAACTGCCTGAACCTAAGCTTGTGTGGAATTCTCATTTTAAATTCAGTGGTGGAGACCAAATTCTGCAAGCTTAACACTGCCCTCTGAACAAAAACTGGTTGAATCAACATTGTTTCCACGCCATTTCAACAACAACAAAAATGCAATGGGGTGACATTGAATCAATGTGGAAAACTGATTGGATTTGAAAAAAGTCATCAAAAGTCATCATATTTTTTTCCATACAACTTTTTACCTAAATTGAATGACATGGTGAAATGTTTTGTTGATTTCACGTTGAATAAACGTTAGTTGACAACTCAACCAAATGTAAACCAAAACTAGACATTGAAATGACATCTGTGCCCAGTGGGTAGCTTTTTGGGGGGGCGTCAAAACCTCAGTCACGTCCTTCTGTGTGAGCGTGTGTGCATTGGCTAAGGGGAAAAGGCTGTGTGACACTAAGATCCTGGCATGTGTTGGAGTGTGAGAAAGAGAGACACTACAAGGAAAGTAACCACAAAGGAGAAGAACCTCCTGTAATTCAGCCTGTCAGGCTGCCATTGTGGTCTCCAATTATATGGGGGAGAGATTGTGGTCTCCAATTATATGGGGGAGAGATCCGTTCACATGGTCAATTACCAGATTCTCCCCTCTGTCATTTTTCACTGTCATCCTCCAACAGCGACAATAAGAACATAATAAGTATGAATTACAAAAACAATATATTCCATCCACCTGGGCTTTCCATTTTCTGTACTTTCCAATGAAAGAGTCATGTTGCTGTTGTATAGTTAACTCTGCAAAAAGGGTTGCCCTAAATGATCTAGATTTAACGAGCATAATACAATCAATCCATACTGTAGTCAAAAATATTTTTTTCGAGACACCCAATGTAGGTGAACACATGAACATCATTTGAAGATAGAGTACTCATAATCAGAAAGGTCTTTTAACGGACCTCCGAACACCACACGAAAGCCATTTATTTGATTTGTAATGTCAGCGTCTTGATGAGGAAGTACGTATACCTGGGGGCAGAGAGCATATGAATTCACACAAAAGAGAGAGGGTGTTTGGGTTAACACTGTTTCTAATTAGCAGGTGGTTAGCCATGTTGCTCGGAGGAGTCTGTGATATTGATATCCTGTCTGATCATAAGCTTGTTATTGAAACATACACATAACAGTAACATGGCTTATGTGCTTTGATTTTAGTATCAGTGTTGGTTTTGTGGTAGTTCTATCATATGATCCTCTGGGCTTGTGATCGAGTCTGGAATGGTATTTGTTTATGTCATGGTGTCACGCCCTGACCTGAGAGAGACGTTTTGTTTCTCTATTTTGGTTAGGTCAGGGTGTGATTTGGGTGGGCTTTTGAGATTTGTAGTTCTTTGTTCTATTCTATGGTTTCTATTTCTATGTTGTCAGGTTCTAAATTTGTATTTCTATGTTGGGTTTTGTTTGGGATGATCTCCAATTTGAGGCAGCCGGTCCTCGTTGTCTCTAATTGGAGATCGTCCAGAATATCCGGCAACAGTGTATAGTCCGGAACTGAGTGAGACGGCCTACAGTCCGGAATCGAGTGAGACGGCCTACAGTCCGGAATCGAGTGAGACGGCCTACAGTCAGGAACCGAGTGAGACGGCCTACAGTCAGGAACCGAGTGAGACGGCCTACAGTCAGGAACCGAGTGAGACGGCCTACAGTCAGGAACCGAGTGAGACGGCCTACAGTCAGGAACCGAGTGAGACGGCCTACAGTCAGGAACCGAGTGAGACGGCCTACAGTCAGGAACCGATTGAGACGGCCTACAGTCAGGAACCGAGTGAGACGGCCTACAGTCAGGAACCGAGTGAGACGGCCTACAGTCAGGAACCGAGTGAGTCTGCCTACAATCCGGAACCGAGTGGGTCTGCCTACAGTCCAGAACCGAGTGAGTCTGCCTACAGCCCGGAACCGAGTGAGTCTGCCTACAGCCCGGAACCGAGTGAGTCTGCCTACAGCCCGGAACCGAGTGACTCTGCCTACGGTCCGGAACCGAGTGGGTCTGCCTACAGTCCAGAGCTCCTAGAGTCGTCCTACAGTCCAGAGCTCATAGAGTCATCCTACAGTCTAGAGCTCATAGAATATAGTACAGGGTCTACAGTGACATGTGTCAGGCCGAGGTATTTGGGAGGAGTGGACTGGTCAGGAGGTGGTCTTAGGCCCGAGCCTAAGCCACCTCCAATGTAGGAGGTTTGGGGAGGGGGGGTGTATGCACGAGTGCCGTCGGTAACGGCAGCCACCCTCCCTTTAGTTTAGGGGATTTATTTTTGGGGTGATTTTTCCGGGGTGGCTACCCTTTGGGGGGGGGGGGGGGGGTACTGTCACGTCCTGGCCAGTAAAAGGGGTTATTTGTTATTGTAGTTTGGTCAGGACGTGGCAGGGGGTATTTGTTTTATGTGGTTCGGGCTGGTTGTGTTAGTAGTTGGGTGTTTGATTTATTATTCCGGGTTTTGGGCACTGTTCTATGTTAATGTATTCTGTTTTGTGCTTGTCACCTGCCAGAACTGTTAGTGTCGTTTCAGTTAATTGTATACGTGTTTATTTTGGTTATCTGACCAGATAACAACCAAAATATGTTTTTCTCACGACGTCTTGATCGAATAATTAAAAAGATGTTGTTACCAAGTTGGAACAAAGACCAGTTGATTGTAATCTGGTTATACAACGTCTTCTCAACCAGAAAACCAGTTTACCTTGCTGTATACGATGATGCTGAATATTGCTGAATTTAACACAAATATGATATCGTAAGAGCTGTCCAAAAAATGTCAATTTCACTCCCAGATCTTTTTCTGAACAGTATGTGAGCACACGACAGATTCAAAACAATCAAAACCAATGTATGCCACTTCCAAATCCCAAAAATCACTAATATCCATGTGAAATCTTTTCACTTCTTTCACCAAATTAATTCCCATGGATCATGTTATGCTTGTAATGCGCAATGATTTTCTACAATTCCTGCAGCGTGACTGTGGACAGGGCAAAACTCTGTGGTCAACTCAGATTAAGTCTAATTGAGCACAGAATGCTGTCCAAATGGTATGTCTCCTTTTGTCTCTACACATAAACCCTAGAAGGCCTCCCCAAACTCTACTCCTCATATCTGGCAAACTCACAGCTTCACACTCAATCATTCTCTGACACACACACACACACACACACACACACACACACACACACACACACACACACACACACACACACACACACACACACACACACACACACACACACACACACACACACCAGTATTGAGCTGCCCCGTAAACACACACAGAAACACACAAACAGACATTTACTTTTTTCAGATCCTGGCTCAAGTCACTGGCCCATTTAAAAGATTGACTGTGCATGGGGGGTGAGGCGGTTTGTGGAGGTGAGATGAGGACAGGGTAGGAGAATGACCCAGATTCACATGCCTGTAAAAAAGGTGTGTTGATTACGTTTCCTGAGACCTGTTTTGCTAAGTTGGCTCTGAGTGAAACACTCATGCTTCGTTTCGCCTCAGCATTAGATGATCCTGCCAGCGTACAAGATATGTTGTAAATCACACTAAGAGTCCGGTGCACAGATCCTCAATCGGAAATAACTAATTGTTGGAAATTGTACCAGATGTAAGATCAGATTTTGAATCAGATCTAGTGGCAATACATTTCTGTTGTATCTTTTGAAGTGCCATTAACAATGATTGAATAACGACTGAGGTTTTCAGAAATCTCCAGGATCAGTAGGAGAGCAACCAGAGGGCCTGGGAGGAGATCAGTAGTTGGCAGTCAAGTCGAGACCCACATCTGTTGCACAGCACAAAGTTTGATGGAAAATACCCGCAGCTATAGCGCTAAGGCTAAATGCTATACCAGGAGCGCCTAACGTTTAAGGCCATGGATCAATTCCCAAACCTAACTTTTATCGCACAGCCAGAGTGACGAACTGTAGTGTTGCCTAAAATGCTTCCCCAGCCTCTCTCTTTGAAATGGAGTGTGTGCTTGTGGTGAAGGATTAAAGGATACGACTGTCTCAACAGATTGTTCGAGTTTAACTAAAAAGTTACTATGTGACAAGAATCTAACGTCATGAATCCATTTGGAATTTCACAACCTTACTGGTATATCGCCAAGACTGCTCTATTGTCGCTTCCATTTGGAGTCTGGAAAAACCTTTGAATATCAGAATGGAACACTAGAACAACCACTGATATCGAACTGGTTGTCCAGTGAAAAATGTGCCTCAGTTGCAGGATATATGGTGACTCACTGTGTAGTGTGTGGAATTGTGGCTTTTCATCTGTGTGTTTCTCTACCCAGACCCAGAGGAAAGGGTTAGGGTCAGAAGTAGAAGGTGACATCATTCTTTGATATCAATCAATGGACTGGCATGCCAATGCCCTTCTGATAAATCCATGGGGGACACCAACAAGAGAGCAAACTGGCACAGTGGAAGGAGGCACAATCAAGCTACCCAGGGCCCAGGAAACAAATAGCATGTGGCCAGAAAACCATGAAGCCAGATAACTCAATTTGATAATTAGAGCATGAACATGCCCAAGCCCTCAGACTCCATTGGAGGTAAACTGTGTGCCTTGACCCTCTAAGGTCGAGACAGTGCTCATTTTCCCAATTTCTCTGTCCGGTATATATGAAAGCCCTCAATGCCTTCCCCAAGTTACGTCCTATGAACAGTACCATGGCTGACAAAAGGAAGAGGGGAGACTTGGCTCTGGCGGGGAGGCTGACCACACTTCTGTCACTGTTTGCTCGGGCCCCCGTTTCACTTTTCTTGTCCGCATGGAAGAGCCTGTGACAGGGGAGCCTCTGTTCTCACTCTGAAAATAGACCCAGAACTTCCACTTCTTTTCTTGTCCTGTCCCGTCATTCCGGGGGCCTCTAATTGTTTCCCTCTCAATGGCAGTCCGCCTCAGTGCCCGTGCCACGGCATGGCTCTCCACCAAACTGAGCAGAGAGAGATGCTTATGATCAAATAATACGCAATTACAATGCAACATCTTTGCAGGATGCAAAACAATTGTTTTATGTAATATTTTACTTCATATCATTTCTGTTCTTTTTCATTGACAGTTGTGATTTCAATTGTGATCAAAGTGATTAACCTGTTATGGCTAGGGGGCAGTATTCTCACGGCTGGATAAAAAACGTACCCGATTTAATCTGGTTACTACTCCTGCCCAGTAACTAGAATATGCATATAATTATTGGCTTTGGATAGAAAACACTCCAAAGGTTCTAAAACTGTTTGAATGGTGTCTGTGAGTATAACAGAACTCAAATGGCAGGTCAAAACCTGAGAGATTCCTTTACAGGAAGTGGCCTGTCTGACCATTTCTTGAACTTCTTTGCCATCTCTATCTATTACAAAGGATCTCTGCTCTAACGTGACACTTCCCACGTCTTCCATAGGCTCTCAGAGCCCGGGAAAAACCTGAATGTCGTCATTCCAGCCCCAGGCTGAAACACATTATCGCCTTTCTCAAGTGGCCGATCAAGGGACTGTGGGCTTAGGCGCATGCACTGGCCGCCCCCCGTCTTTGTGATTTTTCCTCTGTTTGCCGAAAAGGAGATTCCCGGTTGGAATATTATCGCTTTTTTACGAGAAAAATGGCATAAAAATGGATTTTAAACAGCGGTTGACATGCTTCGAAGTACGGTAATGGAATATTGAGATTTTTTTTGTCACGAATTGCGCCATGCGCACGACCCTGATTTACCATTTCAGATAGTGTCTGGGACGCACGAACAAAACGCCACTATTCGGATATAACGATGGATTATTTTGGACCAAACCAACATTTGTTATTGAAGTAGCAGTCCTGGGAGTGCATTCTGATGAAGTCAACAAAAGGTAATCAAACTTTTATAATAGTAAACCTGATATTGGTGAGTGCTAAACTTGCCGGGTGTCTAAATAGCTAGCCCGTGATGCCTGGGCTATGTACTTAGAATATTGCAAAATGTGCTTTCACCAAAAAGCTATTTTAAAATCGGACATATCGAGTGCATAGAGGAGTTCTGTATCTATAATTCTTAAAATAATTGTTATGCTTTTTGTGAACGTTTATCGTGAGTAATTTAGTAAATTCTTAGTGAATTCGCCGGAAGTTTGCTAGTTCTGAACGTCACATGCTAATGTAAAAAGCTGGTTTTTGATATAAATAGGAACTTGATTGAACAAAACATGCCTGTATTGTATAACATAATGTCCTAGGGTTGTCATCTGATGAAGATCATCAAAGGTTAGTGCTGCATTTAGCTGTCTTCTGGGTTTTTGTGACATTATATGCTAGCTTGAAAAATGGGTGTCTGATTATTCCTGGCTTGGTACTCTGCTGACATAATCTAATGTTTTGCTTTCGTTGTAAAGCCTTTTTGAAATTGGACAGTGTGGTTAGATAAAGGAGAGTCTTATCTTTAAAATGCTGTGAAATAATCATATGTTTGAAAAATTGAAGTTTTTGTATTTTTGAGGAATTTGTAATTCGCGCCACGCCTATCATTGGATATTGGAGCAGGTGTTCCGCTAGCGGAACGTCTAGATGTAAGAGGTTAAACCCCTACAACTCATCCAGAACGCCACACCCCGTCTGGTGTTCAACCTTCCCAAGTTCTCTCACTTCACCCCGCTCCTCCGCACACTCCACTGGCTTCCAGTTGAAGCTCGCAACTGCTACAAGACCATGGTGCTTGCCGACGGAGCTGTGAGGGGAACGGCACCTCCGTACCTTCGGGCTCTGATCAGTCCCTACACCCAAACAAGGGCACTGCGTTCATCCACCTCTGGCCTGCTGGCACCCTTAACTCTGCGGAAGCACAGTTCCCGCTCAGCCCAGTCAAAACTGTTCGCTGCTCTGGCACCCCAATGGTGGAACAAGCTCCCTCACGATGCCAGGACAGCGGAGTCAATCACCACCTTCCGGAGACACCTGAAACCCCACCTCCTTAAGGAATTCCTGGGATAGGATGAAGTAATCCTTCTAACCCCCCCCCCCCCCCCCCCACACAAAAAAAGGATATAGATATACTATTGTAAAGTGGTTGTTCCACTGGATATCATAAGGTGAATGCACCAATTTGTAAGTCGCACTATAATAAGAGCATCTGCTAAATGACTTAAATGTAAATGTATAGTGTTGGTCGAATGTGGTAGAAGTAATTCCCTCCATTCACCTCATCAAATAGCACCAGGCACTGCATTGGCATTCAGTCAAAATATGCAGCTGTGTCCACTTGAACTCAGACGTACAGCAGAGGAAGATTGTGCATTGTCTGGTCAAAAAATGTTGTCTGTGTTGTGCCACTGAGTAAAAGGACATCAACTTGACGGGACCTGTGAGTAGGCGAGTTGGCCTCAGTCCCATGGGAGGCGGCAGGCACACATGACGGGCTTCTAAGTACTCTGAGCTTGTGTAAGGTTCATCCCCCAGACCTCAAACATTAAGGACAGAGAGAGAGTGTGTGGTGAAGTCTGAAGATGAGGACAAGGAGAAATGGGGAACTATTTGGAATGTACCGAGAAACCCAGACACATTCTAACATCACTACGGGATCTGTAACTAAGTTATGATTACTTCACTGGCGTCGTACAATAATGTATTGAACAGTATGTACTCATCTGAACAGAACTGTGCTTTTTCTTCTATTATACATTGTTAACATTTCATCGAGACAATGTACTGAGGTGCACTGCTGCATTATCTTTCTTATTGTTAAAATATAGCCCAGTGGATTGGAGGCCAACATTTTTTTTTAAATACATAAAATGAAACCGTCAAGAGGCAAAATAAACACTGCCTTATTGTTAATGTTTTTTTTTTTAAATATATATGAATCCTACAGACGAAGAACCGTATATGTGACATTTTTCAAAAAAACGAGATATACATGAAAAATCATTATTGGACACCCTTTTTCTATAGTGAACCGGTTTCACAAGCTTTCCACGTGCTAATTAACAATATGTTTAAATTTAAAGATAGGCTCTCGTGGAATAACCGTTTATGTGCACCACTCAGAATGGACGGACAAGCGCACAACTTTTCTGTTGCTGATGAAAATCACCGAAATGTGGGAAAGAAACGTAAAACAAAACTAAAAGAATGGAAAGACAGGCAAAGGAAGATCTTACGGGATGCGGGAAAACCCTATACAAATCGTAAGGGTCAAGAAAAAACTGGGAAAAGCTGTCCAAAAGAGGTATGTGGAAGAACCGTATATCAAACAATCAAGCTAGCTAGCTATAGAGTACAGTAACTAACATGTATGTTCTGGGTTGTCTAATTTGTAACTATAGAGAAAATATTAGCTAAAGTTCGTTGGCTACTAACTTATACATTATCGTTACAAATGTTATTGCTAGATTATAGAAGAAACATAGCTAGCTACTTTTTGTCCATCCACCGGATGATTCGACATGGCTACAGTAGCTAGCTAGTTATATGTAACGTTACACTGTATCCTGCAGGGAAGAGCGTGTTCCACGACGTGCAGAAAGGATTGTGGAAAGTTGACTGATGAGCGCAAGCTGCATCTGTTCAACAGTTTCTACACTGTCCCATACGAGAAACAACAAGCACAACCAGCAAAACCATTCAAGGTGATGAGGATGCAATGTGAAGTCTTCAGTCACCTCCCAGATTCTGTTCTCAAGCGACCAGCTGGACTACAGATCACTTCAGTGAGGTGGTTAAAAGTCACATGTATTGCACAGAGAATAGTTTACTAACATCCCATCAACATGCAACATGTTGTTCTAACAATAAAATATCCTAATGATTCCCTTTTTTTATTCATTACAATATACATCTCTGTCACCACATTTAGCATCAACTCTAAGCAGTTAATACTTATTTACTGCTGTCACCTCAGTACAGGACATTTCTTGCCTTTAGCATGGGTTTAACGCAATTCAAAACTTAATTGCAGATCATAGTGTTAAACGCAAAGAGAATGGTTTTCTGAACGTTTTGTAATATTGACCTTAGGGACCTGCATAATGGACATGCATATTGGCACATCACATTGATCCATATATGATATGTACAAGTTGTACTTCTTTTGATTGAATTAATTTAATTGTATTCGATTTTTGTAGTTATTCTATGGTATGTTCACATTGAGGGCTTCATTTTAAATGAGACTAAGATTTCATGACTCAACTTTTAAGAAAAGTCATCGGTGCTAAAGTTGATAGACCACCTTTAAATGAACCTCCATTAAATGAATTAACTACATATTGCATTTAAGTTATTTACATGAAGGGCATCTGTACTTGAAAGTACTTAAAACATCATATCAGGTATTAAAAAAGGACATCTTACAAGTGTCATGCAACATGTCACATATATTGTTCTTCCACAAACTGAAATCATCACTGGAGATATACTGTTCTTCCACATTCTAAAAATTAAAACGGCAAAAAAAAGTATTTTTTGAAATAACAAAAAAAATATCAATTGTTGTTGGAAGATATGAGTATGGTGAATTATTTGTCAACTGTAAAACACCTAATGTGGTACACACAATGAATAATATAAAAATAACTGATTATTTTGAAATGGAAAAATTGTCACATATATGGTTCTTCGTCTGTAGGATTCATATATCAAATATAGGTACATTGCTATTCTAACGCAACAGCACTTCATAAGTCTCCATAAACTTTATTGATAACTGGTTCTCAGATTTCAACAATGTCTCTACGTGGTTTGATCTTTATCCGCAGAATCAATCCTATAAAGCCACACATCGATATTTAGAGGAGACACAAACACAATGTCTAAAAGACATCTCAAGCTGTTTGCCTTCAGTCGAAAGCACCCTCATTCCAGATAATTTTTTGAGATTATACCAATTGTGATTTACACCTGTAGAACACAGCACTGCAAAAAGCTGGATGCAATGTTACAACAGCCAAACTAACAATTGCACACGATCAACATAATTTGATCAAACAGTACCATTTCCCGTGGCCACCGTAACTTGTCCTGAACTTGAATCATCGCAATGATTTCATTATTTTCTGCTCTTAATTTGTTTACATTTTAATTTTGGTCATTTGGGGATTTTTATTTTAGTCTGTACTATGTAATATAATTTTGAAATATGAATAAATAAAAAAATTACAAGAAAAGAATCACAATGTCATGGTTAGTCCACCAGACAACACAGGCGGCCCGAAGATGGATTCCCTCAGAGTGACGTACATCCAGGTCTTCCCCATCAACATCTCCAACCAATCAGATTAACCAACAAATCAGAAGAAGGGAGTGATGCCAGCCAGGTCATTTGGAGAGGGAATGTGCCATCACACCTCCCAGTCTTCTCACAGCCACTGGGTGGACATGCTTCAAGGGACAATTTTATGGCTCTGATTTCTCATATCCATCCCTGTCGTTTCCCAAATGGTGGCTCGGGACCCACTGTTTCTATTGGGTTAATACTTGGTCTTGGCTGCAGAAAAGTGGTTTGTTGTTTTGGAAGGTCACAGGAACATTTTAAAAACCTAAAATGTAGGTTTGTAACACACAAAAAGTCTGACTGAAAATGTACTTGTTGCTAAATCCTTATACATTCCTCATTGCAAGTTTTCTCTCGTTCTTCTCTGGTGCATTGGTATGCACAAACCACAGAAAAAAATGTGTATGTATGTATATGTATGTGTATATGTATGCATGTTTATGTATATATATGTAGGTATGTGTATGTCTGTACAGTGAGGGAAAAAGTATTTGATCCCCTGCTGATTTTGTATGTTTGCCCACTGACAAAGAAATGATCAGTCTATAATTGTAATGGTAGGTTTATTTGAACAGTGAGAGACAAAATAACAACAACAAAAAAATCCAGAAAAACGCATGTCAAAAATGTTATAAAGTGATTTGCATTTTAATGAGGGAAATAAGTACTTGACCCCCTCTCAATCAGAAAGATTTCTGGCTCCCAGGTGTCTTTTATACAGGTAACGAGCTGAGATTAGGAGCACACTCTTAAAGGGAGTGCTCCTAATCGCAGTTTGTTACCTGTATAAAAGACACCTGTCCACAGAAGCAATCAATCAATCAGATTCCAAACTCTCCACCATGGCCAAGACCAAAGAGCTCTCCAAGGATGTCAGGGACAAGATTGTAGACCTACACAAGGCTGGAATGGGCTACAAGACCATCGCCAAGCAGCTTGGTGAGAAGGTGACAACAGTTGGTGCGATTATTTGCAAATGGAAAGAAACACAAAAGAACTGTCAATCTCCCTCGGCCTGGGGCTCCATGCAAGATCTCACCTCATGGAGTTGCAATGATCATGAGAACGGTGAGGAATTAGCCCAGAACTACATGGGAGGATCTTGTCAATGATCTCAAGGCAGCTGGGACCATAGTCACCAAGAAAACAATTGGTAACACACTACGCCGTGAAGGACTGAAATCCTGCAGCGCACGCAAGGTCCCCCTGCTCAAGAAAGCACATATACATGCCAGTCTGAAGTTTGCCAAAAACATCTGAATGATTCAGAGGATAACTGGGTGAAAGTGTTGTGGTCAGATGAGACCAAAATGGAGCTCTTTGGTATCAACTCAACGTGTTTGGAGGAGGAGGAATGCTGCCTATGACCCCAAGAACACCATCCCCACCATCAAACATGGAGGTGGAAACATTATGCTTTGGGGGTGTTTTTCTGCTAAGGGGACAGGACAACTTCGCCGCATCAAAGGGACAATGGACGGGGCCATGTACCATCAAATCTTGGGTGAGAACCTCCTTCCCTCAGCCAGGGCATTGAAAATGGCTTATGGATGGGTATTCCAGCATGACAATGACCCAAAACACACGGCCAAGGCAACAAAGGAGTGACTCAAGAAGAAGCACATTAAGGTCCTGGAGTGGCCTAGTCAGTCTCCATACCTTAATCCCATATGAAAATATGTGAAGGGAACTGAAGGTTCGAGTTGCCAAATGTCAGCCTCGAAACCTTAATGACTTGGAGAAGATCTGCAAAGAGGAGTGGGACAAAATCCCTCCTGAGATGTGTGCAAACCTGGTGGCCAACTACAAGAAACGTCTGACCTCTGTGATTGCCAACAAGGGTTTTGCCACCAAGTCATGCTTTGCAGAGGGTCAAATACTTATTTCCCTCAATAAAATGCAAATAATTTAATAACATTTTTGACATGTGTTTTTCTGGATCTTTTGTTGTTATTCTGTCTCTCACTGTTCAAATAAACCTACCATTAAAATTATAGACTGATAATTTCTTTGTCAGTTGAATTGAATTCAGAGTTTACATACACTTAGGTTGGAGTCATTAAACGTTGTTTTTCAACCACTCCACACATTTCTTGTTAACAAACTCTAGTTTTGGCAAGTTGGTTAGAACATCTACATTGTACATGACACAAGTCATTTTCCAACAATTGTTTACAGACAGATTATTTCACTTGTAATTCACTGTATCACAATTCCAGTGGATCAGAAGTTTACATACACTAAGTTGGCTGTGCCTTTAAACAGCTTGGAAAATTGCAGAAAATGATGTCATGGCTTTAGAAGCTTCTGATAGGCTAATTGACATCATTTAAGTTAATTGGAGGTGTACCTGTGGATGTATTTCAAGGCCTACCTTCAAACTCAGTGCCTCTTTGCTTGACATCATGGGAAAATCAAAAGAAATCAGCCAAGAACTCAGAAAACAATTGTAGACCTCCACAAGTCTGGTTCATCCTTGGGAGCAATTACCAAACGCCTGAGGTACCACCATGGTACCACGCAGGCGTCATACTGCTCAGGATGGAGACGCGTACTGTACTTTGGTGCGAGAAGTGCAAATCAATCCCAGAACAACAGCAATGGACCTTGTTTTACTGTGGATATAGATACTTTCGTACCTGTTTCCTCCAGCATCTTCACAAGTCCTATATCGACATAACCTGAAAGGCTGCTCAGCAAGGAAGAAGCCACTGCTCCAAAACCGCCATTAAAATGCCAGACTACGGTTTACAACTGCACATGGGGACAAAGATTGTACTTTTTGGAGAAATGTCCTCTGGTCTGATGAAACATAAATAGAACTGTTTGGCCATAATGACCATCATTATGCTTGGATGCTTTGGTGGTGGTAAAGTGGGAGATTTGTACAGGGTAAAAGGGATATTGAAGATGGAAGGCTATCACCCTTTTTTACAATGCCATGCCATACCCTGTGGACAGAGCTTAATTGAAGCCAATTTCACCCTACAACAGGACAATGACCCAAAGCACCCAACTCCAAACTATGCAAGAACTATTTAGGGAAGAAGCAGTCAGCTGGAATTCTGTCTATAATGGAGTGTCCAGCAATGTCACCAGATCTCAACCCTATTGAGTTGTTTTGGGAGCAGCTTGACCGTATGGTACATAAGAAGTGCCCATCAAGCCAATCCAATTTGGGGAGGTGCTTCAGGAAGCATGCGGGGGAAATCTCTTCAGATTACCTCAAAATTGACAACTACAATGACAATATTCTGCAAGGCTGTAGTTGCTGTAAATGGAGGATTCTTTGACGAAAGCAAAGTTTGAAGGACACAATTATTATTTAAGACCTTGTCAATGTCTTGACTATATTTCCTATTAATTTTGCAACTGATTTCTAAGTGACCCCAAACTTTTGAATGGTAGTGTATATATTTACCCCAAAAATATATGGGGGATTGGAAATTATGCAGACAATTACAATGATGGAAGCAACAATCTATCCGCAATAGTAATGCTGATCCACCACCTAATTTAAAAATAATAATATAAATAAAACACTAAATAAAAAAAGTAAAAAAAATTAATAGAATGAAAAACAATTACTCGATATCCCAATGAGTCCCACCGCAATGACAGCGCTATTTGGACTTCTAACCCCTTTCAAACATTATGTGTTTGAGTTACATACTGTGTCTATTTATTTAACCATTAGTCAGTGTGATTAACGGGGGCTGAGCTAGAGCGGTGTTTGTTACACAAGAGTTTGTCACGTCTGTCTGAAGATGAAGGAGACCAAGGCGCAGCGTGTGTATCATTCCACATTTTATTATAACTGTGAAACTATGCAAGACATACAAATAAACAAAATGACAAACCATGACGAAGAGGTGCAACATACACTTACTCAAAATAATCTCCCACAAACCCTAGTGGGAAATACAACCACTTAAATATGATCCCCAATTAGAGACAACGATGACCAGCTGCCTCTAATTGGAGATCATCCCAAAAAACAACAACATAAAAATACAGAAACTAGAACCCCACATAGAAATACATAAACTAGACAAAACCCCCAACATAGAAAAAAGAAACTAGAACCAACATAGACATAAAATAACTAGACAAAACCCCCTGTCACACCCTGACCTACTCTACCATAGAAAATAAAAGCTTTCTATGGTCAGGACGTAACAGTACCCTCCCCCCAAAGGTGCGGAATCCGAACGCACAACCTTAAACAACAACAAAAAAACAGGGAGGGTTAGGGTGGGTGTCTAATGTCGGTGGCGGCTCGGTGCAGGACGAAGAACCTTCACATCCCGTGGATCTTCCTGCATCGGAGGCGGTTCTGGTGTGGGACGAAGAACCCTCACATTCTGCTTATCCGCCAGCATAGGAGGCGGCTCCGGTTCGGGGCGTAGCCCCCGCTCCGCCAGCTGATCCCTCTGCTTTCGTGTCACCGGACCGTGGATCATCGCCGGAGGCTCCGGACTGCGGGCCGCCGCTGGAGGCTCCGGACTGCGGGCCGTCTCTGGAGGCTCCGGACTGCGGGCCGTCTCTGGAGGCTCCAGACTGCGGGCCGTCTCAGGAGGGTCTGGACTGGGAATTGTAGCCGGAAGTTCCGGACTGGGAACTGTCGCCGGAAGCTCCGGACTGGGAACTGTCGCCGGAAGCTCTGGACTGGGAAGGCGCACTGGAGGCCTGATGCGTGGGGCTGGCACAGGTGGCGCCAGACTGGTGACACGCACCTCAGGGCAAGTGCGAGGAGCAGGCACAGGGCGTACCAGGCTGGATAGACTCACTGGAGGCCGGGTGCGTGGGACAGGTACAGGATATACTGGCCCGTGGAGGTGCCCCGGAGTTCTCGAGCGAAGTGCTGGCACAACCCGTCCTGGCTGGATGCTTACTTTCGCCCGGCAAATGTGGGGCGCTGGCACAGGATGCACTGGGCTGTGAATGCGCATTGATGACACAGTGCGCGGAGCCGGCGCAGGATATCCTGGACTGAGGCGGCGTACTGGAGACCAGGAGCACTGAGCTGGCACCACCCTTCCTGGCTGAATGCTCAACCTAGCCCGGCAAATGCGGGGCGCTTGGCAACGAGCGCACCGGGCTGTGAATGTGCACTGGAGATACAGTGCACATCACCGCATAACACGGTGCCCGACTGGTCACATGCTCCCCACAATAAGCACGGGGAGTTGGCTCAGGTCTCCACCCTGACTCTGCCAATCTATCGTGTGCACCCCCCCCCCAAAAAAATTAATTGGGGCTGCCTCTCGTGCTTGCCTTGATGGGATAACGCCTCGTAATATCGCCGTTCTGCTCTCGCTGCCTCCAACTCCTCCTTCGGACGGTGATATTCCCTGGGCATTGTCCAGGGTCCTGCTCCATCCAGGATTTCCTCCCATGTCCAACTCATCTTCCCCGTAAACGCACGATGCTTGGTCTTTTGGTGGTGGGAGATTCTGTCACGGTTGTCGTACTATGAAGGAGACCAAGGTGCAGCGTGTGTATCGTTCCACATTTTATTATAACTGTGAAACTATGCAAGACATACAAATAAACAAAACGACAAACCATGACGAAGAGGTGCAACATACACTTACTCAAAATAATCTCCCACAAACCCTAGTGGGAAAAACAACAATTTAAATATGATCCCCAATTAGAGACAACGATGACCAGCTGCCTCTAATTGGAGATCATCCCCCCCAAAAAACATAGAAATACAGAAACTAGAATCCCACATATAAATACATAAACTAGACAAAACCCCCAACATAGAAAAAAGAAACGAGAACCAACATAGACATAAAATAACTAGAAAAAAAAACCTGTCACGCCTTGACCTACTATACCATAGAGAATAAAAGCTTTCTATGGTCAGGACATGATGGAGTTGTTAGAAGGTAAGGGGTTCTTCTACATAGATCATAGGAAATCCAAGGAGATAGTGTCTATAATACTGTAATAAGCTCACATAGTTGCTGTCACAAAGTCCACACAGTTGTCACTGACTAGTTGGATATTCATTTCCCACTGAGCAAACAATTTCTGTACTTACAGCATTCAGGTTTTTTCTTTGGCAAACCTTTTTTTTCTTGACATTTGTCAATAACAGTCATGAATGCAACTGTTTATGTCCAAAAATGTTGTGTTTTACTTGCACCCCTGGTTGTCCTAAAAATAAAACTGCAAAACACGTCATTGTGAGGCTAAAAGGGCTGGACATGCAGATAAATGAAAGTCAGATAAAAATATATATTTTTAAATTATTATAATAATAAAATTATGTTTTTTGTTGGGGTCTCGGGACTTATAGGGTTAATGACCCTCAACTAACTGTTAAACATTAACATTTCTGCAGAAAAGTCAATGTCCCCTGGAAAGTTCCCTTTCTTATACACTTGCTTTTGTCAAGAGTAGACTTGTGTTGTTTGGAGTGTTCAATCAGTCATAGAAAACAAACAGAGACAATCCTTCTCCTCAGACTCCTTTATTGGTTCATGACTGTAGAGGTCCTCATCCTTATCATAAACAAAACATTTTTACCCTATTGGCGAGCTGCAGTAGGGTGTAACCCCCTTTAATGGCAGTTCAGAGGTTCACCAGGACGGATGGACCGAACGTGATTGGTAGAGGTCAATGTTGCCATTCGATTAAGTGGGGGCATGGATGAGCAGGCCACAGATATGTTGTCCAGAGCTTGCTGGCAGTTATGATCGTCTCTGGCATCGACACCGTATCAGTCTTAATTGGACTCTGCATTCTTTCCTGCTGCTCATGCCAAATTATGACCCTGGGAAAGTTTGCATCAGTGTCACACAAACTCTATAACTGTCGATGCACCATATATGCGTGGTCATACGATTATCGACAGCATGAACGTCATCGTTACATTCAATGCAATAGTCTGCATTGCAAACTTTTGCTTTTACAATTACTTCTGTGATTCAAATGGTGAAAGGGGCTCTGATGGAAGAGAAAAAGCACTTCACTGAGCAGTTGCAACCATTCTGATTGCAGCTCCATTGAGAAAAAAGCTATTACCGCAAGAGCACAGAGGACCTCTACGGACAGAAAGACAGATTACATCTAAATGCTGAGTGTATGTTTCAAAGAAAACAACCAGTTCAGTCACTTTACATTTACCAGCAGAGTGAATTAAAATATGGGACACTGACCAGCAGTGGTCTAAAATGCTGAATAATTCTGGGAGAGGGATACTTTGATGTACAGTGAGGGAAAAAAGTATTTGATCCCCTGCTGAATTTGTACGTTTGCCCACTGACAAAGAAATGATCAGTCTATAATTTTAATGGTAGGTTTATTTGAACAGTGAGACAGAATAACAACAAAAAATCCAGAAAACCTCATTGTCAAAAATGTTATAAATTGATTAGCATTTTAATGAGGGAAATAAGTATTTAACCCTCTGAAAAACATGACATAGTACTTGGTGGCAAAACCCTTGCTGGCAATCACAAAGGTCAGACGTTTATTGTAGTTGGCCACCAGGTTTACACACATCTCAGGAGGGATTTTGTCCCACTCCTCTTTGCAGATCTTCTCCAAGTCATTAAGGTTTCGAGGCTGACGTTTGGCAACTCGAACCTTCAGCTCCCTCTACAGATTTTCTATGGAATTAAGGTCTGGAGACTGGCTAGGCCACTCCAGGACCTTAATGTGCTTCTTCTTGAGCCACTCCTTTGTTGCCTTGGCCGTGTGTTTTGGGTCAGTGTCATGCTGGAATACCCATCCACGACCCAATTTCAATGCCCTGGCTGAGGGAAGGAGGTTCTCACCCAAGATTTGACGGTACATGGCCCCGTCCATCGTCCCTTTGATGCCGTGAAGTTGTAATGTCCCCTTAGCAGAAAAACACCCCAAAGCATAATGTTTCCACCTCCACGTTTGACGGTGGGGATGGTGTTCTTGGGGTCATAGGCAGCATTCCTCATCCTCCAAACACGGCGAGTTGAGTTGATGCCAAAGAGCTCAATTTTGGTCTCATCTGACCACAACACTTTCACCCAGTTGTCCTCTGAATCATTGAGATGTTCATTGGTAAACTTCAGACAGGCATGTATATGTGCTATCTTGAGCAGGGGGATCTTGCGGGCACTGCAGGATTTCAGTCCTTCACGGCGTAGTGTGTTACCAATTGTTTTCTTGGTGACTATGGTCCCAGCTGCCTTGAGATCATTGACAAGATCCTCCCGTGTAGCTCTGGGCTGATTCCTCACCATTCTCATGATCATTGCAACTCCACGAGGTGAGATCTTGCATGGAGCCCCAGGCCGAGGGAGATTGGCAGTTCTTTTGTGTTTCTTTCCATTTGCGAATAATCGCACCAACTGTTGTCACCTTCTCACCAAGCTGCTTGGCGATGGTCTTGTAGCCCATTCCAGCCTTGTGTAGGTCTACAATCTTGTCCCTGACATCCTTGGAGAGCTCTTTGGTCTTGGCCATGGTGGAGAGTTTGGAATCTGATTGATTGATTGCTTCCGTGGACAGGTGTCTTTTATACAGGTAACAAACTGAGATTAGGAGCACTCCCTTTAAGAGTGTGCTCCTAATCTCAGCTCGTTACCTGTATAAAAAGACACCTGGGAGCCAGAAATCTTTCTGATTGAGAGGGGGTCAAATACTTATTTCCCTCTTAAAAATGTAAATCATTTTATAACATTTTTGACATGTGTTTTTCTGGATTTTTTTGTTGTCATTCTGTCTCTCACTGTTCAAATAAACCTACCATTAAAATTATAGACTGATCATTTCTTTGTCAGTGGGTAAACGTACAAAATCAGCAGGGGATCAATACTTTTTTCCCTCATTGTAGAATGCATTTGATCCTGAGGGATGATAAATAAATAGAATAATTTATTGACTACCAAGAAGATTAGCCATTTATCCAGTCATATTGTACCCTAGGGTATGTTCACACTTGGACAATTTGTGTGTTCAATATTGTATTTGGGGGACGATTTTCCTCTGGAAAAAACTTTTCTGGCATAGCTAAAATCACTTGTCAATGAATAATGCTTCAAACTGACCAAGAGTCACTTACTGAAGCACACCTTGCAGGCATTCTGCAGCATTCTGTGGCAAGTTATCTAATTGTCAGCGATTTTTTTTGTTAATTCAAGTAAGTGCTAGTTTCACCACCTGGGGGCATCTTTGAGATACATTTGTCAGTCTTCCATATTGGCATTAACAGAGAATTTAAAACATTTTTTGTAATAACATAATATCTGGGATTGAATTTAAGAAATTTGGCTTAATTAATTTGATTAATATGTTGGTGTTTCTATTCTGAGGAAAACAAAAAACTAAACCCTCATGGTTTCATTAGGATGGAATGGAAAATTTGGTCCTGTACAACGTGACGGTCGGAAGTACAGTACTGGGCTATTTAGCTAAAGAATCCCTGTGTCGTGTGGACAGGGCCCGCGGGAGTCCGGGGTTCAATTCCCCGATGGGGAGGAAGGAGTAGGCTGTCCTTGTAAATAAGAATTTGTTCTTATTGTTATTTAATAGTTGTGATGTCGTCACTATTATTCTACAATTGTCACGTCCTGACCAGCAGAGGGAGTAATTGTATTAGATTTGGTCAGGACGTGGCAGAGGGTTTGTGTTTTGTATGTATTTCTACGTTCTGTCTAGTTTAGTTTTTCTATGTTTAGGTTTGGGTGTTGGACTCTCAATTGGAGGCAGGTGTTTCTAGTTGCCTCTGATTGAGAGTCCTATATATAGGTGTGTGTTTGGTTTGGGTTTTTGTGGGTAGTTGATTTTGCACTGCTGTATGTAAGTACTTAGCCGGTAAAACTGTCGGTCTGTCATTCTCTTTTGTTTATTGTTTTTCTGTGTTCACGTTTATTTAATAAATTATCATGATGAACAAGCAACCCGCTGCGTATTGGTCCACCTTTTCTGACAGTGATTTTAAGATATCGTCAGATGAAGGAGAAGACTGTGACAAGAATGTAGAAAATAGTAAAAATTAAGAAACATCCTGGAATGAGTAAGTGTGTTCAGACTTTTGACTGGTACTTGCTTAACCTGTTAGGGCTAGGGGGCAGCATTGACACGGCTGGATAAAAAACATACCCGATTTAATCTGGTTACCACTCCTACTCAGTAACTAGAATATGCATATACTTATTACATATGGATAGAAAACACCCTAAATTTTCTAAAACTGTTTGAATGGTGTCTGTGAGTATAACAGAACTCAAATGGCAGGTCAAAACCTGAGAGATTCCTTTACAGGAAGTGGCCTGTCTGACCATTTCTGGAACTTCTTTGCCATCTCTATCATTTACTAAGGATCTCTGCTCTAACGTGACACTTCCCACGTCTTCCATAGGCTCTCAGAGCCCGGGAAAAAACAGAATGTCGTCATTCCAGCCCCAGGCTGAAACACATTATCGCCTTTCTCAAGTGGCCCATCAAGAGACACTAGCTTATGCGCGTGACCCCGACCGCCCCCGCCTTTGGGATTTTTTCCTCTGTTTGCCGAAAAGGAGATTCCCTGTCGGAATATTATCGCTTTTCTACGAGAAAAATGACGTAAAAATTGATTTTAAACAGCGGTTGACATGCTTCGACGTACGGCAATGGAATACTTTGAATTTTATTGTCAGGAATTGCGCCAAGCGCGTGACACTTCTTTACTATTTCGGATAGTGTCTGGAACGCACGAACAAAACGCCGCTATTCGGATATAACGATGGATTATTTTGGACCAAACCAACATTTGTTATTGAAGTAGCTGTCCTGGGTGTGCATTCTGACGAAGACAACAAAAGGTAATGACATTTTTATAATAGTAAATATGATTATGGTGAGTGCTAAACTTGCCGGGTGTCTAAATAGCGAGCCCGTGATGCCTGGGCTATGTACTTAGAATATTGCAAAATGTGCTTTCACCAAAAAGCTATTTTAAAATCGGACATATCGAGTGCATAGAGGAGGTCTGTATCTATAATTCTTAAAATAATTGTTATGCTTTTTGTGAACGTTTATCGTGAGTAATTTAGTAAAATGTTAGCGAATTCCCCGGAAGTTTGCGGGGGGTATGCTAGTTCTGAACGTCACATGCTAATGTAAAAAGCTGGTTTTTGATATAAATATGAACTTGATTGAACAAAACATGCATGTATTGTATAACATAATGTCCTAGGGTTGTCATCTGATGAAGATCATCAAAGGTGAGTGCTGCATTTAGCTGTCTTCTGGGTTTTGGTGACATTATATGCTGGCTTGAAAAATGGGTGTCTGATTATTTCTGGCTTGGTACTCTGCTGACATAATCTAATGTTTTGCTTTCGTTGTAAAGCCTTTTTGAAATCGGACAGTGTGGTTAGATTAACGAGAGTCTTATCTTTAAATGGCTGTAAAATAGTCATATGTTTGAGAAATTGAAGTAATAGGATTTTTAAGATTTTGAAAATCGCGCCACAGGCTGGCAGTGGCTGTTACGTAGGTGGGACGAATTCGTCCCGCCGGTCCCATAGAGGTTAACCTGTTGGGGATAGGGGGCAGTATTTGCACGGCAGGATAAAAAACATACCTGATTTAATCCGGTTACTACTCCTGCCCAGTAACTAGAATATGCATATAATTGTTTGATTTGGATAGAAAACACCCTAAAGTTTCTAAAACTGTTTGAATGGTGTCTGTGTATAACAGAACTCATTTGGCAGGCCAAAACCTGAGAAGATTCCAAACAGGAAGCGCTCTCTCTGACTATTTCTTGATCATCTCTAACCAAAACAGGGGATCTCTGGCATAACGTGACATTTTCTAATGCTCCCATAGGCTCTCAGAAGGCGACAGAACGATGAATGGTGACTTTGCTGGCCATGGCTGAAAAACAGTAGCGCATTTGGATAGTGGTCGATCTGAGAACAATGAGACTGGGGCGCGTGCACGAGGAGACTCCATGTTTTTATTTTTTCGTCTTTGAACGAAAACAGGGTTTCCCGGTCGGAATATTATCGCTTTTTTACGAGACAAATCGCATAAAAATTGATTTTAAACAGCGTTTGACATGCTTCGAAGTACGGTAATGGAATATTTTGACATTTTTTGTCACGAAACGCGTCGGGCACGTCACCCTTCTTTACCCTTCGGATAGTGTCTTGAACGCACGAACAAAACGGCGCTATTTGGATATAACTATGGATTAATTGGAACCAAACCAACATTTTGTTATTGAAGTAGAAGTCCTGGGAGTGCATTCTGACGAAGAACAGCAAAGGTAATCCAATTTTTCTTATAGTAAATCTGAGTTTGGTGAGTACCACACTTGGTGGGTGTCAAAATAGCTAGCCTGTGATGGCCGGGCTATCTACTCAGTCTATTGCAAAATGTACTTTCACCGAAAAGCTATTTTAAAATCGGACATAGCGATTGCATAAAGGAGTTCTGTATCTATAATTCTTAAAATAATTATGTTGTTTGAACGTTTATCGTGAGTAAATTAATAAATTCACCGGAAGTTTTCGGTGGGTATGCTAGTTCTGAACAAAACATGCTAATGTAAAAAGCTGGTTTTTGAAATAAATATTAACTTGATTGAACAAAACATGCATGTATTGTATAACATAATGTCCTAGGAGTGTCATCTGATGAAGATCATCAAAGGTTAGTGCTGCATTTAGCTGTGGTTTTGGTTTTTGTGACATTATATGCTAGCTTGAAAAATGGGTGTCTGATTATTTCTGGCTGGGTACTCCGCTGACATAATCTAATGTTTTCCTTTCATTGTAAAGCCTTTTTGAAATCGGACAGTGTGGTTAGATTAACGAGAGTCTTGTCTTTAAAATGGTGTAAAATAGTCATATGTTTGAGAAATTGAAGTAATAGGTATTTGAATATCGCGCCACGGGATTACACTGGCTGTTGAGTAGGTGGGATGCAAGCGTCCCACCTAGCCCATAGAGGTTAATTAATATGATTAATATTATGGTGTTTCTATTCCATGAAAAACTCTCTGGGTTTCTGTTAGGACGGAACGGAAAATATGGCAAATATGGTGGTGTACAATGTGACGGTTGGCAGTACAGTCCTGGGCTATTTAGCTAAAGAATCTCTGTGTCATGCAGGCAGGGCATGCGGGAGACTGGGGTTCAATTCCCCAACGGGGAGGAAGGAGTAGGCTGTCCTTGTAAATAAGAATTTGTTCTTAACTGACTTGCCTAGTTAAATTCAATAAGGAGTGCTCATAAAGTCAGTGTTGTCAGATTGTCAATATGTAAATTTAAACTGTTTCGCTCTCGGAGCGCACAATGGACGTTCGGGCCGAGGAGTAGGGTTGATTTGAGCGTTCTGGCCTTACAATGGCAGTCAAGCACCCACGCTAACGTTGGCTAGCTTGCTAGCTACTTCCAGACACAAATGAGACCACTCTGACCATTTTACTCGCCCAGGCAGAGCTGGTTAGGCAGTTTTTGTGTTAACCAGAGCATTGGTGATTGTAACTGTGCTGCTGAAAACAATTTAATTACACTTTTTTTGCCGACGTTTTCTGACACCGGCCATATTCAACGGGTGGTGAACACTCGTAAATTCATAATTCTGCACTCCGTTACACTCAGACGAGAGTGTTCTGAAATCAGAGTAGATAGCCAGAGCGAATTTACGAAAACATCCATTGAGAACGCACAATGACTATACCATTTAGCTAAGCTAAGAATGACAGGAATATTCAAGTCAATAAATGTTGGGTAGTTAGATAGCCTATTGTTAATATACTGTCAAGTTTGATGTATAACTACTAACATTAGGTAGATACCGGTACATACTGCTGTAATGATATGCTATGTGGTTTGTAAGGACAGCATAGCTAACAAATTGTCAGCCAACATAACGTATTTGAAAAGTCCTGAATTTATTACATTGAGTAGCAAGCTACTGTGAGGACATGCTCTATTGACTCTGTGGCTAGAGCATGCTTTTGGTGCACAGTGGATAGCGCGCTGGACTTCGGACAAGAAGGATGAGGTTTCGAAAACCTGCTCCCTGCTTGTTTCATTTGAAGTCGTGCACAATTATCAGTTTATTATTTGGTTTATATTGCCCATTCATTGTCAGTTAGAGACACAGTAGTGCATTTGGACCCAAAAGCATAATCAGTGTTCTGGTCTGTGATAGGATGGAGTTTTTACACCTGGCTCGGCTATTAGACTATTCTTTAGTAAAGGTTGAATAGTCCATTCTTCAGCTACAGATTTTTTTTCATTTCACCAATTTGGACTATTTTGTGTAACGCAAAAAAATAGAAAAAATGCTAAGGGGCGAATACATTTGCAAGGCACTGTAGATGTTCTATCTGGACACAATAACAAAGCAGCAACTGCTTTTGGATACTTTACGGATGGAGTCAGCAGAAATGGATGGCCTTCAAGGTAAATATTGATATAAAAGAATTTAACTTGTATTATGCATATTGTAACATCTTGTGAGGAGTTACTTTCTGCATAAAAACACTTGACATCTTCCTCATCAAACCTTAAAAGATTGCTTTCTGTGCTGTATTGACGTATCCTGAAAATGACATCTGCTGATTTAGATTGAACAGTCATATCTCAGTTATTGTTTTCATATCTACAAAAAATGAGCAATTTTCTTTACTTTCAGAGTGCGAGCTGATCAAGGGGTTGAAAATGTAGATATTGCCAGATGTATGTTCACTGTCCGAGGAACAGGCTGTGGAGCTTTCTTGCTGGCAAAAGTGTCCATAACCAGAGGTAATTAAACTGTTCTGTCTTTTTTTCTCTCTTCCTCTCTGCCTGTCTTGTTGTACATGGAACATTTCTCACATGCATTAATTAAAAAAACTCTTACGATTTCTGCTGCTAATTTTAAGATTTACACCACATAAACACTCAGCAATTTTCACTATCAAGCCCCTGTTGTTGCCAAGTCATGATTTCCCTGGGGGTTAGCCTTGCAATAACCAAGTGGTGAGACACATCGCCCTCTATATTTTAATGTTTCAGGTACTCTCAGATAGGTGTCTGCGTCACATACAGTCAGTGACCACTCACAGAGGCACACACAACTTGCATTTCTATAACCTCGGACCCACCCCAGTGTTCACTATTCATGGAGGAAGACCATAGATATTAGGTCCCCCCCCCCCCCCCCCCCCACAAAACATTTTCTTTCCCTTTGTTAGAGTAGAACGCTTATGGAGAGATGTTTGGAGTGCTGTGACATGTCAGTACTTCAACTTGCTGCACAGTTTGGAAAAAGAAGGCTACCTTGACTGCAGCATTTCACAGAGAGTTGGAATGATCACCCTTTAAGTACAGAGGTGAACCTGACACTTCACCAGCTGTGGCATATCGGAATGCTCCAAACACCTGTGTCTGAGCCAGACTATGCAGAGGTATGTGTCTGTGTGATATGTGAATGGCTTGACAGATCTTCCTTTACATTTATCTCCACTAATACAGATTTGTTTCTTTTGAGCATTCCAGATTCAGCAGGTGGAGGACCTGGTTTATCAGGAGGATAATCTGGAATCTGGAAACACTAACAATGGGGTCGTTGTTCCTGACATCTCATGCCCCCTGTCTACACTAACAATGGGGTCGTTGTTCCTGACATCTCATGCCCCCTGTCTACTGAGAATCTTGCTGTGCTGCAACGTCAAGTGAACCCTACCACTGACTCCTCATCTTTTGTTCAGGACATATACATGCATGCTCTTCGATTAGTTAAGAGTCTCTAGCCTTTTTAGGTGCAGTCCTCCCACACTATGTAGGATATTTTTTTAGCCCCAGGGCCACTCTTGATAATGGCAAAAATGTATATTTTTTTGGAGGAGGTTGAAAGGATAGCAGGCCCAGCTGTCAAAGTAAGATAGTAGGATATTCTAGATAGAGCAGGTACTTTTGTATAGTATATTTCTTGTGAGGTTTTCTGTCCTCAGATACAGAGAGCTGTGAAAGCCTGTCTGCAGATTAAGAGGTCCCAATGATGAGCAGCGGTTCTCAGTCCTGGTCCTGGGAACTCAAAGGAGTGCACATTTTTGTTTTTGCCTTAGCACTACAGAGCTGACTTAAATGATCAAGTCATCATCAAGCTTCAAGTGGTATTTATGTATTCATTTGTGACACTATCCTTGATATGATCCTGCTATTGTCACATGCACATGTATATATCCATCCAATGTTATCATGATTTGTTATAAGGGATATTATACAGGAACTATTATTAAATAAATAATTGACATTGAAATACAAATAGAGATGTAGTAGTCTCAGAGTTAATGATCCAAGGTCAGTTTTGCGTTTCACCTCCTGATGATTATGATGACTGACCGTGTTAGAATAAAAAAACAAAGCTTAATCATGCTCTCTCTATCCATCTGTCTCTCGTCTGCAGGTATGTTTTGATGTGAGAGAGGAAGCCAGATCTGTCATCGCCACCTCACCCGCTCTTAAACTTCTTATGGATACCTGGGACTGTAGCATCCCACCTGGCCAACATCCGGTGAAATGGCAGAGCGCCAAATTCAAATTAAATTGCTATAAATATTAAACTTTGATGAAATCACAAGTGCAATACATCAAAATAAAGCTTAACTTGTTGTTAACCTCTATTGGCTAGGCGGGACGAATTTGTCCCACCTACGTAACAGCCAGTTACAGCCTGTGGCGCGATTTTCAAATACTTTAAAAATCCTATTACTTCAATTTCTCAAACATATGACTATTTTACAGCTATTTAAAGACAAGACTCTCGTTAATCTAACCACACTGTCCGATTTCAAAAAGGCTTTACAATGAAAGCAAAACATTAGATTATGTCAGCAGAGTACCAAGCAAGAAATAATCAGACACCCATTTTTCAAGCTAGCATATAATGTCACAAAAACCCAGAAGACAGCTAAATGCAGCACTAACCTTTGATCTTCATCAGATGACACACCTAGGACATTATGTTATACAATACATGCATGTTTTGTTCAATCAAGTTCATATTTATATCAAAAAACAGCTTTTTACATTAGCATGTGACGTTCAGAACTAGCATACTAGCAAACTTCCGGCGAATTTACTAAATTACTCATGATAAACGTTCACAAAAAGCATAACAATTATTTTAAGAATTATAGATACATTACTCCTCTATGCACTCGATATGTCCGATTTTAAAATAGCTTTTCGGTGAAAGCACATTTTGCAATATTCTAAGTACATAGCCTGGCATCACAGGGCTAGCTATTTAGATACCCAGCAGGTTTAGCACTCACCAATATCAGATTTACTATAAGAAAAATGGTCTTACCTTTCCTGTTCTTCATCAGAATGCACTCCCAGGACTTCTACTTCAATAACAAATGTAGGTTTGGTCCAAAATAATCCATAGTTATGTTCCAACAGCGACGTTTTGTTCATGCGTCCCAGACACTATCCCAATGGTAAATAACGGTCGTGCGCACGACGCATTTCGTGACAAAAGATTTCTAAATATTTCATTACCGTACTTCGAAGCATGTCAACCGCTGTTTAAAATCAATTTTTATGCCATTTTTCTCGTAAAAAAGCGATAATATTCCGACCGGGAATCTGCAATTAGATAAACAGCCGAAGGAAAATATATCACTGGGTCGAATCGGGCACGCGCCTAATTCCATTGTCCTCTGATGGGCCACTTGGAAAAGGCGATAATGTGTTTCAGCCTGAGGCTGCCTCGTCATCGTTCAGGTTTTTCCCGGGCTCTGAGAGCCTATTGGAGCCGTGGGAAATGTCACGTTACAGCTAAGATCCTGACCCTTCAATAAACAGAAGCAAGAACAACAACACCATGTCAGACAGGCCACTTCCTGCATGAAACCTTCTCAGATTTTTGCCTGCCAAATGAGTTCTGTTATACTCACTGACACCATTCAAACAGTTTTAGAAACTTTAGGGTGTTTTCTATCCATATGTAATAAGTATATGCATATTCTAGTTACTGGGTAGGAGTGGTAACCAGATTAAATCGTGTACGTTTTTAATCCGGACGTGAAAATACTGCCCCCTATCCCAAACAGGTTAATCCAGCGAAGTTGTTTTCAAAAAGGTTTTAAGGCCAAAGGTAACTATGCAATTATCTGAGGACAGCGTCCAGCACACAAATGCATAACAAATATTTTTCAACCAGGGAGTTGCGACACGAAAGTCAGAAATAGCGATATAATATACTGCTCAAAAAAATAAAGGGAACACTTAAACAACACATCCTAGATCTGAATGAAAGCAATAATCTTATGAAATACTTTTTTCTTTACATAGTTGAATGTGCTGACAACAAAATCACACAAAAATAATCAATGGAAATCCAATTTATCAACCCATGAAGGTCTGGATTTGGAGTCACACTCAAAATTAAAGTGGAAAACCACACTACAGGCTGATCCAACTTTGATGTAATGTCCTTAAAACAAGTCAAAATGAGGCTCAGTAGTGTGTGTGGCCTCCACGTGCCTGTATGACCTCCCTACAATGCCTGGGCATGCTCCTGATGAGGTGGCGGATGGTCTCCTGAGGGATCTCCTCCCAGACCTGGACTAAAGCATCCGCCAACTCCTGGACAGTCTGTGGTGCAATGTGGCGTTGGTGGATGGAGCGAGACATGATGTCCCAGATGTGGTCAATTGGATTCAGGTCTAGAGAACGGGCGGGCCAGTCCATAGCATCAATGCCTTCCTCTTGCAGGAACTGCTGACACACTCCAGCCACATGAGGTCTAGCATTGTCTTGCATTAGGAGGAACCCAGGGCCAACCGCACCAGCATATGGTCTCACAAGGGGTCTGAGGATCTCATCTCGGTACCTAATGGCAGTCAGGCTACCTCTGGCGAGCACATGGAGGGCTGTGCGGCCCCCCAAAGAAATGCCACCCCACACCATGACTGACCCACCGCCAAACCGGTCATGCTGGAGGATGTTGCAGGCAGCAGAACGTTCTCCACGGCGTCTCCAGACTCTGTCACGTGCTCAGTGTGAACCTGCTTTCATATGTGAAGAGCACAGGGCGCCAGTGGCGAATTTGCCAATCTTGGTGTTCTCTGGCAAATGCCAAACGTCCTGCACGGTGTTGGGCTGTAAGCACAACCCCCACCTGTGGACGTCGGGCCCTCATACCACCCTCATGGAGTCTGTTTCTGACCGTTTGAGCAGACACATGCACATTTGTGGCCTGCTGGAGGTCATTTTGCAGGGCTCTGGCAGTGCTCCTCCTGCTCCTCCTTGCACAAAGTTGGAGGTAGCGGTCCTGCTGCTGGGTTGTTGCCCTCCTACGACCTCCTCCACATCTCCTGATGTACTGGCCTGTCTCCTGGTAGCGCCTCCATGCTCTGGACACTACGCTGACAGACACAGCAAACCTTCTTGCCACAGCTCGCATTGATGTGCCATCCTGGATGAGCTGCACTACCTGAGCCACGTGTGTGGGTTGTAGACTCCGTCTCATGCTACCACTAGAGTGAAAGCACCGCCAGCATTCAAAAGTGACCAAAACATCAGCCAGGAAGCATAGGAACTGAGAAGTGGTCTGTGGTCCTCACCTGCAGAACCACTCCTTTATTGGGGGTGTCTTGCTAATTGCCTATAATTTCCACCTGTTGTCTATTCCATTTGCACAACAGCATGTGAAATTTATTGTCAATCAGTGTTGCTTCCTAAGTGGACAGTTTGATTTCACAGAAGTGTGATTCACTTGGAGTTACATTGTGTTGTTTAACCTCTATGGGCTAGGTGGGACGCTTGCGATTGTCCGATTTCAAAAAGGCTTTACAACGAAAGCAAAACATTAGATTATGTCAGCAGAGTACCAAGCCAGAAATAATCAGACACCCATTTTTCAAGCCAGCATATAATGTCACCAAAACCCAGAAGACAGCTAAATGCAGCACTCACCTTTGATGATCTTCATCAGATGACAACCCTAGGACATTATGTTATACAATACATGCATGTTTTGTTCAATCAAGTTCATATTTATATCAAAAACCAGCTTTTTACATTAGCATGTGACGTTCAGAACTAGCATACCCCCCGCAAACTTCCGGGGAATTCGCTAACATTTTACTAAATTACTCATGATAAACGTTCACAAAAAGCATAACAATTATTTTAAGAATTATAGATACAGACCTCCTCTATGCACTCGATATGTCCGATTTTAAAATAGCTTTTTGGTGAAAGCACATTTTGCAATATTCTAAGTACATAGCCCAGGCATCACGGGCTCGCTATTTAGACACCCGGCAAGTTTAGCACTCACCATAATCATATTTACTATTATAAAAGTTTGATTACCTTTTGTTGTCTTCGTCAGAATGCACACCCAGGACTGCTACTTCAATAACAAATGTTGGTTTGGTCCAAAATAATCCATCGTTATATCCGAATAGCGGCGTTTTGTTCGTGCGTTCCAGACACTATCCGAAATAGTAAAGAAGTGTCGCGCGCATGGCACAATTCATGACAATAAAATTCTAAATATTCCATTACCGTACTTCGAAGCATGTCAACCGCTGTTTAAAATCAATTTTTACGCCATTTTTCTCGTAGAAAAGCGATAATATTCCGACAGGGAATCTCCTTTTCGGCAAACAGAGGAAAAAATCCCAAAGGCGGGGGCGGTCGGGTCACGCGCATAAGCCCAGTGTCCCTTGATCGGCCACTTGAGAAAGGCGATAATGTGTTTCAGCCTGGGGCTGGAATGACGACATTCTGTTTTTTCCCGGGCTCTGAGCGCCTATGGACGACGTGGGAAGTGTCACGTTAGAGCAGAGATCCTTAGTAAATGATAGAGATGGAAAAGAAGTTCAAGAAATGGTCAGACAGGCCACTTCCTGTAAAGGAATCTCTCAGGTTTTGACCTGCCATTTGAGTTCTGTTATACTCACAGACACCATTCAAACAGTTTTAGAACATTTAGGGTGTTTTCTATCCATATGTAATAAGTATATGCATATTCTAGTTACTGGGTAGGAGTGGTAACCAGATTAAATCGGGTATGTTTTTTATCCAGCCGTGTCAATACTGCCCCCTAGCCCTAACAGGTTAAGTGTTCCCTTTATTTTTTTGAGCAGTGTATATGCCTTACCTTTGAAGATCTTCTTCTGTTGGCACTCCAAAATGTCCCAGTTACATTACAAATGGTCCATTTGTTCGATAAAGTGCTTCTGTCAATAATCCACTCGGTTTCCCTCCTTCAAAATGCATACAAAATGAATCCCAAAAGTAACCAATAATCTTATCCAAACAAGTCAATCAACGTTTATAATCAATCCTTAGGTACCCTAATACACAAACAATACAATTTAAGACGGAGAATCGTTATTGTCTTTACCGGAGATAAACTTAAAGAACGCGCTCTGTCGGCCATGCGCTTGGAAACACTAAAGCCAAAATGGGAGCCACTTAGAAAAACTACAACTTGTCCCTCATTTCTCCAAAAACCAGCCTGAAACTCTTTCTAACGATTGCTGACATCTAGTGGAAGCCCCATTATAAAAGTGCCAGGCATTGAAATCAGTGGTATGCTGAATTATTTTATTTTTATGGTTTGTCCTCGGGGTTTCGCCTGCCATTTCAGTTCTGTTGTACTCACAGACATTATTTTAACAGTTTTAGAAACTTTTGAGTGTTTTCTATCCAAATCTACCAATATGCATATCCTAGCTTCTGGGCCTGAGTAGCAGGCAGTTTACTTTGGGCACGCTTTTCATCCGGACGTCAAAATACCGTCCCCTATTCCAAAGAAGTTAAGGTAACCTTCGGGCCGACTGGGAGCACAAGGCAGGTTAGAAGACACCGCTAGAGACAAGATGTAATTGTGATGAACTGAGAGAATATTAGGGTAGCACTGTAATTCATTAATCATATGCTGTCTTCCCTTGTCGTCTGTTTTACCTCTTTCCTTTTCTGTCTTCTACACCTCTCTCCCCACCTCTTTCTTCCTCATTTTTTTAATAATGCACACCATATGTTCACTGAAGTACAGATTGAATTTGTATTTATAATATAATATTACTAGAATAATATTTATAATACATGCATTTCTAATCAAAGCGTTTCACATTCTCCACTGGTTGAAATTAAGTATATCATTGGAATACTACAGCTACCCTGTGTCCTCAGATTAATGCAGATGAAGGGAGTTAGATATGCATAGGAAGTGTAATGTACTGTTTTTTTATTTGTATATATGAATTACAAATCAGCCTTTACTTAAATCATGTTTCTAGTCTATTGCATAGTTATAATGTGTAATCCTTGATGTCCCAGTAGTAGGGGTGTATAATTGTAATACATACATGCAGACATAGCATCATTCAAAGAACGGAGTTTGATACACCTGATATTGGATATAACTGAAAAAGAATGTCTCACAGCGATTCATACCTGAACCGCACCTTTATTTGCCAAGGAAGAGTACATGATCATTGAATATATTCAATGTACAGGCTACAATGTGGGGATATCATGCATGGTAATAACTACAGTACATGTGTATATAGGACTTGCATCCTTGGCACAATAAAGTTATTATTTTCTACTCTATCCATAGGCTTCATTAAATGCCATTCAGACTTGAAGTTGATACAACAACTATGATAGCTGAGGTTCATAGATTGGTATGAATATTAGTTCAGAACCTAACATTTTAGGGTCCATACACAGATCGGCTACATACTGTAGCTAGCTACACATCCATAGGCATACGGTTATTTTTATCCTCCACTACACAATAAGAAAGTAAATAGTTAGCTAGCCTCTTGAGGATACCCTAGGATAGGGGGCGCCACAGCGCATTTTGAAAAAAATGTGTTCCCATTTTCAACGGCCTACTAATCAAACTCAGAAGCTAGGACATGCATATACTTATTATATATGGATAGAAAGTGTGATTACCCAGTAAAGTTAATTTAAAATCTGGTATGACAGGTGTTCTCAAGAGATATTCATCTATACATGTTAGACTGACAATATAAATTAAAAAAAAAAATTTGAATAGTAATTTAGGGAATTGTAGCACTGTTTCCCGGGACGCATTTGAGGGGAAAATAGTTAGTCAACATCAGACGCCGATGTAAAATGCTGTTTTTATATATAAATATGACCTTTATTGAACAAAAGAATGCATGCTGTGTGTGACATGATGTCCTAGGTGTGTCATCTGATGAAGTTTGTAAAAGGTTAGTGCTGCATTTAGCTGTTTTTTGGTTATTTGTGATGCATGTGGTTGGTCGGAAAATTCAAATGTTGCTACTTTTTCCATGTACTCCTCTAACATAATCTAATGTTGTGCTTTTCCTGTAAAACCTTTTTGAAATCGGACGACGAGGGTCGATTCAAGAGAGGTGTATCTATAAAACGATATGAGACAGTCCTATATTTGAAAAAAAATAAAAATACATTTCGTTATGCTAATGTCGCTAGGAGTTTTTCGCTGGAAGTTGATCCCGCTTACGGGACGAGACGCTCAAGAGGCTAGCTATGTTACTTCAGCTGCATTGCAAGGCAAGCTTACACAATTGTACATTCAATTTGCAGTAAATGCTTTAGCTAGCTAGATTATTTACATCCACTGTTTCACAAGACGACATAGCTGAGGTTCATAGATAAGATCTGAACTAATGTTCATACCAAAAGTTTTAGGGTCCATACACAGATTGGCTACGTACAGTAGCTGGCTACACATCCATAGGCATACAGTTATTTTTATCCTCCACTACACAATAAGCAAATAAATAGTTAGCTAGCTATGTTACTTCAGCTGATTCCTAACATCCACTGTTCCACAAGTCAACAGCCTGGTTTGCTGCTTTTCTCAGGAGTCCCTAAAACATTAAACAACACAAATTACAAATTCATACTCATGTCATAACACTAGCTAGCTAGCTGGCTAATGTTAGCTAGTCAGCTAACTTGCTAAATAGCGATTTTCGTAAAATAACTTCATGACAAAAAAATATCCACAATCATTTGTCTCTACATTAACTAACATATTCCTCTCAATTGTACATTTTTTGCTTGACTCGTTATGACCTTATAATTACTTACATTTGCTTCCACAGTAATTTTCTGTCAGCCATCTTTGCTGAAGAAAGTCACCAGGGACAGGTGGCTAGCGTAAAATTCGTCATTGGAACCACTCGATTTGATTGGTCTTATAAAAACCTTCGGACCCAAATGCATAATGAGTGCTCTAACTGAGTGCCCCTTGCGGTGGTCTGGAGCAATGAAGCCATGACGCAGGGTACCACTAAGTCCATCGGTGTAAACTCTCAACTTTTAAAGGAGGAACCACTGTACATCATGATCGAAAAACAGATGCTTAAAAAATATAATTTAATACTTATAAATATCTAATATCTTATCATTCCAGAGCACAACTGTGTGCTCTTGACATTTACGTGCTATGAGATATGCAAGACTTTCTGGACACACATGCATCATTGGAATCAATAATGACGATCCAAAAAGCATTGTGATGGTTTTACAACATTGAAATGAAATGTATTAGAAAATCCCTAATATTGCAACTGCGGCAATAACTCATGTTGAAGCAACCCGCTAGACTGTTGCATTTCAAACTTGTCTCAAAATGCAATATTGAAAGTGAGCATATTTTGATGAATGCACCACTTTTGGCTTCTTCAGAATGCCTCCCTAAAATGTTGCCACCACATTTTCCTGAGAATCATATCCAAAGCAGCCCATAAAAAAGTCTCAAATCAGTCTCACGGTGGAAGGTGAAAACTATGAGAACAGTAAATACAACTCCACGTCACTCCTTATCTGTTTTGATGTCTGAAGCCAAGGTTAACTACCTAGAGTGATTTTATTTTACAACAGATGTTTGTTGGAGCTGCCAAATGTTTCCCAGGTGCCCCGAACAAATGCTATGAAAAATAACAAGTGATGGCAAAGAAACGACGTCTGAAGTTTGTTCAAGGACAGCTCTCACGAACACTAGAGCTGAGAAGCCCATTTATGAACAACACTAGAATACACCGACACTAAATCATTGCTTACACATGATTTGTCAAAACATCCAAGTAAAAAAAAGCAATATGATTAAAAACTACTTTCACATTTAACTTAATTTCAGCAGACACCTGTTGCATGTTTGTGTGTGACAGAGTGAGAGAGAGGAAGAGAAAGGTCCCACCCATTTCCGATTTTGGACTTCCAATCTGAAATCTGTTCTGATGAGCACTACAACGTTAATGATCTTGAGACCTTAAAGAACTCGTCATTGACTGGTTTCCCTCCCACCACTGGCCATGCCAGAGAGGTCAGCCAACTGTCCTCAGTCTTCACACAGGGCTTCATTAAGCCCCCTCCACCGTGACCATGACCATCCTGTGCGCCTATGCGTGTATGAGAGTTTGTTCTCTGCCCTTTCACTCCCTTCCCTCAGGGCCCATCTGATTTTGTTTGTCCTGTCCTGGGACCCAGCTGTAAGGGAAAGGGACACACACACACACACCATAAATCGATCCCGCTCCTGTCCTCCTCAAGGCAAGAGCCTCCCCTCCTTTGGGCCTCTCCCTGTCGAAACCTCTCAAAAAGATGCTTCCCACACACACCCTGGTTGCTTCGAGGGGACGAGGCGTTGATCAGGAAGTGCCTCTGTGGCTGAACTGGAGGAGAACCCATGGTATGGAGAGAAAAGAAGGGAAGCTGCCAATAGCGAGGGGAGTGACCCAGTTGAAGGCCTCCACCTGTAGCTCATGGCAAGGCCATCCCACACAGCTGTACAGGCCCCTGCCCTAGCCAGCGACCCTGGATCATTAAAGCAAAGCCTTCCTCCACTACGGGGGAGAGCTTCAAGTGTGTGTGAAAGCCATTATAGAGAGAAGGGGCATATCTCTGGGTCTTTTGATGCAGGAGTGAAAGCACTCGTAGGGCTTGCATGTGTGACTCCCACCCGAGGCTTTAGGTTTGACATTTACAGTACCGCTAAGACACACAAAGTCTACTTCCAGGGCACGGTTTCACCGTTTCCCCCCTGTCCCCCAGAGGGATTCTGGGATGTTTCAGGACCACTCAGACGTATAAATGTCCTCCCACAAGAAAGGGGTTATAAATTATATCCGTATCGGAGAGCCATCACAATATATCAGGAGTTGCTTTCAACTCATCTCCCAGACTCAATGTTTTCTTTTGGGGAAACAGACAGCTCCTCATAAACAAAGCCGACAGCTGACATTCAGATGCACTCGGACAAAGTGGAGAGCTGAGGAGAGGGGACAAGCTTAATCATTTTGGTATCATTGCAATGTACTGTATGTGGTCATTGTGTGAATACCCAGTGTCCTTAATATGTAAAATAATATATACAGTACCAGTCAAAAGTTTGGACACACATACTTATTCCAAGGTTTTTCTATATTTTTGCTATTTTCCACATTGTGGAATAATAGTGAAGACATCAAAACTATGAAATAACACATTATGACGAGAACAGCTCAAATAAGCAAAGAGAAACGACAGTCCATCATTACTTTAAGACATGAAGGTCAGTCAATTCGGAAAATTTCAAGAACTTTTAAAGTTTCTTCAAATGCAGTTGCAAAAACCATCAAGCACTATGATGATACTTGCTCTCATGAGGACCGCCACAGGAAAGGAAGACCCAGAGTTACCTCTGCCGCATAGGATAAGTTCATTAGAGTTACCAGCCTCAGAAATTGCAATCCAAAGAAATGCTTCAGAGTTCAAGTAACAGACACATCTCAACATCAACTGTTCAGAGAAGACTGCGTGAATCAGGCCTTCATGGTCAAATTGCTGGAAAGAAACCACTACTAAAGGACACCAATAAGAAGAAGAGGATTGGGCTAAGAAACACGAGTAATGGGCATTAGACCGGTGGAAATCTGTCCTTTGGTCTGATTAGTCCAAATTTGAAATGTTTGGTTCCAACCGCTGTGTCTTTGTGAGACGCAGAGTAGGTAAACGGATGATCTCCTCATGTGTGGTTCCCATCGTGAAGCATGGAGGAGGAGGTGTGATGGTGTGGGGGTGCTTTGCTGGTGACACTGTCAGTGATTTATTTAGCATTCAAGGCATACTTAACCAGCATGGCTACAACAGAATTCTGTGATACGCCATCCCATCAAGTTTGAGTTTAGTGGGACTATCATTTTTTTTTCAACAGGACAATGACCCAACACACCTCCAGGTTGTGTAAGGGCTATTTGACCAAGAAGGAGAGTGATGGAGTGCTGCATCAGATGACCTGGCCTCCACAATCACCCGACCTCAACCAAATTGAGATGGTTTGGGATAAGTTGGACCACAGAGTGAATGAAAAGCAGCCAACAAGTGCTTAGCATATGTGGGAACTCCTTTATGACTGTTGGAAATCATTCCAGGTGAAGCTGATTGAGAGAATGCCAAGAGTATGCAAAGGGTGGCTACTCATCAAGGCAAAGGGTGGCTACTTTGATGAATCTAAAATATGATTACTACATGATGTGTTCACTATTATTCTACAATTTAGAAAATAATACAAATAAAGAAAAAACCTTGAATGAGTAGGTGTGTCCAAACTTTTGACTGGTACTGTATATATAATAATATATTCTAATATTTGCAGATGCTTTTTCTTCTGTATTCCTGTCTCAGTCGAGTTTGTTGCACCCATGTCTGGCCTGCCAAAACTGTAAACAAAGGCCTGCTCTGTGCTTTCAACTAAAAGCAAAGGATCTCTCACATTGCAGACAGGGTGTTCCTGTAAACTACAAGAAGGCGGCAGCGAGCATTAAAGTTTCATCTCTTTTTTTATCTAGTGCAACATCAGACAATTTCAATCTTTTTACTGGAGGCAGCTGCTTGGGCTAATTGAGGATGACCACAGGGTGGATTCTATTGTGATTTTAATGCTTTCATTCATTTGCTCATCATCTCTTCCTCTCCTGGAAATCCTGAGGATATATATTCCATGGAGATGTCAGGCAAATGATCTTCTCAGGGCCGGTAAGAGTCTTCCACACAGTGACTCACAGAGAGCGGGAGAGAATGGAAGGCCGGTAGAGTGGACGGTCCCTGGGCTGCAATCTAATTGCCTCCAGCTTCCAGCCACTGGAGCCAGCAGTGTTAAAGCTCAAAGCCATCACTGCAAATGTTTGGAACCGCCATGCACTCATTCACATACTCTCAGAGACCCAAGGAATAACAGAGTGCGAAACAATGAAATATGAGTTTAGCACTCCATGTTGTCAAAAACAATAAGCAAAACAATACCTTATAAAGCCAATTCAGTGTCAGTTCCTTGGGATACCTTTACAGAGTCTAACAAAACATGACAAGGTAGGATTTCTATTGCAAATGACTTCAACATATTCCCTTATTCTTATCACTATAATCCTTTGCTGATTGACTGGGGTCCTTATCTATATTTTTAAGTTCATCAAAAGTAACCTGATACAACAATATCAGTATCAGGTTAATTTTTTATTCAGTTCTTGGGAAAATCCTGTTTTGGGGAATTCCTGTTTAATTCACACCAGACCCTTTCCTGATGCTCTCACTGCTTCCCCCGAAATCTCCAATCACCCCAAGTCTGTGATCCATTCCTTCAAGTGGCCAATCATGTCCAACAACAACACCGAATGCGAAAAGCCAACACCCTCTGGAGCTGTGCCATTCAGATTATTTGTCTGAGATCTATTGACTGTATCACATTAAAAGTCATTTGATGTTTTTTTAAATTATTATTAGCGTTTGGGTTTCATTGTTTTGGCTTCTTTTGCTGTAAGGTCTAACACTGATCTTGACAGCAAATATATCTGGTTGCTCAATGCATTGATGTCCATCAATAGTATGACCAAGCCTGTTAGTTTCAGCTGTTAGGATAATACCCTAATGACTCCTTGTGTTGTTCTCTACTTATGAACCGAAACATATGAATGTCCATCTTTCACAGCCTCATGCAGTGCTACACCAGTTTTTGTTCCTCGAAAGGCTGAACTTTTTCTCTTGCTGTATCGTATTATTAGGTTACGAAAGCAGAGCGACGTGAGAAAGAGGTGAAGCCAGTCCATAGCACTTATACTGAACAAAAATATAAACGCAACATGCAAAAAAGTTGAAAGGTTTTACTGAGTTAAAAGTTCATAATGTCTAATGAAATCAGTCAATTGAAATAAATTTATTAGTTCCTAATCTATGGATTTCACATGACTAGGCAGGGGTGCAGCCATGGGTGGACCTTGGAGGGCATAGGCTCACCCACTTGGCAGCCAGGGGTGCCAGGCCAAGCCAATCAGAATGGGTTTTACCCCACAAAAGGGCTTTCTTAAAGACATATATATTCTGTTTATATGTTTTGTTCAGTGTGTATCATAATGGTGAATAAGCAGTACATATTGAGTTACCGAGCACACGGGTCATACTAACTTAGCGGAGATTGAGAACCATAACAATGGCACAAAGCCCTTTGTCTATGGCTAAGAGACAGAGTTGCATGGCCGCCGGATCAAAACAACACATTTTTATATTCACAGCTTCTTTCAAAAGATAGCGGGCAGAAGCCCAAAAGCTCTGAAGTTATTACTCATGTGTGCTACTCAAATGAGGTATAAACTCTTCAAAACGGATCGCTGTGTACTTGTCTCCCTCTGTAAATAGAGCCGACACAGCGCTGCAGGTGCCAAGACAATACTGACGTTGCATTAGAAAAGGTCAAGTATGGGAGCTTTCAAAACATTCAATGTAGGACCTATGGTGTCTCCCAAGGACTCTTTTGAGACTTAGCCAATTCCTCATCACTTTCATGCTATACTAGTGATACCGTTGATGTTACCTACCACAGGGGAAAATCTGCACATGGATGGATGTCTAGGGGCATACAATTATTTTGCTCGACCAAAAAAGAACACAAAGACTAAGAATGTAAACCATGTCCCTTCAATAAATACATTTTCAGTAAAATTACCTTTCAAAGATAGCTATCCAGGGTTGACAGGTCACACACAAAATGTCCCAGCCCAATGGCTACTCATACTCTAACTAGCCAGGAAAAGAGTTAAATTGTGTCCGAAATTCTAGTGGTAACCCATAGTTGAATCTGAGATATTGCCTAGAACACCTGCACTCACTCACAGCTTGTTCTGGAGCTCTGAGAGAAGGAAAGAGTCTTTGAAAAGAATGTTAATGGTGTGCCCCTGTGACATTGCATTGGCACTACACAGCCTCCATCAGATCAGTTATAGAATTCTAGCAGTTTGACAATATCTCTCAATGTTAGCCTTGCTGCCTACATGCAACATACAGACATGCTACTGTATGGTAATGGTTGAACCTGAGCCATCTCCACGTGGGACCTACGGAAAATGACTAGGCAGGGGGCACAGAAGGCCGTGCCTAGGTCTGATGCAACCTGCAAAAGTCACTGCTCTTTGCAACATCTGTTTAAGCTCCACCACTTGGATGTCTTGTTGGGGTGGATTTGAAGGTCCGCCGGGCTCAGAATATCCCCTTGCTTATAAATGGTCGGTGGAAAAGACTGCCTTGAGACAACACCAAGGTCGGTAATTATCTGTTATTGTGTGCAGCTGTCTGGATAACCTAGCCTAGCGTTTGCTCAAGAAAAGACACGGGTAAGGGGAAATATAACCTTGTGCAAACTTTTGGCAAACATTCTGTATGTCAAGAAACGTTTGCCCTAGAATCATGTGTTTATTTTCACCAAGTCAACATTTTTAGGAAGTAAATACACCCTACATATGCTGAATAGAATATATTGAACATTGTGTGTCACCTTGCTTTATTTTCATATTTTATTAATTGCCCAGCAAAACAGATGGCTATTAGAGGGCCAGCGTATGTAGAATACAATATGAAAAACCTACTCCCTAGACAGTTGGATATAAGACATATTGCTACAGTACAATGCAGCGTTGTCTGGATCTTTACTGCTAGGCTACACACGTCAATAGGAGATGGATGACTCGTGGTAACACAGTCCAGACAGAGCTGCTGAGAGGATAAATCAGACAAATTTTACAGCCCAAATGAGTTGAGCCTCGTTAAAAAAGTCCTGGCAAAACAAAAAACATTCACCTACGTAAATTTGGAAGCATAATAATAAAAAAGCGAGACTCCCCGTTTTGTCCACTTTCATCCATAAGAATACATCCATGTCCATCAAGCCGCAAATCTGGTAGCCATTTCGGGAACGTATAACATCTGGGCCTGCCACCTGATACGAAGGAGCCAGTGCATAGGAAATATCTAATATTAATATTAATATGTCTGAGGACCAGATCCAGTTGCGGGGCCTGGCAGGGAGTCGGTCGATAACCTGCTTTGCTTTGAAACGCTGTGTCTTTGGTGGAAGCACCCAATATCCAGGCATAATACCATACATAAACATACTGTCATATGTATGATTTATTGAGATGGAACATGAGCATTGTGATTTAGTGTCCATGCTACATTGGGAGCAAAAAGTTTGTGTGAACCGAACGCCATTGTTTAAAGGCCTAGTGCAGTCAAAAATGTGTTTTTTTTATATATATATATATTTCCAAACTATGAGGTTGGAATAATACTGTGAAATTGTGAAGATGATGATAATGCCCTTTTAGTGTAACAGCTGTTTAAAAAGACTGCCTGAAATTTCTGCCTGTTTTGGTGGGATGGAGTTTTGACATGCCTGGTGACAACACATGGTGGGAAATGAGTTAATAGACCAATAATAAAGAGAGTTCAAAACCTCTCTGCCAATAACAGCTAGTTTTCAGTTTTCCCCTCCTCACTCAAGACCACTCTCAGACAGTCCGAGCAAAATTCTTGCTTGAGAAATTGCTCTTTGCTATGAAGCTATTTTGTTTTTAATTGAAAACAATTACAGTAAGGTACTTAATTGTTAACCAGAAATTATTTTATATTGAGATAAAAATGCCTGCATTGAACCCTTAACATTATGGTTGGAATGAGCACACTTAGAACTCCTAACTCACATTTTATGCTTTGGGTATCTCTCCAGCTAGTTCTTATGAGGAGCTAGATCATATTCTCTGTTCAAAGGTGAAGATGACCAAACAGAAGATGTGACAACAGGGAAATCCACTGTGGTTCACATAGACCATAAGAGTTTGTTCATAGTTGACTTACAGTTTACAGTACATTCAGAAAGAGTTCAGACCCCTTGACATTTTCCACGTTTTGTTACGTTACAGCCTTATTCTAAAATGGATTAAATTGTTCATCAATCTACACACGATACACAATAAGGACAAAGCATTATAAGTATTCAGACCCTTTATGGCAGCATTTACAGCCTCGAGTCTTCTTGGGTATGACGCTACAAGCTTAGCACAACTGTATTTGGGGAGTTTCTCCCATTCTTCTCTGCAGATCCTTTCAAGCTCTGTCTGGTTGAATGGGGAGTGTCGCTGCACAGCTATTTTCAGGTCTCTCCAGAGATGTTCGAATGGATTCAAGTCCGGGCTCTGGCTGGACCACTCAAGGACATTCAGAGACATGTCCCGAAGTCACTCCTGCGTTGTCTTGGCCGTGTGCTTAGGGTCATTGTCCTGTTGGAAAATGAACCTTCAACCCAGTCTGAGGTCCTGAGTGCTCTGGAGCAGGTGTTCATCAAGGATCTCTCTGTACTTCGCTCAGTTAATCTTTCCCTTGATCTTGACTCCCAGTCCCTGCCACTGAAAATCATCCCCACATCATGATGCTGCCACCACCTTGCTTCACCGTAAGGATGGTTCCAGGTTTCCTCCAGACATGACACTTGGCATTCAATCTCGGTTTCATCAGACAAGAGAATTTTGTTTCTCATGGTCTGAGAGTATTTAGGTGTCTTTTGGCAAACTCCAAGAGGGCTGTCATGTGCTTAGTATTGGCTTCCATCTGTCCACTCTACCATAAAGGCATGATCGGTGGACTGCTGCAGAGATGGTTGCCCTTCTGGAAAGGTCTCCTATCTCCACAGAGTAACTCTGGAGCTCTGTCAGAGTGACCATTAGGTTCTTGGTCACATCCCTGACCAAGGCCCTTCTCCCCTGATTGCTCAGTTTGGCGGGGCAGCCAGCTCTTGGAAGAGTCTAGGAAGAGTCTTCCAAACTTCTCCCATTTAAGAATGATGGAGGCCACTGTGTTCTTGGGGACCCTTCAATGCTGCAGAAATGTTTTGGTACCCTTCCCCAGATCTGTGCCTCGACACAATCCTGTCTCGGAGCTCTAAGGACAATTCCTTCGACCTCATGACTTGGATGTTGCCCGGACATGCACTGTCAACTGTGGGACCTTATATAGACAGGTGTGTGCCTTTCCAAATTGAGCACATGTGGACTCCAATCAAGTTGTGAAAACATCTCAAGGATGATCAATGGAAACAGGATGCACATGAGCTCTATTTCGAAGTCTCATAGTAAAGGGTCTGAATACTTACGTAAATAAGGTATTTCTGTTTTTCTTTTTAATAAATTTGCAAACATTTAAAAACATTTTTTTTGCTTTGTCATTATGGCGTATTGTGTGTAGATTGATGAGGGGAAAAAAATATTTCATAAAATATTTAATAAAATATGGATCAAGTAAAGGGGTCTGAATACTCTCCTAATGCACTGTATATACTGTACATCACCATAACCAAGCTGCATTTCACCTTAGCTGGGCTTATAATATTGGAGCCAAACAGGAGGTGCTGAATGACAAAAATGTACAAAACGAAGAAGACAATCAAGAGTTCCATTTCGTTGATGCGTTCCTAGAAATCACTCTCGGGTTACTCAACAGAAAACTATCACTCCCCAGTGAGAGCAGCCTTTTACAATATCTTTTTCTATAAATGTTGCTCATATCATTCACATTGACAACTTGTTTATGGTTAAGGAGGAGGAAATCTTAGTGAGTGAGGTATGGGACTAAAGCTATGCCTGTTTGCAGGTGCTTACAGATTTGGTGACATAGCACAGTGATACTCGTAATATTAGTCAGGAGGCCAAATTGGTCCCCTTGTGACATAATTATTCCATAATTATGCTTCCCGTACAATTCAATCACTTCACAGAACAGCATGACACAAATCATCCTAAACAAAGCATGCTTTAATTGTTGTATATATTATAAATAATAGAGTATTTACTTTTGGCCTATAACCTCAATGTTTTTTTTGTTCCCCACTTGCTCCATTAATCAAGTATCCGTCAAATAGCTAATTGTCTTGTAAAGGCCATATGAGGAAACTTTTTTTTTGAATTAAACCTTTATTTAACTAGGAAGAATGGGTTAACTGCCTTGTTCAGGGGCAGAATGACAGATTTTTACCTTGTCAGCTCTAACCACTAGGCTACCTGCCGCCCCATATGCAAAATTCTGATGAGCCTATCAAATGCTGATCGATTTCCAACCATACAGTACTATATGATGGAAAGAATCTACAACATCAGCGCAACTACACGTAGACCTTTTGGAGGGAGAGGTTCCGGAGCTTTTGAAATGACTTCCAGATTGAGGTTTTCTCCTATTTTGATTACAAACGCAGTAAACATGCCATGGAAAGTATTTCACAGACCATTGAAAGCAGCTTATGTCATGTCATTCAGGGCCTAGAGGATCATGAATGTCAATGTCAGTTAGAAGAGGGTGTGTCTGCCTTCTGAGCATTGTTCTTCTCTACATTTCTTCCTTCTAGGGAGTTTTTCCTGGTCACTGTACTTCTCATTCTGCCTGCTATTTGGGGTCTAGACGGGTTACTGTAAAGCACATTGTGGCAATTGCTGTTTTGAAAAAGGGCTTTATAAAAACATGACTGATTAATTGTTTGATTGTGCAATGCTTGTGGGCACTATGTTGGCCTACATTTCTGTGGACAGATCAAGAGGACAAAGGGAGTGTCTATTTCTGGTCCTGGGCTGCCTCAGGGGATGTAGAACTCATCACTTCAGTCAATTGTTTTGTGTCTGCCCAAGACTGTCCCTTCATCAACCCCTCAGGTCACCTCCGCCCCAAATCATCTGCTTTCCTAATTTGAACATCTTCCACTCTCATTCCATCCACTCTCACCCACTCTCTCCTCCTCCTGTGTCTTCTCTTTGCATTCCCACTCTTCCACTCCATCTGTTTTCTTTTTTTGCCATCTTTTTTATTAAATTGCTCTCTCTCCTTAACACTCCTCTCAAGGGTCACCTAATCGCTGTTCCTCACCCTTCCCCTTCTGACTGGATCTTTCTGTATTCTGAGCGGATGGCTACCACTGATTTCACAAGTGAATCAGGATGTTGGCGTTTCCTTTGAGGGGGGAGTCAGTAATAGAGATATATATCTCTCTGGCTGTTATGTGGTCCAGATGCACTAATTGGTGTCATCGGTCAATCAGCAGGTGTAAGCACGCAGTGTGTCCCTTTGTAATGGTGCTGTGGTTCCGTTTCTATAGATTAGTCACAGACACACATGCTGTATCCTTATCTCTTGGCCTCTAGCCTGCATTTCCGGCACATGTGTGCTCTCTGGCAAGGCATGGTAATACACAGCAGTCTGTAAAACTGGCACCATGGTTGATATCTTCAAAGCAGTCTTTGTTGTGGTGCTGAATGTTTTGGGGCATTGTCTGGGGGTTGTGGTCTCTGCGCCGGAACTAAGAGGCCTCTGGGCAGCCTGGGAAAGCCACAGCCCCGACCTTCTCGCTAAGGATGTCTAAAAAAAAAAATAGATGGAGACCCAGGCCAGTCGACGAGCGGCTTAGGTAACATTGTGACTCAAAGCACAAGGCACTATGACTTGAACGATGGTTCACAGCATGCACAGCCTTCTGAGAACATGTCAATGAGTCACAATGGATGTCTCCTGAATGACATTTCATTACTAGCCAGGTGGTGACAAACCTTTGTTTTATGTTTTATTTCGGGACCACGGTGGTGGTAGGAAGGTGTATGCCGGAGCAGGTGTTGATATCTCAAACATAGAAACAGCATGCAATTCTGTTGTGAACCTCAAACTGTTAGTATTTATGCTAATGCAAAAAATATGTCTAAGCGTCAGCCCCGCCCCCCAATTACACGTACAATCACATGAAAATGCCTAATGGACCTATGATGTCCTCCAGATTGGATTTTCCACAATCTAGATTTTTTTTAAATCAAATGTTCAAATATCTTCTTCTCATGAACCGTATTTCTGATTGACTCGAAACTCAGAATGTATCTTAAACATTACAATTACATTGCGAAATATGAAGCCGATTCCAGATTTCATTTTGGATTGGAGATGCTTAATGTGAGTCTGGAAAGAGAGTTTAGAGTCTAACCAGACACCTAGGTATTTGTAGTTGTCCACTTATTCTAAGTCAGAACCGTCCAGAGTAGTGATGCTCGCGGGCGGGCAGGTGCGGGCAGCGATCGGTTGAAGAGCATGCATTTAGTTTTACTTGCATTTAAGAGCAGTTGGAGGCCCCGGTAGAGTTGTATGGCATTGAAGCTCATCTGGAGGTTAGTTAACACAGTGTCCAAAGAAGGGCCAGAAGTATACAGAAGAGGTGGATCAGAGAATCACAAGCAAACAGGGGCGACATCACTAATGAACAGTCTATTGATGTACAGAATGACACAAATATTAATTTTCACAAAGTCTGCTGCCTCAGTTTGTATGATGGCAATTTGCATATACTCCAGAATGCTATGAAGAGTGATCAGATGAATTGCAATTAATTGCAAAGTCCCTCTTTGCCATGCAAATGAACTGAATCCCCCCAAAAACATTTCCACTGCATTTCAGCCCTGCCACAAAAGGACCAGCTAACATCATGTCAGTGTTTCTCTTGTTAACACAGGTGTGAGTGTTAATGAGGACAAGGCTGGAGATCACTCTGTCATGCTGATTGAGTTCGAATAACAGACTGGATGCTTCAAAAGGATGGTGGTGCTTGGAATCATTCTTCTTCCTCTGTCAACCATGGTTACCTGCAAGGAAACACGTGCCGTCATCAGTGCTTTGCACAAAAAGGGCTTCACAGGCAAGGATATTGCTGCCAGTAAGATTGCACCTAAATCAACCATTTATCGGATCATCAAGAACTTCAAGGAGAGCGGTTCAATTGTTGTGAAGAAGGCTTCAGGGAGCCCAAGAAAGTCCAGCAAGCGCCAGAACCGTCTCCTAAAGTTGATTCCGCTGCGGGATCGGGGCACCACCTGTACAGAGCTTGCTCAGGAATGGCAGCAGGCAGGTGTGAGTGCATCTGCACGCACAGTGAGGCGAAGACTTTTGGAGGATGGCCTGGTATCAAGAAGGGCAGGAAATAAGCCACTTCTCTCCAGGACAAACATCAGGGACAGACTGACATTCTGCAAAAGGTACAGGAATTGGACTGCTGAGGACTGGGGTAAAGTCATTTTCTCTGATGAATCTCATGTCCGATTGTTTGGGGCATCCGGAAAAAAAGCTTGTCCGGAGAAGACAAGGTGAGCGCTACCATCAGTCCTGTGTCATGCCAACAGTAAAACATACTGAGACCATTCATGTGTGGGGTTGCTTCTCAGCCAAGGGAGTGGGCTCACTCACAATTTTGCCTAAGAACACAGCCATGAATAAAGAATGGTACCAACACATCCTCCGAGAGCAACTTCTCCGAACCATCCAGGAACAGTTTGATGATGAACAATGCCTTTTCCAGCATGATGAAGCACCTTGCCATAAGGCAAAAGTGATAACTATGTGGCTCGGGGAACAAAACATCGATAATTGATATTAATTGACAGCATGCCAGAACAGATTGCAGAGGTCTTGAAAAAGAAGGGTCAACACTGCAAATATTGACTCTTTGCATCAACTTAATGTAATTGTCAATAAAAGCCTTTGACTCTCATGAAATGCTTGTAATTATACTTCAGTATTCCATAGTAACATCTGACAAAAAATATCTAAAGACACTGAAGCAGCAAACTTTGTGGAAATTAATATGTGTGTCATTCTCAAAATGTTTGGCCACGGCTGTATGTTTGTTTAGTCCATGTCTAATTCTGTGTTGTTGTATATGTCGAACTGCTTTGCTTTATCTTGGCCAGGTCGCAGTTGTAAATGGGAAGTTGTTCTCAACTAGCCTACCTGGTTAAATAAAGGTGAAATAAAAAATACCTATACACACTTATGGGATTTGGCCTAAAATGCCTTAATTTAAATGTTTCTTACAGAAGAAATATGGAATGCATAAGCATTGTATCAATTGAAATGTAACAGTTTAGAGATGATGGGATAATTATTAGACCAAAGTTGAGGACACAACAGTTCACCTGACAGAAGAATGAATCCAAACTTTACACTGTTAATTATGTGCATTTTACATTTACTGTACTTTTCACACCATTTGTTGATAACAAAATCTGAAAATACTCTGGATACATTCAGTAACCTGAAAATAATATTACTGGAAAATGTGGGGTAGGTGCAACGTAAGACAAAATAATGTTTGAGAGGACTAACTCCACACCTCTCCAAAGTGTGCACAGTTCCTAAGCATTTTCAATGCTCTTTTATGACTCAAAGAAGAGTCTTCAAATAAAAGTTTTATTTTTGCTTAGCGGTGCCATTGTGTAACAAGAGCAAGCACACTTGTAGTTGTTTTGAACGCAGCCCTACAATCTACCATCAGACAATTAATGCAATTGTTACACAAAACTTGCTTGGTGTCAACCGGTGTAGCTAAAATGAAGAAGGAATCATGCTTAGGATTAGGATGTCTGGGTAACCAGCAATAGATCAGCTATGTTCCTGGTCTGACTTGGGCCTACCCCAGAGAGAAAAATATCCCCAGCTGCTTGTTCCCGAAAGGGAAGGTAGAGCTGACAAATGCTGACTGCGTGTACCAAACGAAGGGTAGAAATGGGATAAGGAAAAAACACCATAGCGTAGTGCACTTGCAGAAAAAACATGACTTTCACATGTGATAACGTGATCGTTTGTGAAGTTAATGTGACGGAATGTAAAATCAACATGGGATAATATAAAACTACAAGTGAAAACAACATCTCATGGGAAATAAATGTGACAACATGGGAATGGAAGATTTATACATGTGAAACTGCAAATTAAACTTTTTTTCTAATGGAATGAAATGATATGGGGGTTTTAAAGTAAGGAACCTCCAACCAGAAGTAAGAAAGAGTGTACTGACTGTCATCTAGCTCGATAAAAATAGTTTTCTGTCAATAGTCCTGAAAAATATGGTTGGTAATGGAGCCAAGAAAACCTTTTCCCTTGTTTATCGTTATGAGAACAGGGGATTGTGTCAGGTCTTTTCTCTGCTTCACACACTTAGAGTGATGGCAGCTCCTGGTGGTAGTACTGAGGAGGTGCACACATGAGCCTGTTTTTACTGTGTTGCTTGTGCAATAGATTGTTAGAAGCGATCAATCCCGTAAGGCAAGGGAAGGGGGGGCATGGAGAATGGCAAATGGCAATCTGTCATCCTGATCTGTATGTCAGAAGAGACCGAAAAGAGAGCAGACATGCAGACTTTCTTCGCTGGCTAGAACCTGAAAAGGTGCCGAGGGGAGTGTCCAAGGAGGGATGGAACTTGTGGTTAATAGAGCACATCCTCTATCTTCTCATGTGGGAACTCTCATGAAAGTGCGCTGCTACACAGGGAATATTTTTAAACACCCACCATTGTCGCTTGAGACGGAGAGGGGGAGGGACGACTTACGTTAAACTAGAGAGAGAGAGGGTAGGGCAAGGAAGGATTTGCACACTATCCTCCACTGCCGCTTAGGGCTGTTCCCTAGGTTGATATGGTTAGCTTGCTTTACAGCTAGCTAGCCAGGTTAGCTTAAGCCTTGCAGTGTGATCTAGCCCCTTTGTTAGTGTGATTAGCAAGCTTTACAGCTAGCTAGCCAATTTAGCTAAAGCCTTGCGGCATGGGCTAACTTAGTTAGCTAAAGCCTTGCGGCCTGGGCTAACTAAGTTTCAGTAGCTAGCCGTATGACCGGAGACTGAGGAGTAGAAAATAAATTATACTTGAAACAAAATGTTGCTTTCAGTCAGTACTCAACACTATCGACAAGAGCCGAGGTCCTACGTTCGGCAGCGTTAACCTCACGGTTCACCTGAAAACAGTTCAGTAGGAAGAAAGGAATCTATTTGTGCTGAGTGCCTCAGTGAGTGTTGTCTATTCTGCAAGGAAAAGAGGTGAGAATGACCAGTTGGCAGGCCAGTGGTTCCTTATATGGAGGAGAGGGGCTCACCTCATTTGCCATTTAACATTTTTTAATTAGCCAAGTCAGTTAAGAACAAATTATTATTTACAATGACAGCCTACCCCAGCCAAACCCAGACAATACTGGGGCAACTGCACACTGTCCTATGGGACTCCTAATCACAGCCAGATGCAATGCAGCCTGGATTTGAACCAGGTACTTCAGTGACCCCTTTTGCACTGAATTGCAGTGTCTTAGACCACTGCACCACCCGGGAGCTCCAAGCTGTTTGACCTGTCTATCTCCAACAGATGCTGTGTGATTGGATACTTAGAGCCAGTGTTACGTGAGTCCTATCCCATATGTGAGACATTGAAACGACTATTTGAAATACAACCATTTTGAAGATCTCTCATAATATCAGACACTTCAAACTGGTTGAGGATTTGTGGTGCGATATCAAGCAGCAAGCTAGTGCCTGTTAATGTTCACTCCTTCTGACACCTACCAAATTTAAATCTGAGATAATAATAGATGGAATATCCTTGCTTTTCCAATCAAAAGCTTTTTGTGTATATCAATCCAAGTGTTTAGAACCAACAACCCATGGACATTACGGGAATGAACCTCTTGAGCGTCTCGTCCCATATGCGGGATCAAAATCCAGCGAAAACTCCTAGCGACATTAGCATAACGAAATGTAATAAAAAAAAAAATCAAATATAGGACTGTCTCATATAGTTTTATAGATACACCTCTCCTGAATCGACCCACGTCGTCCGATTTCAAAAAGGTTTTACAGGAAAAGCAAAACATTAGATTATGTTAGAGGAGTCCATCGTAAAAGCAGCAACATAGCCATTTTCCGACCAACCACATGTATCACAAATAACCAAAAAACAGCTAAATGCAGCACTAACCTTTTACAAACTTCATCAGATGACACACCTAGGACATCATGTTACACAATGCATGCATTCTTTTGTTCAATAAAGTTCATATTTATATATGAAAACAGCATTTTACATCGGCGTCTGACGTTGACTAACTATTTTCCCGTGAAATGCATCCCGGGAAACAGTGCTACAATTTACTGAATTACTATTCGAAAACATTTTTAAAATGTAATATTGTCATTCTAAGATTTATAGATGAATATCTCTTGAAAGCACCTGTCATACCAGATTTAAAAATAACTTTACTAGGTAATCACACTTAGTGATAAAAGGGGATGCGATACTCAGAAAATGAGCTAGTAAACCTAGCTCGGTGCCATCTTGGAACAATCGCATATCACATCTAATCTTGTATAATATTGTCAATAATCGCTTACCTTTAGTTGTCTTCATCAGAAAGCACTTCCAGAAATCCCAGGTCCACAACAGATGTATTTTCAGTCGAAAAAGTCCATCCTTTATGTTCCATTAGCTTGCTGTTGTTAGCGCGTCTGAAGGCTGTATCCAAATGCTCTGCCGTGCGCGGGACAGCCGTTTCGGAAAAAAATAAAAATTCTCCCATTTAGGTTCGTTCAAACATGTCAAACGTTGTATAACATAAATCTTCAGGGCCTGTTTCAACAAGAGAGCCAATAAGATTTGAGGGGGACGATTGTATTGTGTTTCAAAACGTTTCCAAAGGAGGGGGTAGCCAGGGCCGCCGGCGTCATAATGGTGATGGCCCTCCCCCTGTGAGCAAATTCCAACGCGTCTCATTCACTGAGTTTCGACAGTAGAAGGCTCAAAACACTTTGTAAAGACTGGGGACATCTTGTGGAAGCAATAGGAAGTGCTCAATGAACGATAGCTCACGGTGTGAATAATAGGCAACGACGTGAAGTTGAGTCCACAATTCAGAATTCCACTTCCTGTTTCAATCGGTCTCGGGGTTTTGACTGCCATATGAGTTCTGTTATACTCACAGACACCATTCAAACAGTTTTAGAAACTTTAGGGTGTTTTCTATCCACAGGTATTAATTATATGCATATCCTAGCTTCTGAGTTTGATTAGTAGGCCATTGAAAATGGGCACGAATTTTTTCCAAAATGCGCTGTGGCGCCCCCTATCCTAGGGTAACGTCAAGAGATTAAACACTTGCTTAGGTCCAACCTCTGATCTTTCCAAACATTATAAATGCTAAAACAAGGCACTGTGGGGACTGACCTATGGTTCGGAGAACACCTGCTCAATGCTGTTGATGGGGCCGCAGGGCACGCCTGTCCTTTCAAATGTCCTCAGTCACACATCCATCACCTCTTCCAAGAACCTGGGAGTGGGGAAGGAAGAATAATGGAGGGTTGTAGTTTGAAGGGACCACAAAGTGAAGCTTTCAAGGAGTTGGAGGCCACAGCTGGAGCTGATCCAGAGACACAACAACTGCTGCAAAAATGTGAGACGTATGTGGTCATATGTAGGCCCTGAGCTTAGCCTCCTGCCTTGGCCCCAAGCACAGAATATCCTAAGATAGCAAGAGAGTGAGACACTCTCTCTCTTTTGGTCTTTACCCATAACCCCGAGCAGACTTTCCCTCACTAACACACACACACAGACACACACAAAAGCATGTGTGCACAAACACAGATGCATTGGCATACACACATGGATGTTAGGATAAAGACACTCTCAGAGCCCCTTCATCCACTGCCAAATGCACACGAACAATCTGCATTTTGTGCAAACAAAGAAAAATATGCTCCCAAAACCAATGCACTGCTGCCCAATAAGGCCTAGCAGCTGACAACTGCTTTGCGTGACATGATTTCATTCCAGCTGGCGACGAGGATGTCCCATGTGGGACGCAACGATAGGCTGCATGTATTTCACATACTGTTCAGACACAGTCATGTAACGAGCCACCCTCCTCCAGTGGTGTTTGATAGCATCCACTTCGCTGAACGCCTCTGATCCCATCACACCCCTTGACCCATTCGAGAGCCTACAGTCAACTGGGCCCAGGGCCCAACTAGGGCTTTTCATCACCAAGCGACTGGGAAGGGAGGGCAGATGAAAACCTCTGTGTGCGTGGTCTCCATGTCTTGTTGCCTTTCCATATGCCACATCTGTTACAGCCTCTCTGGACAAGCTGAGGACTTGCAGACTTACCGAAGAAGACATGAATATGGCATGTTTGCCCTGACTCAGACATTTTTTGACTATGTTTACTGTGAAGGACAAGGCATCACCTCTGGGAGAAGATGTGAAGCAGCTCTTGCAGGTGCTGCACTCTGTGTGTTTCTCTTGTACTTGGGTTCCTCTGACAGATGATTCAGGCCCAGCACCTGGGAATACAAAGTCAATACCAAGTCAATTGGAAAGGACTCTGGGTGACAGTTCAGTGATACAATAATACTTGTTAAATTCTGCTAACCCTAGTAGCAAACTTTGTTAGGAAAGATTAACTAGAAGAATTACAAGACTATGTATTTTATGCTGTAAACTGTTTGATTAACTCTGAGAGGATGTCAATGTGTGTGTGGGTGGTCATGCTAATTACTTTGCCCGCAGTCACAACCAAGTATCCATCCTTGGTTCTGAAATTCTGAAAACAAGGGAATAGTATAATGAAATAGACAGTGGATAACATATTGTCTGGTGTTTGTGATCCTGACTTCTCTGTAAATTACTGGTGAAATTCTACCCCTAAGTCTAGCCCTACACCGTCTTCACATGTTGTTGCCTTAGAATTTAATCAAAACAATGGATTAAAATGGATATTTTCCCTTAGGATCTACACAACTTACTCCACATTTTCAAAGTGAAATAAAATTATAGAAAATGTTCAAAATTCATAAAAAATAAAGATGTATTAATTGCGAATGTTTTCACACCCCAGAGTTAATATTTTTTATTTTTTTATCCGTTATTTTACCAGGTAAATTGACTGACAACACGTTCTCATTTACAGCAACGACATGGGGACTAGTTACAGGGGAGAGGAGGGGGATGAATGAGCCAATTGTAAACTGGGGATTATTAGGTGACTGTGATGTTTTTTTGAGGGCCAGATTGGGAATTTAGCCAGGACACCGGGGTTAACACCCCTACTCTTACGATAAGTGCCATGGGATCTTTAATGACCTCAGAGAGTCAGGACACCCGTTTAACATCCCATCCAAAAAACAGCATCCTACACAGGGCAGTGGGATATTTTTTAGACCAGAGGAAAGAGTACCTCCTACTGGCCCTCCAACACCACTTCCAGCAGCATCTGGTCTCCCATCCAGGGACTGACCAGGACCAACCCTGCTTAGCTTCAGAAGCAAGCCAGCAGTGGTATGCAGGGTGGTATGCTGCTGGAAGCACCTTTAGCGGCCATTACAGCTGTGAACAATATTATTCAAACCTCTGATTTTAAAAAATATATATTTCTCTCCATCTGCCGGATGCATGAGCCTTAGGCTGTAGCCTGAACCTATTAATTTGTTTAATAACGGACACTCCTTACCTATTTTGTGTCTAGCTGTTTTAAAAAAAACTTTGCCTATATTCCCATCACTCTCCATTTGTTACGCTATGAAAATGACTTTGGGCTATAGGCTACGCTTTCATCGTTTTATGCATGGCTTTCTCCCGATCAAACAATGAATCTAACAGAGATCCATCTCCAAAAGTTGTTTGAATAGCCTAAAAACATAAGGTAGCCGGGGTCTAATAATGACAGAGAACCAACAATAGACCTATCAATAGACTATAGAAAAATCAAATGACAAGTTTAAGCTTATTAAGAAATGAATTATCTATGCGTGATGCGGAAATCCCTCCATGTGAGGTTGAAAACCAAACGGCCAATTACATATCCTCCTACACTCTTAGAAAATGTGTTATTTTTTTAACACATTTGTGTGTCTATTTAGGGATGATTTCTTAAAAAAAATTTAACACTATCGACATGAGCCAAAGTCCTACCTTGTGTCATATGAAACAAATACTGTACATGCAAAATATTCTTCATGAAAGATTTCAAACTTGTCGGATATTCAGTCCAGGGAAACCAACCCAAACAATGTTGTACAAGAGATACAAGAGAACAGACTGTGGTTTGATATGGTAGCCATTTACTCAAAAGAAATGACCTCTACCATAGACCAGTTAAACTAGTACAACACTTCCACTCACTAACTGAAAGCCACGTCCCCACTAAGCCATGCCTCCAATATAATTTCCTAGTGTGCCAAGTTACTACCATGCTTGTATTTGTTAGTGACAGAGATATGGTTGTTCAACTTGTACATTTTCAGTCCTGTGGCTATCACCAGGCAAATGTTATCATTAAAATGAATCTCTTTATGACAGTACATATCTCGTGATTTATTTTGAGGCCTCTTTTTAGCCTTAAACTGTAGGGTTGCACAATTCCATTAACTTTCCCAAAATTCCCAGAAATCCTGATTGAAGGTTTCCAGATGTCCTGCTTATTCCCTCCTATTTACTGGAAGTTTCCAAATGGAATTTCTGGAAATCCTGGGAAATGTGGAAAAATATCCGGAACTTTGCAACCCTACCCACAAGTCACATTACACATGAAGTTTAATTAATATTGTAATCCAGCCACTAATCATGTTTCCATCCAGTGTTTATGTGAGTAAATTCATGCCGTATTAAAAAAAATCATGGCAGCTACAATTTTATAAATGCTGACAGATAATTTGTTAGTTCAACATTGTGAGATCTTTTAATGTTGGTAAAATGAATTATGCGAGGAATGGTGATGGAAACACCTTTATGTGCAAATATTGATATAATAATCATCATATTTGTCACGTCCTGACCAGTATTAGGGATTATTTGTAATTGTAGTTTGGTCAGGACGTGGCAGAGGGTATGTTGTTTATGTGGTTCGGGGTGGTGGTTTATTTAGTAGGGTGTTTGGTTAGTTAGTTCCGGATTATTGTCACGTCCTGGCCAGTATAAGGGTTCATTGTTATTGTAGTTTGGTCAGGACGTGGCAGAGGGTATTTGTTTTATGTGGTTCAGGGTGGTGTGTTAGTTAGGAGGGCGTTTGATTTATTATTTACGGGTTTTGAGTTGTGGTCTATGTTTATGTATTTCTATGTGTAGTCTAGTGAGTGTGTTTCTATGTTGAGTTAATTGGGGTGGACTTCCAATTGAAGGCAGCTGTTTGGTGTTGCCTTTGATTGGATGTCCTATATTAGTTGGGTGTGTTTGTCTTGTATTTGTGGGAGATTGTTTTTGCATTGCGTGTTTTTTGTGAACCTGCAAAACTGTCATTTGTCGTGCTTATTGTTTTCTTGTTTTTTTCGTGTTCAACGTTCGTTAATAAATTAAGAAAATGAACACCAACTCTGCTGCATATTGGTCCACCTTTTCAGACGACGATTTCGCTATATCGTCCTCCGATGAAGAAAGCCGTGACAGAATCTCCCACCAAACCAGGTCCAAGCACCAGAGGAAGGAGCAGAGGAATTGTGATTTGGACAATTGGGAGAGATGGACATGGGAGCAGGTTATGGCCGGAGAAGGCCCATGGAGTAAGGCTGGTATGGACCGGGAACGTTTCCGAGGGACACGACTGGCGTATAAGCACGAGAGGCACCCCCAATAAAAAAAATTGGGGGGGGCACGGGTAGTTTGGCTAGGCCTAGGAAGAGCCGGAAGCCAGCTACCCGTGGTTATATGGAGGAGCGTATGAGGTGGAGAGCGCCATGTTTCGCTGAGGAGCGCACTCTCACCCATACGCACGCACAGTCCGCTGCGCGTTATTCCAGCCCCTCGCAGGTGCCGTGCTAGAGCGGGCATCCAGCCTGGTAGGAGGATGCCTGCGCAGCGCATCTGGGCGCCGGTACGCCTCCGAGGACCAGGCTACCCAACTCCCGCTCTACGCACGGCTACCATCAGGCCCCTGCACAACCCAGTCCGCCCTGTACAAGCACCCCGCTCGTGCAGGGCTACTAGTTCCATCCATCCAGGAAGGGTTGTGCAGGAGGTAAGATCAAGACCGCCTGTGCGCCTCCATAGCCCTGGGTTTCCAGCTCCTGTCTCTCGTGCGGACCCAGAAGTGCGTCAACCCAGTCCGACTCATCCTGTTCCCGCTCCCCGCACTAGCCTGGAGGTGCGTGTTCCCAATCTGGTACGCCCAGTACCAGCACCACGCACCAGGCTTCAAGTGCGTAAACCCAGCCTCGCCAGTCAACAGTCACCAGAGCTGCCCGCCAGTCAACAGTCACCAGAGCTGCCCGCCAGTCAACAGTCACCAGAGCTGCCCGCCAGTCAACAGTCACCAGAGCTGCCCGCCAGTCAACAGTCACCAGAGCTGCCCGCCAGTCAACAGTCACCAGAGCTGCCCCGAACCGCCGGAGTGGCCAGACTGCCCCGAGCCGCCGGACTGGCCAGACTGCCCCGAGCCGCCAGACTGGCCAGACTGCCCCGAGCCGCCAGACTGGCCAGACTGCCCCGAGCCGCCAGACTGCCCCGAGCTGCCAGACTGGCCAGACTGCCCCGAGCTGCCAGAGTGGCCCGACTGCCTGGAACGGCCAGAACCGGAGCCACCTCCTGATATAGGTGGGTTGGGGAGGGGGGGTGTAGCACAGTGCCGTCGTTGACGGCAGCCACCCTCCCTTCCCTCCCTTTTAGTAGAGGGGAATTTTTGTTTTGTTGTTTGGGGTTGTGTTTTTTGTTTGTTTTTTAAGGTGCTTCCGGGGTTAGCACCTTTAAGGGGGGGGGGTACTGTCACGTCCTGGCCAGTATAAGGGTTCATTGTTATTGTAGTTTGGTCAGGACGTGGCAGAGGGTATTTGTTTTATGTGGTTCAGGGTGGTGTGTTAGTTAGGAGGGCGTTTGATTTATTATTTCTGGGTTTTGAGTTGTGGTCTATGTTTATGTATTTCTATGTGTAGTCTAGTGAGTGTGTTTCTATGTTGAGTTAATTGGGGTGGACTTCCAATTGAAGGCAGCTGTTTGGTGTTGCCTTTGATTGGATGTCCGATATTAGTTGGGTGTGTTTGTCTTGTATTTGTGGGAGATTGTTTTTGCATTGCGTGTTTTTTGTGAACCTGCAAAACTGTCATTTGTCGTGCTTATTGTTTTCTTGTTTTTTTCGTGTTCAACGTTCGTTAATAAATTAAGAAAATGAACACCAACTCTGCTGCATATTGGTCCACCTTTTCAGACGACGATTTCGCTATATCGTCCTGCGACGAAGAAAGCCGTGACAATTATGTTCTGTGTTAGTATTTCTATGTTCTTTCTGGTTAGTTGTATATCTATGTCTAGTTAATTGGGATTGAACTCTCAATTGGAGGCAGGTGTTTTCTAGTTCCCTCTGATTGAGAGTCCTATATATGGGTATGTGTTTGGTTTAGTGTTTGTGGGAGATTGTTTCTTGTTTTGCTGTGTGTGCGCGCGCCTGACAAGACTGTCTAGACCGTTTTTGTATACGTGTTTATTTTGGTTTTTCCTACTTTGTCCGTAATAAAGAAGATGAGTATACACTTCCCTGCTGCATTTTGGTCCTCTCCTTACGACAACCGTGACAATATGAAAGTAAACTAGGAGTCACACAATGATATGGCTCTGGAAACCATGCAGTTAATGCTTGATTGCCATTTGACAAATACAAATATTCTCGCACTTATCCATAGTTCACATGAAAATCTGCTGCCAATTGGATAGAAACCTAGCTAGTATTAGGATATCCAACAGTTAGAATTTGTATTCACCGGTCAACCTGCATTCAGAATGATTGCCAGATTTTGTTACATTGTGAGACTACCTAACCCATTTAAACTAGAACAACCATTTCAGTAATGGGTGCAAAAAATGTAACTGTTTGGAATAGTTTAGATAAATATAAACTCAGCAAAAAAAAAGAAACTCACTGTCAACTGCATTTATTTTCAGCAAAATTAACATGTGTACATATTTGTATGAACATAAGATTCAGCAACTGAGACATAAACTGAACAAGTTCCACAGACATGTGACTAACAGAAATGGAATAATGTGTCCCTGAACAAAGGGGGGGTCAAAATCAAAAGTAACAGTCAGTATCTGGTGTGGCCACCAGCTGCATTAAGTACTACAGTGCATCTCCTCCTCATGGACAGCACCAGATTTGCCAGTTCTTGCTGTGAGATGTTACCCCACTCTTCCACCAAGGCACCTGCAATTTCCCGGACATTTCTGGGGGGAATGGCCCTAGACATCACACTCCGATCCAACAGGTCCCAGACGTGCTCAATGGGATTGAGATCCAGGCTCGTCGCTGGCCATGGCAGAACACTGACATTTCTGTCTTGCAGGAAATCACGCACAGAACAAGCAGTATGGCTGGTGGCATTGTCATGCTGGAGGGTCATGTCAGGATGAGCCTGCAGGAAGGGTACCACATGAGGGAGGAGGATGTCTTCCCCATAATGCACAGCATTGAGATTGCTTGCAATGACAACAAGCTCAGTCCGATGATGCTGTGACACACCGCCCCAGACGATGACGGACCCTCCACCTCCAAATCAATCCCGCTCCAGAGTTCAGGCCTCGGTGTAATGCTCATTCCTTCGACGATAAATGCGAATCTGACCATCACCCCTGGTGAGACAAAACCGCGACTCGTCAGTGAGAGCACTTTTGCCAGTCCTGTCTGATCCAGTGACGGTGGGTTTGTGCCCATAGGCGACGTTGTTGCCGGTGATGTATGGTGAGGACCTGCCTTACAACAGGCCTACAAGCCCTCAGTACAGCCTCTCTCAGACTATTGCGGACAGTCTGAGCACTGATGGAGATTGTGCGTTCCTGGTGTAACTTGGGCAGTTGTTGTTGCCATCCTGTACCTGTCTCGCAGGTGTGATGTTCGGAGGTAACAATCATGTGCAGGTGTTGTTACATGTGGTCTGCCACTGCGAGGACGATCAGCTGCCCGTCCTGTCTCCCTGTAGCACTGCCTTAGGCATCTCACAGTACGGACATTGCAATTTATTGCCCTGGCCACATCTGCAGTCCTCATGCCTCCTGGCAGCATGCCCAAGGCACGTTCACGCAGATGAGCAGGACCCTGGGCATCTTTCTTTTTTTGTGTTTTTCAGAGTCAGTAGAAAGGCCTCTATAGTGTCCTAGGTTTTCATAACTGTGACCTTAATGGCCTACCGTCTGTAAGCTGTTAGTGTCTTAACGACCATTCCACAAGTGCATGTTCATTATTGTTTATGGTTCATTGAACAAGCATCGGAAACAGTGTTTAAACCCTTTACAATTAAGATCTGTGACGTTATTTGGATTTTTACAAATTATCTTTGAACGAGAGGGTCCTTAAAAAGGGGTTTCTTTTTTGCTGTGTTTGTTATTTATATTTCTGTAGCATAAGATTGAGTTAAAAACGTTTATATACACTGCTCAAAAAAATAAAGGGAACACTTAAACAACACAATGTAACTCCAAGTCAATCACACTTCTGTGAAATCAAACTGTCCACTTAGGAAGCAACACTGATTGACAATACATTTCACATGCTGTTGTGCAAATGGAATAGACAACAGGTGGAAATTATAGGCAATTAGCAAGACACCCCCAATAAAGGAGTGGTTCTGCAGGTGGGGACCACAGACCACTTCTCAGTTCCTATGCTTCCTGGCTGATGTTTTGGTCTCTTTTGAATGCTGGCGGTGCTTTCACTCTAGTGGTAGCATGAGACGGAGTCTACAACCCACACAAGTGGCTCAGGTAGTGCAGCTCATCCAGGATGGCACATCAATGCGAGCTGTGGCATGAAGGTTTGCTGTGTCTGTCAGCGTAGTGTCCAGAGCATGGAGGCGCTACCAAGAGACAGGCCAGTACATCAGGAGACGTGGAGGAGGCCGTAGGAGGGCAACAACCCAGCAGCAGGACCGCTACCTCCACCTTTTTGCAAGGAGGAGCAGGAGAAGCACTGCCAGAGCCCTGCAAAATGACCTTCAGCAGGCCACAAATTTGCATGTGTCTGCTCAAACGGTCAGAAACAGACTCCATGAGGGTGGAATGAGGGCCCGACGTCCACAGGTGGGGGTTGTGCTTACAGCCCAACACCGTGCAGGATGTTTGGCATTTGCCAGAGAACACCAAGATTGGCAAATTCGCCACTGGCGCCCTGTGCTCTTCACAGATGAAAGCAGGTTCACACTGAGCACGTGACAGACGTGACAAAGTCTGGAGACGCCGTGGAGAACGTTCTGCTGCCTGCAACATCCTCCAGCATGACCGGTTTGGCGGTGGGTCAGTCATGGTGTGGGATGGCATTTCTTTGGGGGGCCGCACAGCCTGACTGCCATTAGGTACCGAGATGAGATCCTCAGACCCCTTGTGAGACCATATGCTGGTGCGGTTGGCCCTGGGTTCCTCCTAATGCAAGACAATGCTAGACCTCATGTGGCTGGAGTGTGTCAGCAGTTCCTGCAAGAGGAAGGCATTGATGCTATGGACTGGCCCGCCCGTTCCCCAGACCTGAATCCAATTGAGCACATCTGGGACATCATGTCTCGCTCCATCCACCAACGCCACGTTGCACCACAGACTGTCCAGGAGTTGGCAGATGCTTTAGTCCAGGTCTGGGAGGAGATCCCTCAGGAGACCATCCGCCACCTCATCAGGAGCATGCCCAGGCGTTGTAGGGAGGTCATACAGGGACGTGGAGGCCACACACACCACTGAGCCTCATTTTGACTTGTTTTAAGGACATTACATCAAAGTTGGATCAGCCTGTAGTGTGGTTTCCCACTTTAATTTTGAGTGTGACTCCAAATCCAGACCTCCATGGGTTGATAAATTGGATTTCCATAGATTTTTTGGGTGTGATTTTGTTGTCAGCACATTCAACTATGTAATGAAAAAAGTATTTAATAAGATTATTTCATTCATTCAGATCTAGGATGTGTTGTTTAAGTGTTCCCTTTATTTTTTTGAGCAGTATATATATATATATATATATATATATATATATATATATATATATATATATATATATATATATATATATACATACATATATACACACACCTGCAGTAGAGCATGCTGGGAAATATGATAATAGAACAAATTTGCCTAACTAGACTATCTTCTTGAAAACTTGTCTGAGATTATATTTTGCATTGTATGTTTTATAAATCAGGGCTAAAATGTTGCCATTTCCACTCAGCATTAGCCTCAAATGGTCACCTCGTCCAGATAGAGAAAATGTAACTTATTTCTTGTTTGGTATTCCTCCAGTTGAGGCTCACTCCAGGCTGTCAGTTGAAGGCCAGGGTGTGGGGCCGTGGCATAGACGCAAGAAGACTTTGGATCCGCAATGTGATTGGTCAATAATCTAACACATCTCGAGTGTGTTGTATGGTTTTCAGTAGTGATGTTACGTTTGATACCGGAGCTCCGAGGCATGCTTCGTAATCGCTAAGCAGCTAACGTCGAAGCATGCTTCACCATAAGGATGGTGCCAGGTTTCCTCCAGACATGCCACAGAGAAATTCTAGAGATCTATCAGAGTGACCATCGGGTTCTTGGTCACCGCCCTGACCAAGGCCCTGTCCCCAAATTGCGCAATTTGGCCTGGCAGCCAGCTCTCGGAAGAGTCTAATGGGGTATTGCATGTAGATTGTTGAGGATTTTTATTTATTTAATCAATTTTAGAAATAAGGCTGTAATGTAACAAAATGTGAAAAAAGTCAAGTGGTCTGAATACTTTCTGAATTGTATTCATATTTACAGATGACATACAAAGTTGTTAAAAAGGAACATGAACATTTTACAGAAGGAATTTCTGCCAAAAAAAATGCATTTTAGTAAATAAAAAAAGATTACGTTCAAATGGCTTTCGTATAGTGACCCGCAAATTATGCCTGGTTTCCTGAAACGGGTCACTTAAATATACTGAAATAAAAGAACTCTGAAATGTTCGATACACACAAAAAGCTTATTTCTCTTGTGCACAAATTAGTTTGTATCACCGTTTGTGAGCATTTATACATTGCCAAGATAATCCATCCACCTGACAGGTGTGGCATATCAAGAAGCTGATTAAACAGCATGATCATTACGCAGGTGCACCTTGTGCTGGGGACAATAAAAGGCCAATCTAAAATATGCAGTTTTGTCACATAACACAATGCCACAGTTGTCACAAGTTTTGAAGTAGCTTGCAATTGGCATGCTGACTGCAGGAATGTCTACCAGAGGTGTTGCCAGAGAATTGAATGTTCATTTTCTTACCATAATCCGCTTTAAATGTTGTTAAGAGTATTTGGCAGTATGTCCAACCAGCCTCACAACCACAGACCACGTGTAACTACGCCATCCCAGGACCTCCACATCTGGCTACTTTACCTGCGGTATCATCTGAGGGGGACTCATGACAGCCTGCTTGGAGTTCTCAGACCATGAGAATGAAGATTATCTGGTCTGATGAAACCAACATTCAACCCTTTAGCCTGAATGCCAAGCGTCACATCTGGACGAAACCTGGCACCCTCCCTATGGTGAAGCATGGTGGTGGCAGCATCATGCTGTGGGAATTTCTTCAGTGGCAGGGACTGGGAGACTAGTCCGGATCGAGGCAAAGATGTTTGGAGCAAAGTGCAGAGAGATTTTTTATGAAAACCTGCTCCAGAGAGCTCAGAACCTCAGACTGGGGCGAAGATTCACCTTCCAACAGGACAACGACCCTAAGCACACAGCCAAGACAATGCAGGAGTGGCTTTGGGACAAGTCTGTGAATGCCCTTGAGTGGCCCAGCCAGAGCCCGGACTTGAACCCGATCAAACATCTCTGGAGAGACCTGAAAATAGCTCTGCAGCAGCGCTCCCCATCAAACCTGACAGAGCTTGAGAGGATCTGCAGAGAAGGATAGGAGAAACTCCCCATGTAAAGGTGTGCCAAGCTTGTACTTTCATACCCAAGAATACTCAGGGCTGTAATTGCTGCATTAGGTGATTCTACAAAGTACTGAGTAAAGGGTCTGAATACTTATGTAAATATCATATTTCAGTTTTTATTTTAATAAATTAGCAAACATTTCTAAAAAACTGTTTTTGTTTTGTCATTATGGGGTATTGTGTATAGATTGATATGGGGAAAAAACGATTTAATCAATTTTAGAATTAGGCTGTAGCCTTAGACAATGTGGAAAAAGTCTAGGGGTCTGAATACTTTTCGAAGGCACTGTTCTGTATGTGTTGACTGAATATACACAAGTGATGTTTGCTAAATTCACAAATTGATGGCGAAGCCATGAAGCCTCAACTACTAAGCACAGATAAAATAAGGTTTCACATATTTTCAAGACCTGAGCTATTTAATGTATGGGTTTTATTTATTACATTATCTTCTGGATTGTTACCGAACAGATAACAACAATAGAAATAATAATCTGGTTGCATTGAGAGTCAGGCAGAGAATGGAGTGAAAGTGCACTGTAAGTACTCAACAATGCTGTCGGCCAAGTGTAAATGGTTTAGCAGCCTTTCCAATGAATTGGAATACCAAATAAGCCATCCACCCTTGACGGGCTATCAGCAGGACAATAGACTTTTGCCGAATTTAGGGTATTTAAATGTATTAATGGCTGTTTGCGAGGCATGTCAGTTCACCCATCTCTTTACATAGCCAACCAAATGCACTGTTATCTAACCACATCTGGATGGATCAATAACACATTACTGTGGGAATAAATATCACTGAATGACAGAAATATTGGAATAAAGTAGGCTAATGCAATTGAAGGCAACAAATTGTTACTTACTGAAACACCCAAAGTCATCCAATTGTTATAATAAGATTTGAAGCAATTGCCTATCCGCATGTGGTCAACTATTTCAGCACCCTTTCGCACTGCTTTGAGACAAGCATGGGGACTGGTCTTGATAAATCAAACAGATTTTTATTTTCACTGAATCTCTGTTTGGGTATTGGTCAGCCTACAATTAGGGTGTGGAAATGTTAGGATTATTTTGCTCTTCACTCGCAGTCGCTTAGTAGCCTAGGCCTACTCCCGACTGGTCACATTGTACAGTGCCATATTTTACTAACGGAAACCCTGAGGCATACATAGGCTACTGTAAAATGCATTTTTGTTGTTCTTGGAATAGAAACACCATAAAATTAATCAGTTTAATTAAGCAACATTTATAACAGTATAGACAGCACAACAAATACAATAATAATTTACGAACAAATTATAATCAATATAGTCTGTTTTAAAGTCTTTAGTACAGACAATATTAAAAACAGTCAAATGCATTCGTGAATTCAATCGCTTTAGCCGACATGTTGCACTTTAATTATTCAAGGCTCCCTTTGTTATTTTGTTTTATAACTAAAATGCTTGACTGTATTTAAAGACATGGATGACTTTTATTCTGTGTGATAACATGCACAAATTAATGAATGATTGATTGATTGATATGCTGTATATTGAAGTAGGCCTTTATGCCAATAAGTAAATTATACTAAAACAGCTACAGTAAACAGACTCTTAGGCCGACATGGATGTCGATTATGGCAGCCCCCCGCACCTCTCTGATTCAGAGGGCTTGGGTTAGATGCGGATGACACATTTCAGTTGAATGCGTTCAGTTGTACAACTGACCACATATCCCCCCCTTTCCTTTTTTACAGCTCCATGTCATTTCAATAACTTAGCTTCTCAAAGATGCCCTCTGGTGGTCGAACTAGCATTAATGGCAACAATGGCTGACAGTAAATACAGTGATGTCATGCACTCCAACGTGCCATACCATTCTGCAGCATCCCGCAAGCTGTGCTGCTGTATGACACAACTTTTAAAGGAATAACCACTGTAAGTAACTAGCTAGCAAACATAAAAACGGTTTGCATGAAACGTCAACAGCCCTATGTAAGTCAAAAGCTGAAACTTCAAAAAAGTTAACAATCCCTTTAAGTAAGTCTGGTTGTCTGGTCATTTGGCACCGAATACTTTGGCAGCTGTGACTAGATATGGTAACAGTATCTAAACAATAATGTATGGTCCTTGCTATCCGGGATGCTTGTTACCCCACTGAATTTTACATTTTAAATGATTAAGGTAAGGGTTAAGGTTAGGGTAGGGAGGTCCGAAGGATCCCTGATAGCACTAACCAATAAGGTATGGAGGTTTGGAGCTGAGCTGGGCCAAGAAGGCCACATGGCTTGGGAATCTTTGACTGACCCAAAATCAGTCTGAGAAGAAACCTCAGAAGCAATCTCAGTCTTTGGCAAAGGATGGGGCACAATCAGTGAAACATTTTTTCAGGACGCTAACGATATGAAAAACTTCTTCATTTAAGACTTAAATTACTTTGATTGGCCCTAGAGTCATGAAACATATTGAAATTAATAGAAAATAACTGCAATTTACTGTAGATACAAGGTTTGTCCAGGACAATGTGTGCCACAGCTTGCCACTTACAATATAACAACATATGGGAATGTTCTGCATTAATTATCTGGTGTAAGGTGCAAATCAAAACTCAAATGATGATATAATCTTGACGATATAATCTTGAAGCACATTCAAAACAGTATGGGTGTGGATGCGGAAGTAAAGCAGAAAGGGTCATCCCTTTCACATCGTATTGTTAACTGTTGCAGAGGCAGAGCACCAGACCAACAATAAGGCTACAGAAACGATTTCCTATGAGGGGTCCTTCTGAGTTCTCCCACTTCTGTGGAACCAGTTTAATGCCTCCTCGTCCTCAAACGTCACAAGTCAATAATACACACAGCTACGGGCAAAGAGTTAAAAACATGAGGAGAGGGCAAGAACCCGTCTCCTTGATCCTAAAACTGGATACCCTGTTAAGCAGGCCTCCTTCCCTTATGTGTGGACCGGGGCTGGCCGCACTGCACATAAAACACAGCTCAACCATAATCCAAATCAAAGCCACTCTTTTATTCCAGACCCATGGAAGAATTACATTGTGGGTAGAATGTACACACAGGGACTGCTGCTATAACGGCCAAATATCCATCCTCTGGCCTTAATATCCCGTTCAGACAATGAGACCTAACCCAGTGAATTTACATTCTTCATCCTACCTAAAACAGATGTGCAGGGACATAAACTAAACATGTATATAAGCACTGACATTCAGAGAGAAGAATAAAGTTCAATTAAATTCTCAAACCGGCAATATATGCATATAAGGCATTCACAGAAGCATTTCAAAACACACACACATCGAAACAGATCCATAGAATGTACGTTTTAAACATACATAGTCACAACCATCAGGCCTATTCCCAAACACAAACACACCACCTTGATAGAAATGTTCCAGATTTTATTATTCTATCCCAGTACGGAGGCAAAACGGTTAAGGGGTTTAAATGTTTTTTATGCTTATGGCAAACATGGAAATGGTCAGTCCCATAGTAGACCTACTTGCAGCGAGTAAAACACATAACTTCTAATTCTAACTGTTGCAGACATCAAATTACATGTCGATATCAGATGGAAAACCGACATATTAGTTATCTGATAAACCTAAAATCTTTCACTTCGCAGATAAGCCTTATTTTGTGCACACAGGCACAGGGCCTTATTTAATTGAACTCCAATAGCATAACTATTGGATATCTAAACACATGATCTCATTTATACGCAATAAATACACAGCAGACACAATTTGGCACATAACGTCATTTTCTGGTTGCAAATGGGTTTTCTAGTTGAGAAGACATATGACCAGATTCCAACCAACTGGTCTCTGCTACAACCAGGTAAAGACATGTTTTTCACAATGAGATTAAGACAACAAGGAAAGACATATTTTGGTTGTTTGAGAGAGGTTTAAGACTTCTTCTTCTGGTTGTCCAACCTTACCACAACTTTATAAAACACCCCGAAATGATGCCATTGCAACACATTTCGCGCTCCTGTGTGGGTGTATGTACGCCACAAAATTAAACTTTTCTTTCTAAAAATGCAAAAACATATTTGTTTTCTACATTGATAGTGCTTTCAGAAACTATTCAGACCCGTTGACTTTTTCCACATTTGGTTACGTTACAGCCTTATTCTAAAATGTATTAAATTGTTTGTTTTTTTCATCATCAATCTACACACAGGTTTTTTGAAATTTTTGCAAGTAATAAAATAAATGTTTTTAAATATCACATTTACATAAGTATTCAGACCCTTTACTCAGTTCTTTGTTGTAGCACCTTTGTAAACGATTATACCCTCAAGTCTTCTTGGGTATGACGCTACAAGATTGGCACTCATGCAATTTGGGGAGTTTCTCCCATTCTTCTCTGCAGAAACTCTCAAGCTCTGTCAGGTTAGAGGGGGAGCGTTGCTGCACAGCTATTTTCAGGTCTTTCCAGAGATTTACCTGGGCTCTAGCTGGGCCACTCAAGAACATTCAGAGACTTGTCCCGAAGCCACTCCTGCATTGCTTTGGCTGTGTGCTTAGGGTCGTTGTCCTGTTGGAAGGTGAACCGTCACCCCAGTCTGCAGTCCTGAGTGCGCTGGAACAAGTTTTCAAGGATCTCTCTGTACTTTGCTCCGTTCATCTTTCCCTTGATCCTGACTAGTCTCCCAGATCCTGCAGCTAAAAAATATCCCCAGAGCATGATGCTGCCACCACCATGCTCCACCATAGGGATGGTGCCAGGTTTCCTCCAGACATGCCGTTTGGCATTCAGCCCAAAGAGTTTAATCTCGGTTTCATCAGACTACAGAATCTTGTTTCTCATGGTCTGAGAGTCTTTAGGTGCTTTTTGGAAAACTCCAAGAGGGCTGTCATGTACTGAGTAGTGGCTTCCTTCTGTCCACTCTACCATAAAGGCCAGATTGGTGGAGTGCTGCAGAGATGGTTGTCCTTCTGGAAGGTTCTCCCTATTCCACAGAGGAACTCTGGAGCTCTGTGAGAGTGACCATCCGGTTCTTGGTCACTTCCCTGACCAAAGCCCTTTTCCCCCCGATTGCTCAGTTTGGCCGGGCGGCCAGCTCTGGGAAGAGTCTTGGTGGCTACAAACTTCTACCATTTAAGAATAATGGAGGCTACTGTGTTCTTGGGGACCTTCAATGCTGCAGACATTTTTTGGTACCCTTCCCCAGATCTGTGCCTCGACACAATCCTGTCTCGGAGCTCTATGAACAATTCCTTTGACCTCATGCCTTGGTTTCTGCTCCGAAATGCACTGTCAACTGTGGGACCTTATATGGACAGGTGTGTGCCTATCCAAGTCAAGTCCAATCAATTGAATTTACCACAGGTGTACTCCCATCAAGTTGTTCAAACATCTCAAGGATGAGATCAATTTCAAGTCGCATAGCAAAGGGTCTGAATACTTATGTAAATAAGGTATTTCTGTATTTTCAATACATTAACAAAAATTTCTAAACACCTGTTTTTGTTTCGTCATTATTGAGTATTGTGTGTAGATTGATCAGTAAAAAAAAAAAAGGGCGTAACAAAATGTTAAAGTCACGAGGTCTGAATACTTTCCGAATCCACTGTAATTAATTCCTACGGTTCTTAACCATTTCGCCTTCCTCTCACACATGGACACAGTCAAACACAGGAGATGTGTTTCATAAAGAGGCACTGATTATCTGCTCTATTTAGGCAAGACCTGACCTCTAGTGTCAGTATTCATGTACTATCACTACAGGCCTTAAATCCAGAAAAAGTATCCAGACTAGTGGCAAGGGATGGACCAACTCTCCACCCATCTATCTGCAGTTAATCTCCCCAAGAGTAATCACATCAGTAAAAAGGAAACCATAAGAAACATAAATGAAAGCTGAACTGGCATTTCTGGAAATTATATTTGTTTGAATCCATTGATCCATCTCCAACTTATTGGCTCCCGAGTGGTGCAGCGCTCTAAGGCACTGCATCTCAGCGCTAGAGTTGTCACTACAGACCCTGGTTAGATTTCAGGCTGTATCAAAACCGGCCGTGATTGGGGGTCCCATGTGGAGCACAATTGGCCCAGTGTCGTTTGGCTGGGGCAGGCCGTCATTGTAAATAAGAATTTGTTCTTAACTGACTAGCCTACTGTAGTTAACTAAGTAAGTATCAGTCATTATAACATTATATTTTAACTGGAACTTTACCACTAAAACAACTCACAGTGTAACCCAGAGTGCTCAACAAGCAGATGGAACACACAAAACAACTCTAGGAAAATAAAATAGAAATATATGAACTTAAGACTGATGTTAATGAATCATGCCTGCTTTATGTGAATCCTGGTGACAAATGTTAGTCCACCCAATAACACAAATACACCCCTCATGTCAATGTACAATTGAAATGCCAAAATGTATTTGTCTGAGGAAAAAAAGCTTAAACTCATATTTATTGCCCCTATGCTAAATGTATAAGGAGCAATCCATGTTGTAAATAGACCTACAGTAACTGGGAATCAGGGGAAAAACTACACCTCAAGCAAAATAGCCATGTTGTACCACAAAAATACTGCAAGGCCCAAAGTCACACTAAGATTTTGTGATTGAACTCTATACTCAATATTACACAAATATTTATTTTTTTATATGACACCTCTGCCTAATTTATCCAATAGTAGTCTCTCTGATTGGTCTACCAATTTTGTTTCATGATATTGTCTAATAGCGTTCGACACTACAAAATTCTATTTTTATACGATTCTATCATGAGAGATTTTTGGGTGATTGCATAAATCTCTATAACGAGGTGCCGTGTAAAATATCATTATTGAGATCAAAATGGAGTGCTCCTTTCCTCCCCGGGTCTTTGCTTATTAAAAAAGTAGCATGAGAGATTTGTGTTCACTCAAGCCCCCTCTGCAAGCACCCTGAACCAAGGCCAAGCTCCCTCTGGGACTTACTCAAATGGTTCTCTCTCCTTTATTTGAACTCAGACACTTGCCAGCGCTAACAGCTCTTACTGGGAGAGTTACTGACGTATTCCACTGTAATTCTGTCAGGTCTACAAGTCCAAGTCTCAGGAGGGATTAGTTGACAAAAAGTCAAGGCACGGTGGTGGGGCTATTTCGAGCTCAACAACAAAATAATAAATCTTGATTCAGTGAGCTATGTTCTCAGGCTAATGTCAAAATAGGGTGGTGAACTAAGGAAGCTTCTTCTTTGAGAGATATTTTATATGAGGATCAAACATCAGAAGAACAAGCAATAGTGGCAGTATAGTATACTAACCAAGTGTCATGGCTGCCACGGTTGTTTATCGAATTAAGGAGTGGGCATTTATCAGCAGCAGGAATATAAAGGAGTACCGTAATTGAGTCACAATAAACATTGTAATTGCTAGTTGCCTGTTTATGGCTCTATACACAAAAGTGCACATACAGATGTTGGATCTTAAATGTAATCACTCTTTCGTTGCTGAGAAGTTTTCTGCAAACTTTGCATTAGCAAACCAGCTCATGCTGTCAACAGACTTTTAAACCACTGTTGAGCCTGCCAGGCCAAGTGTCTGCAACTTCATATTAACATTTAAGTGGGTGCAATGTATGTTAAGCACAATACATGTGACAGATATTGGATTGTATGAATAAGATAAATGAACTGTTAATTACAACGAGGGAGGTAAATCCGACTATTTCCATGTGAGGTTGCTATTTTAGTAGCCTATGGAGGGAAGATTACTTTCGATATAATTAGGATAATTCCCTATTACTGCATAATTGGCCTGAACACTGCATTATGTAAATTGTGTTCTAGTTAAGACAGCGAAATGTGGAATGTCTTTTGGCATACACTGAGATACAGTTGCTGTATACAAAGAAGTTCACTTTTCGAGCCATCCAGGCCCACAGTTATCGGCTTTACAGGACCCAGAGCTGAAGGAGCTAGAGCCAGCAAAAAAAAGATCATGCACTTCACAGAAATATGGGAGCGATTGGGACCCATCTTTCTAGTTCCCCCCAAAACCAGAGGGCAATTAAAACAAGTCAGGCCCTGCGTTGCTGTAAATCTCCCCTTTCCTGCATCCCCGTCTGCTCGTGCTAACTAGAGCTACAATCCGAGCGGAAAAGCTGTTTACTGTCTCGTGTTTTCAGACCTTGCCAGGGGCTCGCGCTGCTGCTTTTGAGGTCGTCTGGGAAAATATGACCATGCTGTCCTGGATGCCCAGCCACTGACCCATATGTCGCTAGTTCTAGGAGAAGTGGGGCTTCGGGACAGGGTCACAGTCAGACGCTAGCCAGGATCACTGACGGCTACTGGACGACTCACCTCTCTCACTCTCCTGCTGAGATGAGGACTGAGGCCCTACTCTTTAAGACACCTTTCCCCGCTGCGCCTGACCTCCCAGAGTCTTCCCTTATTCCCCTTAGTCATTAAAAGAAAGAGGAATCAAACAGGCGCCACACTGTGCACATCTGCTCAACAGAAGCACTCAGTAACACTACAGCCTTGTCATGACACCTACGGAAGGTGGCGCCCCTCCTCGCCGGGGAGGCGCTCGGCGGTCGTCGTCACCGGCCTGCTAGCTACCATCGATTTATGTTTCACGTTCTGTTAGTTAGGCCTAGGTTAGTTGCGCACCTGTTTTGTGTTAGTTGTTAGTGGGGAAGGGTATTTAGGCTAGCTAGGTTTGTTGTTTGTGCGGGATTGTTCGTTTGTCAGGGTGTGTTTTTGTTATGAGGTTCTGTATTTTGCCTTTTGGAGTTACGCTATTCGTTTTGGGCTGCGTCCCTGGTTACGTTCTTTTAAGGGTGGTGCGTTTCTTTCTGCACACCTTGCACTCCATACCTTTTGCATATTTTCCATGTGGATATTTTATTAAATTCATTCACGGAATCATTCTGTCTCCTGCGCCTGACTCTCCTGAATCCACAAGCCACCCGTTGTGACAGAATCCCGCACCAAACATGGAGTCAGCAGGAACTTCAACACCAGCCCCGTCCATAGAAGAGCGGATTGATCAACACTCCACCCTCCTCCACCGTCTGGGTACTGCAATGGACCAGGTGCTGGCACGCCTAGAGAGTTGGGACCGAAGTGCTTCCGGCCCCACTAACCAGCCGGTCCAACAGCCGGCACCTCAACCAGCATCTCCAGCAGCCAGTGCCAGCGGGGTTAAACTCTCCCCTCCCAGGGAGTATGATGGCACGGCCGCTGGGTGTAAGGGGTTCTTACTCCAGCTGGAGTTGTACCTAGCGACCGTCCGTCCTCCTCTCTCGGAGGAGGAGAGTGTCAGCGTCCTCGTCTCGTGTCTCACGGGTAGAGCCCTGGTATGGGCCAACGCCGTCTGGGACAGTCCGGACTCAGCCAGGGACAGCTACCCGGAGTTCACCCGTCGCTTCCGGGCAGTGTTCGATCATCCCCCGGAGGGGAGAGCGGCGGGGAAGCGGCTGTTCCACTTTGCTCTGGAGTTTCGGACCCTGGCTGCTGGAGCGGGGTGGAATGAGAGGGCCCTTATAGATCACTACAGGTGTAGTTTGAGGGAGGACGTCCGCCGGGAGTTAGCATGTAGGGACACTATTATCTCTCTGGACCAGCTGATTGACTTGTCGATCCGTTTGGACAATCTGCTGGCGGCCCGCGGGCATCCGAACCGGGCCCTGCTCATTCCACCTCCTAGCCCTCCTGCTCCCACACCGATGGAGATGGGGGGGCTGCCGCCAGGAAGGTCGGAGGGGGGGGGTCTCTCCTGTACCGCCTGTGGTCACAGAGGACACACTGTGGACCGGTGCTGGAGGAACTCACCCGGGAGTCTAGATGGCAGGCAGAGCACTTTGACACCTCAGGTGAGTCAGCACCAGCCTCACCCAGATCCCTCTGTCAGTCACATGTATGCATTAGTGTCCTTTCCCGCTTTTTCCCCTCACTCCCGGCTTAAGGCACTAGTCGATTCAGGCGCGGCCGGGAGTTTTATGGACCGTGGGGTCGCAACTAAGTTAGGGATTCCCTTGGTTCAGCTGGGCCAACCCTTCCCCGTGCACGCCTTAGATAGTCGACCACTAGGGTCCGGTCTGGTCAGGGAGGTTTCCATGCCTCTGGTAATGGTAATGCAGGGGGGTCATGAGGAGAGTATCAGTCTCTTCCTCATTGATTCCCCGGCGTTTCCGGTGGTACTAGCGATCCCCTGGGTAGACACTCACAACCCTAAGATTTCGTGGGGACAGAGGGCTCTTAAGGGGTGGTCAAGGGAGTGCTTGGGCAGATGCATAGGGGTTTCCGTCGGTGCGACTACGGTGGAGAGTCCTAACCAAGTCTCTACCGTGCACATTCCCTCAGAGTATGCCGATTTGGCAATCGCCTTCAGTAAAACGAAGCCGACCCAATTACCACCTTATCGACGAGGAGACTGTGCGATAGATCTCCAGGTAGGCGCTGCACTTCCCCGTAGTCACGTGTATCCCTTGTCTCAGGAGAAGATGGTGGCTATGGAAACATACGTCACTGAGTCCTTGAGGCAGGGATACATTCAGCCATCTAACTCACCCGTCTCCTCGAGCTTCTTCTTTGTGAAGAAGAAGGAGGGGGGTCTGCGCCCGTGCATTGACTATAGAGGTCTAAATGCCATCACGGTGGGTTTCAGTTACCCGCTACGTCTCATCGCTTCAGCGATAGAGTCATTTCACGGGGCGCACTTCTTCACGAAGTTAGATCTCAGGAGTGCATACAATCTGGTGCGTGTCCGAGGGGGAGACGAGTGAAAAACAGAATTTAGTACCACATCTGGCCATTATGAGTACCTCGTCATGCCGTATGGGTTAAAGAATGCTCCCGCCGTCTTTCAATCCTTTGTGAACGATGTTCTCCGGGACCTGCTCGGTCAGGGTGTGGTGGTGTACATCGATGATATTCTGATCTACTCTGCTACACGTGCCGAGCATGTGTCTCTGGTTCGTAAAGTGCTTGAACGACTGGTGGAGCATGACCTATACGTCAAGGCGGAGAAATGTGAGTTTTCCAAACCAGCCGTCTCTTTTCTGGGATATCGCATTTCCACGTCCGGGGTGGAGATGGAATGTGACCGCATTACGGCCGTGCGTAATTGGCCGACTCCCACCACGGTCAGGGAGGTGCAGCGATTCTTGGGTTTTTGCCAACTACTATCGGAGGTTTATCCGGGGTTTTGGGCAGGTGGCGGCTCCCATTACCTCACTGATGAAGGGGGGCCCGGTGCGGCTGCGGTGGTCGGCGGACAGGGCCTTTAGCCGGCTGAAGGCTCTGTTCACCGATGCGCTGGTGTTGGCGCATCCGGATCCCTCTTTGCCATTCATACTAGAGGTGGATGCGTCCGAGGCTGGGGTGGGAGCTGTGCTATCACAACGCTCGGGCGCGCCACTGAAGCTTCACCTCTGCGCTTTCTTCTCTAAGAAGTTAAGTCCAGCGGAGTGTAACTATGACGTGGGGGACAGGGAGTTGCTGGCTGTGGTAAAAGCCCTGAAGGTGTGGAGACATTGGCTTGAGGGGGCGCGTCACCCTTTTCTCATCTGGACCGACCACCGTAACCTGGAGTACATCCGGGCGGCGAGGAGATCGATCCCTCGTCAAGCCAGGTGGGCGATGTTCTTTATGAGATTTCAGTTCACAATCTCGTACATCCCAGGTTCCCGGAACACTAAGGCCGACGCACTGTCTCCATGACCCTGAGGAACGGTCCGCCGAGCCCACCCCCATACTTCCAGCCTCCTGCCTGGTGGCACCGGTGGTCTGGGAGGTGGATGCGGATATCGAGTGGGCGTTACGGGCGGAACCCACTCCTCCTCAGTGTCCCGTGGGTCGTAAGTACGTCCCGCTCGGTGTTCGCGATCGATTGATTTGGTGGGTGAACACGCTACCCTCCTCGGGTCACCCGGGGATTAAGCGTACGGTGCATGGTCTTAGTGGGAAATACTGGTGGCCCAAATTGGTGAGGGACGTGAGGCGCTATGTCTCCTCCTGTTCGGTGTGCGCCCAGAGTAAGGCTCCTAGGCATTTGCCTAGAGGGAAATTACAGCCCCTCCCAGTTCCACAGCGACCATGGTCCCACCTGGCGGTGGATTTCCTCACTGATCTCCCGCCGTCTCAGGGCAACACCACGATCCTGGTCGTTGTGGACCGGTTCTCTAAGTCCTGCCGTCTGCTCCCTTTACCCGGTCTTCCTACAGCCCTGCAGACCGCGGAAGTACTATTCACCCACGTTTTCCGGCACTACGGGGTGCCTGAGGACATCGTTTCGAATCGAGGTCCCCAGTTCACATCCCGGGTGTGGCGTGCATTTATGGAGCGACTGGCGGTCTCGGTCAGTTTGACCTCAGGTTTTCACCCCGAAAGTAATGGGCAGGTGGAGAGGATAAACCAGGATGTGGGCAGGTTTCTGCGGTCCTACTGCCGGGACCGGCCAGGGGAGTGGGCGAGGTTCGTGCCGTGGGCCGAGTTAGCTCAGAACTCTCTTCGCCACTCCTCGACCAATCTGTCACCTTTTCAATGTGTGTTGGGTTATCAGCCGGTCCTGGGGCCCTGGCATCAGAGCCAGACGGAGGCCCCTGCGGTGGAAGACTGGGTCCAGCGCTCAAGGGAAACCTGGAACGCCGTTAACCTGTTGGGGATAGGGGGCAGTATTTGCACGGCTGGATAAAAAACGTACCCGATTTAATCTGGTTACTACTCCTGCCCAGTAACTAGAATATGCATATAATTATTGGCTTTGGATAGAAAACACCCTAAAGTTTCTAAAACTGTTTGAATGGTGTCTGTGAGTATAACAGAACTCCTATGGCAGGCCAAAACCTGAGAAGATTTCAAGCAGGAAGTGGCCTGTCTGAGAAGTAGTGTTTCATCTTGGCTCTTTTTATTGTAGACTCATGATCTGTGCAATAACGTGACACTTCCTACATCGTCCATAGGGTCTCAGAGCCCGGGAAAACGTTGAACGATATCGAGGCAGGCTCTGGCTGAAACACTTTATCGCTTTTGGCAAGTGGCCACTCAGAGTACTATGGGCTTAGGCGCGTGCCCGCTTCGACCGAATGGTTTCTTTTCCTTTGTCTGTTTATCAAAACGCAGATTCCCGGTCGGAATATTATCGCTTTTTTATGAGAAAAATGGCATAAAAATTGATTTTAACCTGTTAGGGCTAGGGGGCAGTATTGACACGGCTGGATAAAAAAACATACCCGATTTAATCTGGTTACCACTCCTACCCAGTAACTACAATATGCATATACTTATTACATATGGATAGAAAACACCCTAAATTTTCTAAAACTGTTTGAATGGTGTCTGTGAGTATAACAGAACTCATTTGGCAGGCAAAACCCTGAGACATTTTCTGACAGGAAGTGGATAACTGATGTGTTGTATTACCTTTAAACCTATCCCATTGAAAAACACAGGGGCTGAGGAATATTTTGGCACTTCCTATTGCTTCCACTAGATGTCACCAGCCTTTACAAAGTGTTTTGAGTCTTCTGGAGGGAGATCTGACCGAACAAGAGCCATGGAACGATGATGGCCCATTAGACACCTGGCGCGCGAGTTCATGTTGGGTACCCTCGTTCCAATACGTTATAAAAGAGTATGCATTCGTCCACCTTGAATATTATTCATGTTCTGGTTAAAAAAGGCCCTAATGATTTATGCTATACAACGTTTGACATGTTTGAACGAACGTAAATATATTTTTTCCCCTCGTTCATGACGAGAAGTCCGGCTGGCTTAGATCATGTGCTAACAAGACAGAGATTTTTGGACATAAATGATGAGCTTTTTTGAACAAAACTACATTCGTTATGGACCTGTGATACCTGGAAGTGACATCTGATGAAGAGAATCAAAGGTAATGGATTATTTACATAGTATTTTCGATTTTAGATCTCCCCAACATGACGTCTAGTCTGTATCGCAACGCGTATTTTTCTGGGCGCAGTGCTCAGATTATTGCAAAGTGTGATTTCCCAGTAAGGTTATTGTTAAATCTGGCAAGTTGATTGCGTTCAAGAGATGTAAATCTATAATTCTTTAAATGACAATATAATATTTTACCAATGTTTTCTAATTTTAATTATTTAATTTGTGACGCTGACTTGACTGCCGGTTATTGGAGGGAAACGATTTCCTCAACATCAATGCCATAGTAAAACGCTGTTTTTGGATATAAATATGAACTTGATAGAACTAAAAATGCATGCATTGTCTAACATAATGTCCTAGGAGTGTCATCTGATGGAGATTGTAAAAGGTTAGTGCATCATTTTAGCTGGTTTTATGGTTTTGGTGACCCTGTCTTTGAATTGACAAAACATTACACACAACTCTTGTAAATGTACTGTCCTAACATACTCTAAATTTATGCTTTCGCCGTAAAACCTTTTTGAAATCGTAAAACGTGGTTAGATTAAGGAGATGTTTATCTTTCAAAGGGTGTAAAATAGTTGTATGTTTGAAAAATTTGAATTTTGACATTTATTTGGATTCAAATTTGCCGCTCTTGAAATGCTGTTGATGGAGTGCACCACGGGTGGCACGCTAGCGTCCCACCTAGCCCATAGAGGTTAAACAGCGGTTGACATGCTTCGAAGTACGGTAATGGAATATTTAGAATACTTTTGTCACGAATTGCGCCATGCTCGTCACCCTTATTTAGCCTTTACGATAGTGTCTAGAACGCACGAACAAAACGCCGCTGTTTGGATATAACGATGGATTATTTTGGACCAAACCAACATTTGTTATTGAAGTAGAAGTCCTGGGAGTGCATTCTGACGAAGACAACAAAGGTAAGAACATTTTTCTTATAGTAAATCTGACTTTGATGAGTGCTAAACCTGCTGGGTGTCTAAATAGCTAGCCCTGTGATGCCGGGCTATCTACTGAGAATATTGCAAAATGTGCTTTCACCGAAAAGCTATTTTAAAATCGGACATATCGAGTGCATAGAGGAGTTCTGTATCTATAATTCTTAAAATAATTGTTATACTTTTTGTGAACGTTTATCGTGAGTAATTTAGTAAATTCACCGGCAGTGTTCGGTGGGAATGCTAGTCACATGCTAGTCACATGCTAATGTAAAAAGCTGGTTTTTGATATAAATATGAACTTGATTGAACAAAACATGCATGTATTGTATAACATAATGTCCTAGGGTGTTCATCTGATGAAGATCATCAAAGGTTAGTGCTACATTTAGCTGTGGTTTGTGTTTATGTGACATTATATGCTAGCTTGAAAAATGGGTGTCTGATTATTTCTGGCTCGGTACTCTGCTGACATAATCTAATGTTTTGCTTTCGTTGTAAAGCCTTTTTGAAATCGGACAGTGTGGTTAGATTAACGAGAGTCTTATCTTTAAAATGGTGTAAAATAGTCATATTTTTGAAAAGTTGAAGTAATAGCATATCTAAGGTATTTGAATAACGCGCCACGGGATTCAACTGGCTGTTGAGTAGGTGGGACGCAAGCGTCCCACCTAGCCCATAGAGGTTAACATTGTGTTCGCGGATGTGCCGAATTGTACTGCTTATCTTGACGATGTGGTGATTCATTCGTCTACTTGGTCTGATCATCTCGCCACCTTGAAAAGTGTGTTTCAGCGGTTGGAGAATGCTTCTTTAACCCTCAATTTGGCCAAGTGTGAGTTTGGGAAGGCTACAGTGACTTACTTAGGGAAACAAGTGGGACGAGGTCAAGTGCGCCCAGTAACTGGCAAAGTGGAAGCAATTGTTGCTTTTCCTGCTCCCACGACTCGCCGCCAGTTGCGCAGATTCCTGGGGATGGTAGGTTACTATCGTGCGTTCTGTAAGAATTTCTCGACGGTAGTAGCTCCCCTTTCATCTCTGCTTAGTCCGAAGGTACCATTTAAGTGGTCCCAGGACTGTAACTATGCTTTTGAGTCCGCTAAAGCGCTACTTTGTAGTGCCCCAGTGCTTGCCGCCCCCAACTTTGACAAACCTTTTAACTAGGCGCTGAAAAGTTGCAGGTGCATTACACATTCCAAAGGGCATCACAATGTATTGTACGAAGTTATCTGGCGTAACGAAAGCCGAGATGTCAGAAGCTCAAGAGGTCAGAGGCACCTGCCAATAACCTTTTAGCAAATCTAACTTACTAACGTAAGCAGCAGAGCCAATTCTATCAATGCAGTCATCTAAGCGAGGTAGAGGAAAAGAATCAGACTTTGTAATGGCATTTACTTGACGATAGTCCGTACATAAGTGAGACGTACCGTCAGGCTTAGGAACAAGAATACACGGGGAACTCCAGGAGCTGTTACTGGGTTTTGCCATGTCATTCTGTAATAAATAAGCTACCTCACTTTTCATTACCTCCCTTTTCTTTGCATTAACCCGGTACGGATGCTGACTTATAGGAGCAGCGTTCCCCACATCCACGTCATGTTCCAAGATGGACGTGTGACTTGGAACATACTGAAACACATTTAGAAAACTGTTTATCAATAGGATAAGATCCTTAGTTTGATCTTTATCCAAATGTTCCATTTGAGAGGGTAACTTTTTCAGCATCTCTGAATTACATAAGTGTTCACACTGCTGTAACGTATGGCGTAACTCCAACCCGTCCTCCTTATCCTCCTCTAGGTCCCAGCCAGGCTTCAGCACCACCACAGCCACACTGGAGACGGCGGGCTGGACCGGCTTACTTGAGGAACTGTTCTGAGAATCACACACATAATATGCTTTCAGCATGTTAACATGACACACTCGGGAAGAACGCCTCCGATCTGGGGTCTTTATCACATAATTGGTGTCACTGAGTTTCTTTTCCACAAGATATGGTCCAGAAAAACATGCTGACAGAGATGAGCCAGTTATTGGCAACAAAACTAAAACTTGATCCCCTGGTGCAAAAGAACGGCCAACAGCCTTTTTGTCATAATGCAACTTCATGCGTTTTTGAGTAGAGGAGAGAGACTTTTGGGCTAACACACAGGCAGCGTGCAGTCTCTCCCGCATCTTACTGACATAATCCAACACATTTTTAGGGGCGCTACTGGGTGTAGGAGATAAGATATGCTCCTTCAAAACTTTCAGCGGACCCCGTGGGGTGTGTCCAAACACAAGGTCAGCAGGGCTGAACCCTAAGGACTCTTGTATTGTTTCCCTAATAGCAAATAGGACAAAGGGCACCCCCTCATCCCAATCGGTACTGGTATCCATGCAATACTTGCGTAGCATTGCCTTTAGCGTCTGATGCCAGCGTTCGAGAGCCCCTTGACTCTCTGGATGATACGGACTGGAGACCTGATGGGAAATACACAGCGTCTTTAACACATTAGAGAACAGCTTTGACATAAAGTTGGATCCCTGATCAGTTTGGATTACTTTAGGGAGTCCAAACGTAGAGAAGAACTTCACTAGTGCCTTCACCACAGTCTTAGCCGTTATTGTACGGAGAGGAATAGCCTCTGGGTATCGAGTAGCACTGCACATTATTGTTAATAAGAACTGGTTACCTGACCTGGTTTTCAGCAATGGACCTACACAATCAATTATCACTTTTTCAAACGGTTCCCCCACCACAGGAATCGGGCAGAGCGGCGCACGAGGAACTGTTTAATTCGCTTTCCCAGTGAGTTGACATACGTGGCATGTTTTACAAAATTGGACGTCGTCAGACTTCAAACCTGGCCCAAAAAAGTGTCAAAGGACTTGGTTATAAGTCTTCGTGATCCCTAAGTGTCCGGACCACGCCTGGTCATGGGCGAGTGACAACACCTGCTGTCGGAACGGTGTAGGAACAACCACTTGACACACTTCACTCCAGTCACTTACGGTGCCATGAGCTGCCCATTTACGCATCAAAACTCCTGCATCCATAAAGTAGGCAGTCTCCTTAGTTTTAGCTTCCTCAGTGGAAATTACCGAAGCAAAACACTTGCGAAGACTGATGTCTCCCTTTTGACATTCAATCACCTTCTCGGGGGTGACAGACAAAACAATGTCATGTAATTGGGGCGCGATTTCGCTTTCCCCTGCCTTAGTTTTTACGGGGGTAAAAACTGTCGGCATTGCAGAAGGAATACTCGGTGCATTGTCTTCTACCTCAACCTTCTTAAAAATGGAACTAGCCAAATCCACCACATCTCCTAGCTTGCGAGATTGTGCCCTCATTAACCTGTTGGGGCTAGGGGGCAGTATTTTCACGGCTGGATAAAAAAACGTACCCGATTTAATCTGGTTACTAATCCTACCCAGTAACTACAATATGCATATACTTATTATATATGGATAGAAAACACCCTAAAGTTTCTAAAACTGTTTGAATGGTGTCTGTGAGTATAACAGAACTCATTTGGCAGGCAAAACCCTGAGACATTTTCTGACAGGAAGTGGATACCTGATGTGTTGAATTACCTTTAAGCCTATGCCATTGAAACACACAGGGGTTGATTAATGTTTTGGCACTTCCTATTGCTTCCACTAGATGTCACCAGCCTTTACAAAGTGTTTTGAGTCTTTTACTGTGAGATCTGACCGAACAAGAGCTTTGGAACGGTGATGGCCGATTAGACTCTGGTGCGCGAGTTCATGTTGGGTACCCTCGTTCCAATACGTTATAAAAGAGAATGCATTCGTCCACCTTGAATATTATTCATGTTCTGGTTAAAAAAGGCACTAATGATTTATGCTATACAACGTTTGACATGTTTGAACGAACGTAAATATATTTTTTCCCCTCGTTCATGACGAGAAGTCCGGCTGGCTTAGATCATGTGCTAAGAACACGGAGCTTTTTGGACATAAATGATGAGCTTTTTTGAACAAAACTACATTCGTTATGGACCTGGGATCCTGGAAGTGACATCTGATGAAGAGAATCAAAGGTAATGGATTATTTACATAGTATTTTCGATTTTAGATCTCTCCAACATGGCCGTTTGTCTGTATAGCAAAGCGTATTTTTCTGGGCGCAGTGCTCAGATTATTGCAAAGTGTGATTTCCCAGTAAGGTTATTTTTAAATCTGGCAAGTTGATTGCGTTCAAGAGATGTAAATCTATAATTCTTTAAATGACAATATAATATTTTACCAATGTTTTCTAATTTTAATAATTTAATTTGTGGTGCTGACTTGACTGCCGGTTATTGGAGGGAAACGATTTCCTGAACATCAACGCCATAGTAAACCGCTGTTTTTGGATATAAATATGAACTTGATAGAACTAAAAATGCATTTATTGTCTAACATAATGTCCTAGGAGTGTCATCTGATGGAGATTGTTAAAGGTTAGTGCATCATTTTAGCTGGTTTTATGGTTTTGGTGACGCCTGTCTTTGAATTGACAAAACATTACACACAGCTATTGTCAATGTACTCTCCTAACATAATCTAACTTTATGCTTTCGCCGTAAAAACTTTTTGAAATCGGACAACGTGGTTAGATTAAGGAGATGTTTATCTTTCAAAGGGTGTAAGATAGTTGTATGTTTGAAAAATTTGAATTTTGACATTTATTTGGTTTCAAATTTGCCGCTCTTGAAATGCACCTGCTGTTGATAGGGTGCACCACGGGTGGCACGCTAGCGTCCCACATAGCCCCAAGAGGTTTTAACATACAAGCTGGAAAAACATGTGGAAATGCTTGAACCAATTTCTCATCTGTAGTTCTGATTTCTGGGTTGTCTACTACCTCTAACACAGGAGTGACGTTACCACCAGCGATATCATTCCCTAGTAACAATGTGACTCCTTTTACTGGCAGTGTAGACACTACACCAACACGGAAACGTCCTGATACCAAGTCTGACACTAAGTGGACCCAGTGTAATGGTACAGGTACTGTTTTTGTCTCTATCTCCTGTAATATGACATGTGAGCCACAATACGTTTCAGGAGACCAGGGTAAAGCATCAGTAGCAATTACTGACTGTGCAGCCCCGTGTCTCGTAAGATTTGTATCGGCTTTTGATCAGCTTGTTCTCCTGTTAAGGAAACACAACCGGCAGATATAAACAGAGCATAGACAGGATACGGTTTCTCAAATGCTGAATCAATATCTCAGTCCAACGGACGAGCCATAGACTTTACTAAACCCACACTTTTCATTTTTGGGGACGGTGACAGGGACTGTTTCGGTTTATTTTTCAAAACCGGGCAGTCCGCAATCACATGACCCTTTTGGTGACAGTAAAAACATTCACGGATTTCATGAAAATGCTTAGGGTTGTCAGAGGAAAAGCGACCTGAACGAGGCACTGATGATGTAATCGTTCGGCCTTCAAAACAAGGTGCACCAAAGACAGTCTTGTGTGTCAAAGCGTACTCATCTGCCAACACTGCTGCCTGGGCCAATGTCACCGCTTTCTGTTCATTTAAATGAACTACAATTCTATCAGGGAGGTTGCTTTTAAAATCCTCCAACAGAATCAACTCCCGAATATTGGCAAAGGTGTTAGCTTTGCTGTCTGAACACCAGCGATTAAACAGAGACTCTTTGTCCCTTGCAAACTCAGCAAAAGTATGGTGAGATGTTTTTTTGTGGTTCCTGAAGTGCTGTCTATAAGCTTCAAGCACCAACTCATAAGCTCACAACACGGTAGTTTTAACTGTATCATACTGTAAACTGTCTTCCAGGGAGAGAGCAGCTACTACTTCCTGGGCTTTCCCAGACAATTTACATTGTAACAGGAGCGGCCAAACCTCGGCTGGCCAATGTAGCACAGCGGCCACACGCTCAAAGCAGAGAAATAGGAATCAACTTCCGACTCTCGGAATGGAGGGACTAACGCTATATTTTCACTTACATCAAAGTGGGCTTGATGATAAGCAGTTTGTGGAGTCGCATTGAAGCCAGCGTCTAGCTCCAGTTTCTCACCTCCTTTTCCTTTTCAATTTCCATTTACCTAATTTCAAGTTCAAACTTCATCTGTCTCTCTTTATCTTTTTGCTCCATTTCTAACCGGGTCGGCCTCACCTTCAGCCTAGCGGTCCCGCCTGAACGACCTGAAGCAGAAGATAAAGGATCTTGCAATGAGAGAATTCATTCTCTCATTAAACCCTCCCTGACTAGCACCAAAATCTCAGCCTTTAGGGCTTTCTCAGGGATAACAAATCCATAATGGTCAGCTACAGCTAAAAGGTCTGCTTTCCGAAACCTCACCAAAGAATCAATAGAGGGCGCTTCAAAAAACTTGGAGATGGCTGTGGCAGCCATCTTGTACACAGAAGTCCACTGAACACACAAACTAAACAAGTCATCCAAACTCACAACCTACCATCACACCTCAATCACCAATCACAGAGAGCTCAGTGCAGCAGGGTCCGGTGGGTTTAATGAAATCCCGGATGAGCCCCCATTATGTTATGCACGCCTCTAGAAAGGGGGAACGTAACAGGAAACCATACACAAAATGTATCATTTTACCAAATATTTAGGAAGAGGTCATCATTTCATTGAGTCTTTGAAGGAAGAAACCACATGGTAAAAGTGGTAAGCAAGTTAGGTCCAGAAAATGGATTTTCACCAAGTCAAATGAATGTGTAGTGTTGGAGGTTTCATGATGCTTATATATAAACCAAAGTACAGTAGGTCAGTTTAAGGTTGTTCTATACATCAGTTGGGTTCTCTATAAGCTTCAATATGAGGTCCTAAACCTAGCATGAAAGTGCATCCTTGTAGCTGTGTGGGCTAACATAACATTATTGAATGAGGAAAGATGAGCCAAAGGTTGAGCCAATGGCAAGTTGAGCAAATATATGTGTGTTCTTCCCAGGCATAATGCAAGGCATTATCGCTGGGATATGAGGTAATAACAGGGCCTGGCTTATCCTCTTGACGGTCGCCTAAGATAGGGGGCGCTACAGCGATTTTTGAAAAAAATACATGCCCATTTTAAACGGCCTCCTACTCAAACTCAGAAGCTAGGATATGCATATAATTAATAGTTGTGGATAGAAAACACCCTAAAGTTTCTAAAACGGTTTGAATGGTGTCTGTGAGTATAACAGAACTCATATGGCAGTCAAAACCCCAAGACAGATCGTAACAGGATGTGGAATTCTGAATTGCGGACTCAACTTCAGCACTTTGCCTATAAATCACACCGTGAGCTATGGTTCATTGAGCACTTCCTATTGCTTCCACTACATGTCCCCAGTCTTTACAAAGTGGTTTGAGTCGTCTACTGTGAAAACTGACTGAAAGAGGGGCTGTTGATCTTGGTCACATGGGGAGGGCCGTCACCATTATGACGCGGGCGCCCCTGGCTACCCTCCCCTTTCGAAACGTTTTGAAAGTCAATGCAACCGTCCCCATGGAATATTATTGAAGCTCTGGTTGAAAAAGGCCCTAAAGATTTATGTTATACAACGTTTGACATGTTTGAACGAACTTAAATATTTTTTTTTTGCATTTTGGTGAGAGAGAGAAGTCCCGCGCACGACTGTACATTTGGAGAAGCCTTCAGAACGCGCTAACAACAAGAAGCTATTGGGACATAAATGATTAACTTTTCTGAACGAAAATACATTTGTTGTGGACCTGGGATTCCTGGAAGTGCCTTCTGATGAAGATAATCAAAGGTAAGGGATTATTTACAATAGTATACAAGAGTAGATTTGCTATTCGATTGTTCCAAGATGGCGTTGAGCTGTAACGGTAGCCTATTTTTCTGAGTATCGCATCCCCTTTTATCGCAAAGTGTGATTACCCAGTAAAGTTCTTTTTAAATATGGCATTGCGGGTGCTTTCACGAGATGTTAATCTATAATTCTTAGAATGACAATATTACATTTTAAAAATGTTTTCGAATAGTAATTAAGTAAATTGTAGCGCTGTTTCACCGGATGCATTTGAGGGAAAATAGTTTCTCAACGTCACGTGCCGATGTAAAATGCTGTTTTTATATATAAATATGAACTTTATCGAACAAAAGAATACATGTATTGTGTAACATGATGTCCTAGGAGTGTCATCTGATGAAGATTGTCAAAGGTTAGTGCTGCATTTAGCTGTTTTTTGGTTATTTGTGATGCATGTGGTTGGTCGGAAAATGGCTATGTGAATACTTTGACGATATACTCCTCTAACATAATGTTTTGCTTTTGCTGTAAAGCCTTTTTGAAAACGGACAACGTGGTTCGATTCAGGAGAGGTGTATCTATAAAACGATATAAAATAGTCCTATATTTGAAAAAAAAAATATATTTTTTTTCTATTGTTCGGTTATGAATATGGCGAAATTATTTTACGCTGGATGTTGATCCCGCATACGGGACAGAGAACTTCAAGAGTTATGTTAACCTGTTTAGGATAGGGGGCAGTATTGACACGGCTGGATAAAAAACGTACCCGATTTAATCTGGTTACCACTCCTACCCAGTAACTAGAATATGCATATACTTATTACACATGGATAGAAAACACCCTAAAGTTTCTAAAACTGTTTGAATGGTGTCTGTGAGTATAACAGAACTCATTTGGCAGGCAAAAACCTGACAAGGTTTCATGCAGGAAGTGGCCTGTTTGACAAGGTGTCGTTCTTCTTGTCTCTGTTTATTGAAGAGTGAGGATCTTAGCTGTCCCGTGACACTTCCTACGGCTGCCATAGGGTCTCAGAAGGCGGCAAAAAGCTGAATCGTGGCTTTGCAGGCTCTGGCTGAAAAAAAGTAGCGCGTTTGGGTAGTGGCTGGTTACAGTACTGTGAGACTCAGGCGCGTGCCCGCGTCGCCCGAAAGCTTTGTTTACTTTCCTCAGTTTAGCTAAATGGACATTCCCGGTCGGAATATTATCGCTTTTCTACGAGAAAAATTGCATAAAAATGGATTTTAAACAGCGGTTGACATGCTTCGAAGTACGGTAATGGAATATTTAGATTTTTTTTGTCACGAATTGCGCCATGCGCACGACCCTGATTTACCATTTCAGATAGTGTCTGGGACGCACGAACAAAACGCCGCTATTCGGATATAACGATGGATTATTTTGGACCAAACCAACATTTGTTATTGAAGTAGCAGTCCTGGGAGTGCATTCTGACGACGACAACAAAAGGTAATCAAACTTTTATAATAGTAAAGCTGATATTGGTGAGTGCTAAACTTGCCGGGTGTCTAAATAGCTAGCCCGTGATGCCTGGGCTATGTACTTAGAATATTGCAAAATGTGCTTTCACCAAAAAGCTATTTTAAAATCGGACATATCGAGTGCATAGAGGAGTTCTGTATCTATAATTCTTAAAATAATTGTTATGCTTTTTGTGAACGTTTATCGTGAGTAATTTAGTAAAATGTTAGCGAATTCCCCGGAAGTTTGCGGGGGGTATGCTAGTTCTGAACGTCACATGCTAATGTAAAAAGCTGTTTTTTGATATAAATATGAACTTGATTGAACAAAACATGCATGTATTGTATAACATAATGTCCTAGGGTTGTCATCTGATGAAGATCATCAAAGGTGAGTGCTGCATTTAGCTGTCTTCTGGGTTTTTGTGACATTATATGCTAGCTTGAAAAATGGGTGTCTGATTATTTCTGGCTTGGTACTCTGCTGACATAATCTAATGTTTTGCTTTCGTTGTAAAGCCTTTTTGAAATCGGACAGTGTGGTTAGATTAACGAGGGTCTTGTCTTTAAATAGCTGTAAAATAGTCATATGTTTGAGAAATTGAAGTAATAGGATTTTTAAGGTTTTTAAAATCGCGCCACAGGCTGCAAGTGGCTGTTACGTAGGTGGGACGAATTCGTCCCGCCTAGCCCATAGAGGTTAAAAGTGTAAAAAATAAGTACAAATTGTACTTAAGCCATCCCCGGGGAAAGTTGTGCCAAGAGACCACTTTTTTATGTTATGAGTAAGTTGTTTTCAAAACTGTAATGTTTACATGAATTCTGATTACACACAACAACCTGAAATATATGTAGATGTCTTTGTTAGAAATAATACTTCAAACACATCTGTAAATTATACGAATGTTAGGCACATGAAGAGGGTTCGAACAGGAACACAATTCAGTAAACAGCAGTGAAGGATGAATTGGCTTGAGTGAAAGAATATTGTACTAACTTATCTATGTTCAAAGTGTAATGTTGGGAAATCCCTGATCTGCATTGCCACAGAACAAAATGTGTTTTAATGATCAAACAAATCCAAAACGCGCATTCGTTCAGTGGAAAATAATGACAATTTGGATAGAGCAGGGCCCTCTGCTCGACTGAAAAGTTATGGTAGTTAGAATCCAACTGAGACTGACAGTAGTTCCAGCTAGAAGGAACTTTGCCTTAGTGGCATGACACACATTATAGCCTTCAAAATTATACTGAACAAAAATATAAACGCAACATTCAAAAATGTCATTGATTTTACTGAGTCACAGTTCATATAAGGAAATCATTCAATTTAAATAAATTCATTAGGCCACTAAGGCAGCCATGGGTGGGCCTCCTCCACTGGGGAGCCAGGCCCACCCACTGGGGAGCCAGGCCTAGACAGAAATAGTTTTTCCACCAAAAAAGGCTTTATTACAGACAGAAATAGTCCTCAGTTTCATCAACTGTTCGAGTGGCTGGTCTCAGACTGTAAATAAAATGGAATAGTAAAACATAAATAAAAATTGTCCTGTTTTGAAGGCTGGTGAGCTAAGTTTTCAACTCTCCTCACAAACACTTTCTCCCAGCCAAATAATTGTGCAATTTTCAGTGGGGGTTAATCAAATTCAACAATTACGCTATAAAAATGATCTTCCATGGTAGGTACCCAATAATTGAAATTGTAGAAGTGTATGAAAAGTATTCCTGCACACCATATTTTACCTCTGCACATGTATTGTTAATGTTTTGGTTAGAGACCAAGACCAGTCCAAGACCGGTGTCTAATATGCTTGGAAAGTGGAGACATCATAGAATGTAAAAGAAATTGCTGGAGACACCTTGCGGTATTCGAGACACTGTCATGCTTGCTAGCAAAGACATTTGCAGTGGCTAATTAACTGTAAATCCGTAAACACGGGCACCCTCATAGATACCTGCCCTATAAATACACTTCTACTGTCTTCAACCAGGATCTCAGCGATCACTGCCTCATTGCCTGCATCCGTAATGGGTCCGCGGTCAAACGGCCACCCCCATCACTGTGAAACACTCCCTAAAACACTTCAGAGAGCAGGCCTTTTTAACCTCTCTAGGGTATGTGGGACGAAATCGTTCCACCTACTCAACAGCCAGTGTAATCCCGTGACGCGATATTCAAATACCTTAGAAATGCTATTACTTCAATTTCTCAAACATATGACTATTTTACAACATTTTAAAGACAAGACTCTCGTTAATCTAACCACACTGTCGATTTCAAAAAGGCTTTACAACGAAAGCAAAACATTAGATTATGTCAGCAGAGTACCCAGCCAGAAATAATCAGACACCCATTTCTCAAGCTAGCATATAATGTCACATAAACCCAAACCACAGCTAAATGCAGCACTAACCTTTGATGATCTTCATCAGATGACACTCCTAGGACATTATGTTATACAATACGTGCATGTTTTGTTCAATCAAGTTCATATTTATATCAAAAACCAGCTTTTTACATTAGCATGTGACGTTCAGAACTCGCATACCCACCGCAAACTTCCGGTGAATTTACTAAATCACTCACGATAAACGTTCACAAAAAACATAACAATTATTTTAAGAATTATAGATACAGAACTCCTCTATGCACTCGATATGTCTGATTTTAAAATAGCTTTTTGGTGAAAGCACATTTTGCAATATTCTAAGTACATAGCCCGGCATCACAGGGCTAGCTATTTAGACACCCGGCAAGTTTAGCACTCACCAATATCAGATTTACTATTATAAAAATTGGATTACCTTTTGTTGTCTTCGTCAGAATGCACTCCCAGGACTGCTACTTCAATAACAAATGTTGGTTTGGTCCAAAATAATCCATCGTTATATCCGAATTGCGGCGTTTTGTTCTTGCGTTCCAGACACTATCTGAAAGGGTAAATAAGGGTCGCGCGCATGGCGCAATTCGTGACAAAAAAAATCTAAATATTCCATTACCGTACTTCGAAGCATGTCAACCGCTGTTTAAAATCCATTTTTATGCCATTTTTCTCGTAAAAAAGCGATAATATTCCGACCGGGAATGTCCATTTAGCTAAACAGAGGAAAGTAAACAAAGCTTTCGGTCGACGCGGGCACGAGCCTGAGTCTCACAGTACTGTAACCAGCCACTACCCAAACGCGCTACTTTGTTTCAGCCAGAGCCTGCAAAGCCACGATTCAGCTTTTTACCGCCTTCTGAGACCCTATGGCAGCCGTAGGAAGTGTCACGGGACAGCTAAGATCCTCACTCTTCAATAAACAGAGACAAGAAGAACGACACCTTGTCAGACAGGCCACTTCCTGCATGAAACCTTGTCAGGTTTTTGCCTGCCAAATGAGTTCTGTTATACTCACAGACACCATTCAAACAGTTTTAGAAACTTTAGGGTGTTTTCTATCCATATGTAATAAGTATATGCATATTCTAGTTACTGGGTAGGAGTGGTAACCAGATTAAATAGGGTACGTTTTTTATCCAGCCGTGAAAATACTGCCCCCTAGCCATAACAGGTTAAATAAGCATGCCCCATTCCCAAAAAATTGAACTAAGAACAGATATAGCCCTTGGTTAACCTCTATGGGCTAGGTGGGACGCTTGCGTCCCACCTACTCAACAGCCAGTGTAATCCCGTGGCGCGTTATTCAAATACCTCAAAAATGCAAAAACTTCAATTTTTCAATCATATGACTATTTTACACCATTTTAAAGACAAGACTCTCGTTAATCTAACCACACTGTCCGATTTCAAAAAGGCTTTACAACGAAAGCAAAACATTAGATTATGTCAGAAGAGTACCCAGCCAAAAATAATCAGACCCATTTTTCAAGCTAGCATATAATGTCACAAAAAACAAAACCACAGCTAAATGCAGCACTAACCTTTGATGATCTTCATCAGATGACAACCCTAGGACATTATGTAAATACAATACATGCATGTTTTGTTCAATCAAGTTCATATTTATATCAAAAACCAGCTTTTTACATTAGCATGTGACTAACATGTGACTAGCATTCCCACCGAACACTGCCGGTGAATTTACTAAATTACTCACAATAAACGTTCACAAAAAACATAACAATTATTTTAAGAATTATAGATACAGAACTCCTCTATGCACTCTATGTCCGATTTTAAAATAGCTTTTCGGTGAAAGCACATTTTGCAATATTCTCAGTAGATAGCCCGGCATCACAGGGCTAGCTATTTAGACACCCAGCAAGTTTAGCACTCACCAAAGTCAGATTTACTATAAGAAAAATGTTATTACCTTTGCTGTTCTTCGTCAGAATGCACTCCCAGGACTTCTACTTCAATAACAAATGTTGGTTTGGTCCCAAATAATCCATTGTTATATCCAAACAGCGGCGTTTTGTTCGTGCGTTCAAGACACTATCCGAAAGGGTAAATAAGGGTGGCGAGCATGGCGCATTTCGTGACAAAAAAATGCTAAATATTCCATTACCGTACTTCGAAGCATGTCAACCGCTGTTTAAAATAAATTTTTATGCCATTTTTCTCGTAAAAAAGCGATAATATTCCGACCGGGAATCTGCGTTTAGGTAAACAAACGAAAGAAAATAAAGCATGGGGTCGACTCGGGCACGCGCCTAAACCCATAGTACTCTGATCGGCCACTTGCCAAAAGCGATAATGTGTTTCAGCCAGAGGCTGCCTCGATATCGTTCTGCTTTTTCCCGGGCTCTGAGAGCCTATGGGAGCTGTGGGAAGTGTCACGTTATAGCAAAGATCCTCAGTCTTCAATAAAAAGAGCCAAGATGAACAAACACTTGTCAGACAGGCCACTTCCTGCATGGAATCTTCTCAGGTTTTGGCCTGCCATATGCGTTCTGTTATACTCACAGACACCATTCAAACAGTTTTAGAAACTTTAGGGTGTTTTCTATCCAAAGCCAATAATTATATGCATATTCTAGTTACTGGGCAGGAGTAGTAACCAGATTAAATCGGGTACGTTTTTTATCCGGCTGTGTCAATACTGCCCCCTAGCCCTAACAGGTTAACTCCAGACTTGACTGCCCTTGACCAGCACAAAAACATCCTGTGGCGTATTGCATTAGCGTCGAATAGCCCTCGCGATATGCAACTTTCCAGGGAAGTTAGGAACCAATATACACAGGCAGTTAGGAAGCAAAGGGTAGCTTTTTCAAACAGAAATTTGCATCCTGTAGCACAAACTCCAAAAGGTTCTGGGACACTGTAAAGTCCATGGAGAATAAGAGCACCTCATCCCAGCTCCCCACTACACATAGGCTAGGAAACACTGTCATCACCGATAAATCTACAATAATTGAGAATTTCAATAAGCATTTTTCTACGGCTGGACTTGCTTTCCACCTGGCTACCCCTACTCCGGTCAGCAGCTCTGTGCCCCCCAGAGCAACTTGCCCAAGCCTCCCCAATCCAGATAGCTGATGGTTTCCTTAAAGAGCTGCAAAATCTGGACCCCTACAAATCAGCTGGGCTAGACAATCTGGACCCTCTCTTTCTAAAATAATCTGCTGCAATTGTTGCAACCCCTATTACTAGCCTGTTCAAACTATCTTTTGCATTGTCTGAGATCCCTAAAGACTGGAAAGCTGCCGCGGTCATCCCCCTCTTCAAAGGGGGAGACACTCTTGACCCAAACTGTTACAGACCTATATCTGTCCTAACCTTCCTTTCTAGAGTCTTCAAAAGCCAAGTTAACAAACAGATCACCGACCATTTTGAATCCCACCGTACCTTCTCCGCTAAGCAGTCTGATTTGCGAGCTGGTCATGGGTGCACCTCAGCCTCGCTCATGGTCCTAAACAATATCATAACCGCCATCTATAAAAGACAATACTGTGCAGCCGTCTTCATCGACCTGGCCAAGGCTTTAAACTCTGTCAGTCACCGCATTCTTATCAGCAGACTCAGCAGCCTTGGTTTCTCAAATGACTGCTTCGGCTGGTTCACCAACTACTTCTCAGACAGAGTTCAGTGTGTCAAATCGAAGGGCCTGTTGTCCGCACCTCTTGCAGTCTCTATGGGGTGCCACAGGGTTCAATTCTCGGGCTGACTCTTTTCTCTGTATACATCAATGTCGTCACTCTTGCTGCTATTGATTCGCTGATCCACCACTACGCAGACGACACCATTCTGTATACTTCTGGCCCTTCTTTGGACACTGTATTAACAAACCTCTAGATGAGCTTCAATGCCATACAACACTCCTTCAGTGGCCTCCAACTGCTATTAAATGCAAGTAAAACTATATGCATGGTCTTCAACCGATCGCTGCCTGCACCGCCCGCCCGTATAGCATCACTACTCTGGACGGTTCTGACTTAGAATATGTGGACAACTACAAATACCTAGGTGTCTGGTTAGACTGTAAACTCTACTTCCAGACTCACATTAAGCATCTCCAATCCAAAATTAAATCTAGAATCGGCTTCCTATTTCACAACAAAGCCTCCTTCACTCATGCTGCCAAACATACCCTCGTAAAACTGACTATCCTACCGATCCTTGACTTTGGCGATGTCATTTACAAAATAGCCTCCAACACTCTACTCAGCAAATTGGATGCAGTCTATCACAGTGCCATCCGTTTTGTCACCAAAGCCCCATATACTACCCACCACTGCGACCTGTATGCTCTCGTTGGCTGCCCCTCGCCTAATTTTCTTCACCAAACCACTGGCTCCAGGTCATCTATAAGTCTTTACAAGGTAAAGCCTCGCCTTATCACAGCTCTCTGGTCACCATAGCAGCAGCCACACGTAGCACGTGCTCCATCAGGTATATTTCACTGGTCATCTCCAAAGCCCACTCCCCCTTTGGCCGCCTTTCCTTCCAGTTCTCTGCTGCAAATGACTGGAACGAATTGCAACAATCACTGAAGCTGGAGTCTTAGATCTCCCTCACTAACTTTAAGCATCAGCTGTCAGAGCAGCTCATAGATCATTGCACCTGTACAAAGCCCATCTGTAAACATCCCACCCAACTACCTCATCCCCCATATTGTTATTTATTTTTTAGCTCCTTTACACCCCAGTATCTCTACCCGCACATTCATCTTCTGCACATCTGTCATTCCTGTGTTTAATATCTAAATTGTAATTATTTCGCCACTATGGCCTATTTATTGCCTTACCTCCTTAATCTTACTACATTTGAATATACTGTATATAGTTTTTTCTATTGTGTTATATACTGTATGTTTGTTTATCCCATGTGTAACAGTGTTGTTTGTGTCGCACTGCTTGCTCTATCTTGGCCAGGTTGCAGTTGTAAATGAGAACTTGTTCTCAACTGGCCTACCTGGTTAAATAAAGGTGAAATAAAATAAATAAGTGAATTGTTTCACCTCACAGATAGGCAAGATGCTTAGCTAGCCAGCTAAAATTGTTTACAGTAAGTTATAGGTCTGCTCGATAAGGGCAAAAATCTATTTCTGATTTTTTTTAACCAAATGTTGCTATTGTGATTTGACTTGCGAAATACAGTAGATCAAAACTTTGTTGAACTCATAGAAATATAATGATTTATATTATGAAGGAAAGTAGAAAAGCAGCACTGTTCTTGTTTGTAAAAATCTGTTAACTGCAATTTACCTAACAGAACAGCATGCACATTTATAGTGAATCTAACAGCGAGGAGGAGCTTGGTGTGTGTGGGAAGGAGAGAGGGAGAGAAGACAAACAGAGTGTAACTATAAAAAACGAACATTACACCCAGCTGAGTGACGTTTCAAAATATTGCATGAGATATGGATCTCTTGTGATATGGATATTGCACACTTAGATGTGAATTTGATTCATTTTACAGCTTTACTAAGTTAGTGTAGAAGCTATTGCTATCTGTCTCCAAAAATGATGGGTGTCTCCAGTTGTGTTGACATTTTGTTACCATTTTGTTTCCATGCGTATCCACTTTCTAAGCGTATTGGAATCCTTTGCAACCGATTAAGCAACCGACCTCAAAGACCCAGGAAAAAGCCATTAGACTGGAGGGGTTTCATGAATGAAGGAAACCTGGATGTGAGGATAGCATGCTAGTTGCACTGCACCTGATATTCTCATGGGCTGTTCCCCCATCTCCTGGCCTCCTTCCCAGAGTTGAGGTAATTTGTAACAATGTGTGTGAAACAAGCCACCTGAGAGAGTAAGAGAGTGAGATACTTTTTATTGTTTATTTCACTTTTGTATATTATTTCACTTTTGTATATTATCTATCTCACTTGCTTTGGCAATGTTAACATACGGTATGTTTCCCATGCCAATAAAGCCCCTCGAATTGAGAGAGAGAGGGAGGGGTGGGGGGGTGGGGGGGTTTAAATCTATGACCTGTCAGCAAGCTCATTACACCCTGCTTTATAGTGAGTCCAGTTAACTTACACAGCACTTAGATGTGAAAGGAAGCAACAGCTCCACCTCATCTTGCAACATGCTTCACTCCATTTTTCTTTATCGCTCACTAAATAGCACCTGTCCAGTTGTAGGACCACTTAAGGTATCAAATTAATTTACCTAAAAATAATTTGATGAAATTTGATTGAATTTGGCCTTACTGCTATTAGCCCATAGAAACGCATTGAATTCAAGTTTTATACATGAATAAACAGATAGTCCCCCCCCAAAAAATCAAAAGGAAGTTTGTTCTGAAGTGTCTGTCCTATATCTGAGCGATAAGAAAGACCAGGAAACTATTTTCTTCCATGTATTTAACCCCTTAATTAGGCACTAAACTGTCTTAGTTTAACTAGGTCTTTCCTTGTAGCACTGGACCACACGACAGGACAATATTCAAGAGAAATTGCCAAGAAACTGAAGATCTCGTACAACGCTGTGTACTACTCCCTTCACTGAACAGAGCAAATTGGCTCTAACCAGAATAGAAAGAGCAGTGGGAGGCTCGGGTCCACAACTGAGCAAGAGGACAAATACATTAGAGTGTCTAGTTTGAGAAACAGACGCTTCACAAGTCCTCAACTGGTAGCTTCATTAAATAGTACCCACAAAACACCAGTCTCAAGGTCAACAGTGAAGAGGTGACTCTGGGATGCTGGCCATCTAGGCAGAGTTGCAAAGAAAAAGCTATATCTCAGTCTGGCCAATACAATGAAAAGATTAAGATGGGCAAAAGAACACAAACACTGGACAGAGGAACTCTGCCTAGAAGGCCAGCACCCCAGAGTCGCCTCTTCACTGTTGACGTTGAGACTGGTGTTTAACTGTTGAGCAAGAGGTGATTTAATCCTCTAACCGCTAGAGAGTGTCCGAAGTTAGGGGGTGTTCGATCTTGGGGGGAAATTAGCTAAGTAAACAATGAACCATAATCCCAACTCATGACGTTACTACCCTGCATGAATCTGCAGGTAGCTAACCAACCAGGTTCAATGTTAACTAGCTAACATTAGGCTATAACTAGCCAAGCAAATGGCTCTGAGATATGAATAATAAGATCATACAAGTAACTTTAGCCCCCCCAAAAAACGTTTTTTATTTAAAAAAAAGATTACGTTCAAGTGGCTCTCATGTGAAGTAGTGACCCGCTACATACGCCTAGTTTCCTGAAACGGGTCACATACAGTCCCACAGTTGACAGTGCATGTCAGACCAAAAAACAAACCATGAGGTTGAAGGAAATGATTTTCATTAAGCTGTCTGCTCAAGAGGAAGCTTCTTACTGTAACCAGTGCTTGTAATCTGGTTCAGGTTATTACCTACCAGGGTGTTTACAAACACTACAAGAACAAGATTATCCACATGTATCGATCACATTTTTACTAATGCTGTAGAACTTTGTTCTAAAGCTGTATCCGTACCCATTGGATGCAGTGATCACAATATAGTGGCTATATCCAGGAAAGCCAAAGTACCAACAGCTGGGCTTAAAATAGTATATAAAAAGATCATACTAAATACTTTGCTGTGACTCTTATGTGGATGATGTTAAAAAATATTTGTTGGTTTAATGTGATTAATCAGAAGCATCCAGAAGCTGCACTTGATTCATTTATGAAGTTGCTTCTTCCAATTATTGTTAACATGCACCTATTAAGAAACTGACTGTTAGAACTGTTAAGGCTCCATGGATTGACGAGTAATTGAAAAACTGCATGGTTGAAAGAGATGGAGCAAAAGGAGTGGCTAATAAGTGTAGATGTACATCTGACTTACTGCAAATTGAGAAATGATGTGACTAAACAAGACAAAAAGAAGAAGAAACTGTATTATGAAGCCAAAATCAATGATATAAGGAATGTTGGGGTATGAACGAAGGAGGGCTAGGGGTTACGATACCTGGCATTGGAGGAGTAGGGATAGGCTGGCGGAGAAGATGCCAAATTTCCTCTATATGCTCCTCTTGCTGGGTTAGGTTCCGCTGTAGCTCCGCTGAATCCATTACATTTTTAGGTGAGGTATTCTGTAATGAATACTCATGGAGAAAAAGGTGTAGATTCACACGCAGAGCATGGAAAATGTTTATTAAGCCTTTGCAGAAGGCAGGAATCGTGATCACAGGCAGGGAATGGTCAAACACAGGTAGGCAGTGAAAAACAAACAATACCTCACAACCATACAAACAGAAATAACTAAATAGGGAGCTGGTGAGAAACCAACACAGGTGAAATCAATGAACAAAAATGAAAGACAGGGCTTCATTCCAGAACACAAAGAAACAGGGCTACGTTCAAGAACACAAAGAAAATTAACACAATGTTGACTAAGAAAAGAAAAGCAGAACCTTACAGATAGCCTACATTTGTTTGATCAATAGGACTGTAAAGTTCCCAAATGTAAGATGACTCCCATGGTATTTAGCTACATATTTGCAGACATCCATTCAAGTGTATTATGTGGCTTTTGCGAATGCGTTCTAATGATATAACGTCACGTTGTTGCAACTGCCTGTAAACACACAGTCCAGGTCAAAGTGAATGATGGCAGGCCCTTGTGGCAAATGGCTTGTTTGCTGTAGGCCTACTGTAGCGCTGATTGGCTATGGCGCACCTGTCTGCATAGATTCAGGTCCTCGACGAGACAGTTGTTTTTATTAGGTTTTGTTTACTGCAGTGTCTATTAATTGTCAGGAAGCATATAATGTCACATAAACCCAAACCACAGCTAAATGTAGCACTACCCTTTGATGATCTTCATCAGATGACACACCTAGGACATTATGTTATACAATACATGCATGTTTTGTTCAATCAAGTTCATATTTATATCAAAAACCAGCTTTTTACATTAGCATGTGACGTTCAGAACTAGCAAACATCCGGTGAATTTACTAAATTACTCACGATAAACGTTCACAAAAAACATAACAATTATTTTAAGAATTATAGATACAGAACTCCTCTATGCACTCAATATGTCCGATTTTAAAATAGCTTTTCGGTGAAAGCACATTTTGCAATATTCTCCGTAGATAGCCCAGCCATCACGGAAAGCCATTTAGACACCGACCAAGTTTAGCCCTGACCAAAGTCAGATTTACTATTACAAAAGTTTGATTACCTTTGTTGTCTTCGTCGGAATGCACTCCCAGGACTGCTACTTCAATAACAAATGTTGGTTTGGTCCAAAATAATCCATCGTTATATCCAAATAGCGGCGTTTTGTTCGTGCATTCAAGACACTATCCGAAGTGTAAATAAGGGTCACGAGCATGGCGCAATTCGTGACAAAAAAAATCTAAATATTCCATTACCGTACTTCGAAGCATGTCAACCGCTGTTTAAAATCAATTTTTATGCAATTTTTCTCGTAAAAAAGCGATAATATTCCGACCGGGAATCTGCGTTTAGGTAAACAGACGAAAGAAAACATAGCATGGGGTCGACGCGGGCACGCGCCTGAGTCTCACAGTACTGTAACCAGCCACTACCCAAACGCGCTACTTTTTTTCAACCAGAGCCTGCAAAGCCACGATTCAGCTTTTTGCCACCTTCTGAGAGCCCATGGGAGCCGTAGGAAGTGTCACGTAACAGCAGAGATCCTCTGTAATGGATAGAGATAATCAAGAAGGGCAAGAAATTGTCAGACAGGGCACTTCCTGCATGGAATCTTCTCAGGTTTTGGCCTGCCAAATGAGTTCTGTTATACTCAAAGACACCATTCAAACAGTTTTAGAAACTTTGGAGTGTTTTCTATCCAAAGCTAATAATTATATGCATATTCTAGTTTCTGGGCAGGAGTAATAATCAGATTAAATCGGGTACGTTTTTTATCCGGCTGTGAAAATACTGCCCCCTAGCCATAACAGGTTAAACCATTCAAGTGTTGCTTTAGCAGTATGCTTTGGGTCATTGTCCTGCTGGAAGGTGAACCTCCGGCCCCGTCTCAAATCTCTGGAAGACTGAAAGAGGTATCCACTGAAGAATTTCCCTGTATTTAGTGCCATCCATCATTCCTTCAATTCTGACCAGTTTCCCAGTCCCTGCCTATGAAAAACATCCCCACAGCATGATGCTGCCACCACCACGCTTCACTGTGGAGTTTTCTTACATTTTTTTATTTTACCTTTATTTATACAGGTTTTTCTCATTGAGATAATATCTCTTTTCCAAGAGAGACCTGGTCCAATAGCAGCAGGGTGAACAACATTTCAGACAAAACAACTTACATACACTAACACAACATTAAGCAAAACTGTAAACACACATACAGTACAACAATGACATATTACATTAAAACCACAAACATCTTGACTAAAAACAGCTGGCCTAAAAACAATTACACTCTACTATTATATATGTATCGATCAAGTGCTTAAACTCCACCAACAAAACTAGATCATCACATTTTCAAATGTTCAGGAGAGAATTCCAGGACCACGGTGCTAAGTAACTACAACTATTTCTACCATGACCTGTTCTAATTTTTGGTACTGTTAGAAGCAAATCAGAATGGGACCGTAATTGATATTTATTTACTGACCTGACTAAAAAAGAACAGAGATAAAATGGCATTTTACCCCATATGGCCTTATAAATCAGTGTATACCAGTGTTTAAGCCTACGGTGTCAAAAGCCTTCGACAAATCAATAAAAACAGACACACAATGTAACTTCTTATCAAGAGCACAGTGGATGTCATTTAAAACCTTCAATGTTGCTGAAACAGTGCTGTGGCCAGACCTAAAACCTGATTGCATTCCATTTAAGATGTTGTTTTCTTGGAAGTAGGTCTTTAGCTGCCTACTAACTAAGGACTCCAGTACCTTTGATATAACAGACAATTTTGATATGGGTCGATAGTTGTCAAGTAGCAAGGGATCGCCACCTTTCATGAGAGGCAGTACAAAAGCAGATTTCCATAACTTGGGGATTTCCTTAACATCAAGCGTAAGGTTAAAAATACATGTTAAGGGGGAGCAATGATGTCTGCGGCTAGGTGTAGGAGGCGGGGGTCTAGTTCATCAGGGACAGGGGATTTGTTTTAATCAATTGCTTTCAGGGCTTTACACACTTCTGAAACAGAGAAGGATGAAAAAGAGAACCTGGTGAAGGAGTGCACAGGGGTGTCAGGTAAATTTATAGAGGGCTCAATTATACCTTTGACCTTTTCAAATAAACTGCCTTTATCTAAAAACAAAATGCTGGTTCAAGGCTTTCAGAATGGAGGTTCTCTCATTTACAATCTGTGTGTCGACCAACAATTGTTTAGGAAGCTGTGTATCTTTTCTGCACTCCAAACCTTTCACTACTTGCCAAAATTTGGATGGATTATTTACATTTTGTGAAGTAGATTTCAGGTAGTGGTCTGCATTCAATTTACGGATCCTAGCCACACCCATATTTCGAAGATGTTTAAAAGCCATCCAATCATCTGCCAAACCAGTCCTTCTTGCTTTAGCCCACATAGCATTTCGTTCCCTTATGATTGTTGTAAGTTCCCTAGTAAACCAAGGGTTCTCTCTGCCCTTAATCCTGAATTTTTAAAAAGGGGCATGCCTATTGCATATATCCTGGAATGCGTTGTGGAAGTAAGAAAAGGCGTTTATCATCAGGGATTAACATCAGGGATTAATTATATTCTATTCCATTCAATGCCAGATACATCATGTAAAAAACCTTGAATATCAAACCGCTTCCAGTTTCTTTTCGTAATAACACGTGGAGATTGCCATCTCTCACACAGGCAATAGCACAGTGATCACTTATGTAATTTGCAAAAATACCAGAAGCATTAAAACGATGACAAATATTGGTTAAGATCAAATCAATCAAAGAGGATTTCAGAGGATATTTTATATTCAACCTAATTACACTGTTGACAATCTGAGTGAGATTGTAGGTATTGCACAGAATTTTAAGTTGATCAGAGCTAGATGTTAGCCAGTCCTGATTCAGACCACCCATCAGGACAAACTCAGAATTGACATTCTGTGATAACAATTTGAAAATACAATCCAGAGAGCCAACAGTAGCAGATGGAGGTCTATAACAGCAAGATACAACAATATTTAAAGATGAGCCAAGGTTTAGGTTCAAAGACAGATACTCAAATTGCTTAGGTTTAGTAATAGAAGTCAGAACGACCACCGAGAACTTGTCTTTTACATATACAGCAACACCACCTCCCTTAGATTTACGATCTGTACAAAAAACATTGTAACCATTTATGTCAATATTTTCGTCTCTAATAGATTTTTTAAGCCTGGTTTCAGAAAGCATAAATACATCCGGGTCGGCAGTTGTTATCCATATATTCACAAAATCAAGCTTTGGCAGAAGACTTCTTACATTCATATGCAAAACTTCAGGCCACTGACTACTTAATTCGGCAGGGGTAAGAATGTCAGGACCTGGATTAGACTGGACATTTCCAGACAAAAGAAGCAGCAAGATAAGGGCAAGTCTAGATCGAGGGTTACAACATTTGGAGTTATAGACAGCACTTGAACGAGAATCCAAAATCACCAGTCTTTAACGCCACGTATTTCAGGAGATGTGTGAAGTACCAAGAGAACAGTCCTGACATGTAAGCGCAAGAGTCTGATTTCTCCCATATTGTTTGGGAGAAATGTGCATAGTTCTCATGTGCATTTCTGGAGCAAGCTTGGGGTTTCTCACAATACTCGAGGGAGAAACAATCATATATTTCCTCATTCACAGTGCAACGGGCTTTAAATGTATCGCCAACATTGTAAAAGCAAAGGGTAGACACCAGCAAAATGAACAGCAGCATCATGTTTGTTAAATGCCCTAAAAGTCACTAATCAAATAGTTCAACCGCTGATCAAAAAAAGTCAGCGATGTATGCGTATGATGTAGATGAGCAAAGGTCCGGGGAGAGAGAGAGAAAGTGGCGAGGGCACCTGTACAATAATGGGAGAGACAGACCAGGGCAGGCGGTGAGCAGGCAGTCAGACAGGCAGAGAGCTCTAGTCAACAGCGCTCATGGATCCTTGGTCGGCAGGATGTTCTAGGGGTGATGAGAGGTGTTGGGTTTGCGCCAGAAATAGTGTTTTCCTTGATGGCCAAAAAGCTACATTTTAGTCTCATCTGACCAGAGTACCTTCTTCCAAATGTCTGGGGAGCCTCCAACATGCCTTTTGGCAAATACCAAACGTGTTTGCTTGTTTCTTTCTTTAAGCAATGGCTTTGTTCTGACCACTCTTCCGTAAAGCCAAGCTCTGTGGCGTGTACGGCTTAAAGTGGTCCTATGGACAGATACGCCAATCTCCGCTGTGGAGTTTTGCAGCTCCTTCATGGTTATCTTTGGTCTCTTTGTTGCCTCTCTCATTAATTCCCTCCTTGCCTGGTCTGTGAGTTTTGGTGGGTGGCACTCTCTTGGCAGGTTTGTTGTGGTGGCATATTCTTTACATTTTTTAATAATGGATTTAATGGTGCTCTGTGGGATGTTCAAAGTTTCGGGATATTTTTTATAACCCAACCCTGATCTGTACTTCTCCACAACTTTGTCCCTGACCTGTTTGGCAAGCACCCTTGGTCTTCTAGGTGGCGCATTGCTTAGTTGTGTTGCAGACTCTGGGGCCTTTTAGAACAGGTGTATATATACTGAGATCATGTGACAGATCATGTGACACTTAGATTGCACACAGGTGGACTTTATTTAACTAATTATATGACTTCTGAAGGTAATTGGTTGCACCAGATCTTGTTTAGGGGCTTCATAGCAATGGGGTGAATACTTATGCACGCACCACTTTTCCATTTATTTATTTTGTATTTATTTTTTCCATTTCACTTCACCAATTGAAACTATTTTGTGTATGTCCATTACATGACATCCAAATAAAAATCAATTTAAATTACAGGTTGTAATGCAACAAAATAGGAAAAATGCCAAGGGGGATGAATACTTTTGGCACTTTACTCACATCAATCCAGCCATCCTCTACAGACCTGACAAGAAACCAGACATTATATTAACGATGGACTCCAATGGAAAGCTTATAGTAGAAAATAAACTTTTCCCAAATAAGAAGTTGTCAAAGTTATGGTACCCCACAACAGAGAGAGCTATGGAGCTCTTGACTGTGGCCCAACTTGGCTCTCCAAGCCATATCATAATTCACATAGGGACCAATGAACTGCATGCCCAACAGGAGAGGGTGGCCATATCTCTAAGGTGAGTGATAGAGAGGGGCTACACCATCTTCCCCTTTGCAAAGATTGTAATATATATACTGCTCCAGAGGAGAGATTTCCACCCTACCTCCATCCAGAGAGTAATTTCCAGCCTCTCTCGGGACTGTGTGCTATGGCCCAACATACACCTGGCCTACCATCCCACACTCAGCCTGGACTGTCTTTACAACAATGTACACCTGCACATAGAGGCAGTCCCTATTTTTCGCCAGGACATTAAAAGATGTTGCTCTGGGTGGCCAGTCTACACCGCACAGGAGCAGCAGACCAGCCACCAACTCCCTGAGACAAATTTACATTTACATTTACGTCATTTAGTAGACGCTCTTATCCAGAGCGACTTACAAATTGGTGCATTCACCTTATGATATCCAGTGGAACAACTACTTTACAATAGTACATCTATATCTTTTTTTTTGTGGGGGGGGGGTAGAAGGATTACTTTATCCTATCCCAGGTATTCCTTAAAGAGGTTGGGTTTCAGACGCTCTTTTAGACCTGCATCCGGTAGCCCTTCACAGATACTGGAGAACAGCCAGCAACACTCCTCCCCACACCACCTTCTACCACTTCTCTCCCAGGAACTGCATGCAGATACACTAAGCTATGCCCAAGCCGTACACAATAAAAGAGGCCCCACGCAGAGTTTGGAGCATTGCCGGCCACACTGCCCTCCACACCACCCTCTTCAATTCCCCCTAAAACCTCCCTACCATGCTACCAGACCAGGCCCACCTCAGCACAGCTTTAGCAGACTCAGCACACCTCAGCATAGCTCAACCAGACCCGGTGAATCACAGCAAAGCTCTACTAGACCCGGCCTGCCTCAGCACAGCACTACCAGACCTGGCTCATCACAGCAGAGCTCAACTAGACCCGGTCTATCACAGCACATCTCTACCAGACCCGTCCCATCACATTGCAGCTCATCCAGACCCGGCCCGCCTCAGCACAGCTCTACCAGACCCAGCCCGCCTCAGCACAGATCTACCAGACCAGGCCCACCTCAACTCTGCCCAGCTCCACACAGCACTGACCACTACCCTAGGGTCTGGCAAAACACTGTTGTGGGTAGCGCACCACATGATGCAGTCCACACTATATATCAGTCACATCATCAGCCTACATATGCTGAGAGTTTGGGGCTTCACCAGCCACACTTCCCCCACACCACCCTCCTCAATTCCCCTGACAACCTCCCTCCTTTGCTAGTTTTGGTTAACCTCCCTACTCCCATCCCCAGGACTAGCATGGGACAGTTCTGCCCCCATGGCAGCCCAAACCCAGAAACAGGAGCCACACCAAGACCTCCTGTGCACACCCAGAATGGAGCATTGGCAGCCACCATGGTCCTCTGCAGCAGCCCCAATCCTTTGGCGGGAGCTCCATCCGGGTGGACTGAGCTCTGCTCCAGTTCTTGCCCCAGCCCCTGCATCCAGCGACTTGAGGGAGGCCTGTCAAATGTTCATTCTGCTCTGCTTTCACGTGGTTGGCCAAGGACCTTGGCAAAGTCTCAGCTCACTCAACAAATAGCTGCAGATGACCCTATCGCTGTTAGCTCTTATGGGAATGAGCCTGTTTGGCCTACCACTTGGCGGATGAGCCTTTGTTGCTCCTAGACATTTCCACTTCACAATAACAGCACTTACAGTTGACAAAGGCAGCTTTAGCAGGGCAGATATTTGACAAACTGACTTGTTGGTAAGGTGGCATCCTGTGATCGTGCAACATTGAAAGTCACTGAGCTCTTCAGTAAGGCCATTATATTACCAATGTTTTTCTATGGAGATTGCATGGCGGTGTGCTCGATTTTATACACCTGTCAGCAGCGGGTGTGGCTGAAATAGCCGAATCCACTAATTTCAAGGGGTGTCCACATACTTTTGTATATATAGTGCATCTCAATTAAGAAAGCTAAATCAAGCTACCTTTTAAGCTCTATCTCTGACTATCTCTGATCTTTCAACATTTTGGAAAACAGTAAATGCACTAAAGCGTAGACATTCCTCTTCTCCCCTGGTTAAATAAGTTCTGTCTGACTCTGGCATCATAACTAAGGTGAATAGGATAAGCAATGCTTTTTATCATAATTTTATCATCTCAGCAGGATTTTTATTTGAGTGAAACGGTGGTGTAGTTGACCCTGGTCAGTCAATTCACTGCTCTGCCAGCCTCTAACTGACTCGAAGGTTAACCCATCAACTTCTAGTGAATCTTTGTTTTTATTTCAACAATTTACTCTCGGTGATGCTAGATGCCTTGCTTAAGATAGATTTCTTTAAATCCTAGTACTAGTACAAGCACATTTTCAGCACCACGCTACGTTCTAAAATGTTCTCTCATGTATTTATTTCCCTTTGCTACTACTGGTATGTAATTTACATTGGGAGCTAGTTGCAGGTGGAAATGTAACTTACTATTAGCTAATGACTGTATTGGACGTTCTGAATCAGGCAACCCATCTCCAAGGAATGGGGTGGCAGTTATCCTAGTGGTTAGAGTATTGGGCCAGTAACTGAAAGGTTGCTAGATCAAATCCCCGAGCTGACAATGTAAAAATCTGTTCTGCCCCTGAACAAGGCAGTTAACCCAATGTTCTTAGGCCATCATTGTAAATAAGAATTTGTTCTAAACTGACTTGCCTAGTTAAATAAAGGTATAAAGGAAAGTAAGTGGTTTATATTAGTCTGATAATTTTGCATCTGTCAACTCTTTTTGCCAAAGTACTGGGAAGAAATGCTAATCTGGATTGGCCATCTCATGCCTTTATGCTCTTGTTTGTATCCAGCCACCATCAAATTGCTCTGGGGTTAGATAACTGTGGCCACAATAGATCAGGGAGGAATGCATACTGGGATATGGAGGGGAGGGGTACTTGGGGTGAACATATTCATCTCAGGCAGCCCAGGGGTCGACCACAGCGACCATGATCTAAAAGCCTCAGATGTGACATTATGCACTGACCACAAGCCACACATAACACCACCCCAAGATATTAGGGGACAGGGACACAAATATGCCACAACTCTCTGTCTATTGGAAGAATAACAGTACATCAAAATACCACAGGGAGAGAAATGAGCATAGGCATTGCCTTGTCCGATTCCTGAAAGCATTTAGGAATGTACGAGGGTTAGAAAAGAAATTGTTGCAAGAAAGAATTCCCTGAATCACAATAAAGGGATATAAACAATTGTGTAATTTGAGTTACCTCCCAAAATCACATCCTATGTGCGAATTGGTATCATCCAAGGGACACAGAGTCTAAGACTGGGCAGTAAACCATATTTCACTATATACGGGTATTGATGCTGTGGTGGCTAATTACTGCATTACCAAATGAGGAGAGTTACAAACTTCACACACCAGTCAGAGTTATACTTAAACTACATCTTTGATAATTAAGAGCTTTGTATTAGCAATGACTTTCAATGATGCACTATCTCTAATGAACCATTGAAAGTGACAACTCAAAAGTACAAAGATCTTTTATAGCCAAGATACTCCCCTCTCAACCTACATGACGAAGCACAGATCTTAGGAACAGTTCACAAAGAAAGACTTTTACTTGAGAGAGGAGTATCCCATAGCAAGATAGCATTCGCTATAAATTATTGTTCAGTTTGGTCCCTAAGACAAGGTTCTAATCTCGTTCCTGGTACGGTATAGAATTAGCTCATGTTCTCTGGAATGCTCTTTAGGTTTTATCACCCAAAGACATCATAAATCTCCTCCGTCAGTGTTATCTCATAGAGGCCCTCCTCAGTAAAACACACACAGAATAGTTAACAGAATACTCTATTCTGTCGAATAAAACAACCATACAAGCATTATAACAGCATTATAATACAAGCATTATAACAGAATCTTGCAATTTTCCACGACAATGCACAGACCAGTTTAGATTTTTACTAACGATATTTCAATGTTTGGTTTGTTAAAATGTAATATAAATGTAATAACTGAGTGATGAAACTCAAAAAAGTATGACAATCATCTGTTCTTACCGCCAGTAAGAGACTACTAACAGCTTAGAGCTGCTAATTTGCTAGCAAGAGCTTGTTCACATGTACTTTTGTGCCATGAATAGTTCCTTTGAGGCAGTGCTGGTGCCAAAAGCACCCTAGAAATTGGTACGAGGGCCCTTGTGGTGAAAGTAAGAACTGCCATTGAATCCACTGAAAATGCATGGTCATAAAGCAGAATAATTATACTGATAAAAGAAAAGTGACTTTTTCACAAAATAGAGGCATACAAAGACAAAACAAATGTGGTACAGTGTGGAAATGATAACAAATGAGTGAAGGAAATTCAGAAATGGATGAAAATGCTGGAAAAACTGTTTTGTTGAAGTTTGATTGAAAAGTTTAAACAATCAGAAGAGAGAAAGTCCCTTTAAAACCACTTAGAATTATATTTATACCCCTTATTCCACATTTTGTTGTGGTACAACCTGAATTCAAAATGGATTAAATATATTTAATCCATTTACACACAATGCCCCATAATGACAAACTGACAACGTTTTTAGGCATTTTTGTAAATTTATTGAAAATTAAATACAGAACTATCTAATTTACATACGTTTTCTGTGACGTTACTATGAAGGATCAGGAGACAGGGGCAGGAATGCGTAATATAGGTTTTTATTAAGCCCAAATTACGGCGTGCCGTGTAAAGGCAAGGGGACGAAGACCAAACAAACACATAACAAAATATAGGGTAGAAACCCAAAACAAAAGAGCGAGGAGTACCTTGAATAAATAACACAAGTGCACAATGATTAACACACGGGACGAGACCTGTAATCATCTGCGCAATCCACAATGGCACAAAAGCCAAAACACACAGCACAGGTACTCACACACACCAACGGACATTGTAACAATAATCAAAAGCACCATGGTGAACAAAGGGCACATATATACAAATACAATCAGTGGGAATAGGGGCCAGGTGTGCGCAATGAAAGTTCCAGAGGCATCCGTGACAGTACCCCCCCTGACGCGCTGCACTAGCAGCGCAACAACACCGGTCTCGAGGACAATCACCGGAACGCAGTGCGGGTCGACCAGGACCCGATGCAGCTGCCAAAGTTGCGTTGTCGTCGGACGGGCCAGTTGTCGCTGCGAAAGTTGCGGCGGTGTCAGACGGACCAGTAGCAGTGGCGTCGGACAGACCGGTTATGGCGACGTTGGACGGGCCAGTTGTGGATGCTGAAGTTGCTTAGTCGGATGGACACGTTGTGGCGACTTCGGACGACCCAGTTGCAGCTGCCGAAGTTGCGGCGGTGCTGGACAGACCAGTAGCAGCGTCGTCGGATGGGCCATTCCTGCTGTCTCCCTCAATGGTCGATTATTCTGTCACGTTGGTATGAAGGATCAGGAGACAGACGCAGGAATGCGTAATATGGGTTTTTAGTAAGCCCAAATTACGGCGTGCCGTGTAAAGTCACGGGGACGAATACCAAACAAACAAAATACAGGGTAGAAACCCAAAACAAAAGAGCGAGAGTACCTCAATTAAAATAACACAAGCGCACAATGATTAACACACGGGACGAGACCCGGAATCATCTGTGCAATTCACAATGGCACGAAAGCCAAAACACACAGCACAAGTACTCACACGCACCAACGGACATTGTAACAATAATCAAAAGCACCGTACAGTGGTTCCTCCTTTAAAAGTTGCATCATATTGCGGCACACCCTGCTTGCTGCTGCAGCATTCTGTGGCACGTCACTTAATTCTCAGCCATGTCTTCTGTTATTGCAAGTTATTGCTAGTTTGACCACCAGAGGGCATCTTTGAGAAGCATTTGATACTATTCCATATTGGCATTACCAGAGAATTTAAAACCTTTTTTGTAATTTCATAGTATATGTGATTGATTTGAATACATTTTGCTTAATTCATTTGATTAATACTTTGGTGTTTCCATTTAGAGAAAAATTGACAGTTTGTTAATTCAGACCGTTTCGCTCATGGAGCGCACACTGGATGTTCGGGCCGAGGAGTAGAGTTGATTTGAGCGTTCTGGCCTTACAATGGCAGCCAAGCACCCAAGCTAATGTTGGCTAGCTACTTCCAGTCACAAATGAGACCACTCTAACCATTTTACTCACCCTAGCAGAGCTGGTAAGGCAGTTTTTGTGTTAACCTCTTGGGGCTAGGTGGGACGCTAGCGTGCCACCCGTGGTGCACTCCATCAACAGCAGGTGCATTTCAAGAGCGGCAAATTTGAATCCAAATAAATGTCAAAATTCAAATTTTTCAAATATACAACTATTTTACACCATTTGAAAGATAAACATCTCCTTAATCTAACCACGTTTTACGATTTCAAAAAGGTTTTACGGCGAAAGCATAAATTTAGAGTATGTTAGGACAGTACATTTACAAGAGTTGTGTGTAATGTTTTGTCAAGTCAAAGACAGGGTCACCAAAACCATAAAACCAGCTAAAATGATGCACTAACCTTTTACAATCTCCATCAGATGACACTCCTAGGACATTATGTTAGACAATGCATGCATTTTTAGTTCTATCAAGTTCATATTTATATCCAAAAACAGCGTTTTACTATGGCATTGATGTTGAGGAAATCGTTTCCCTCCAATAACCGGCAGTCAAGTCAGCGTAACAAATTAAATAATTAAAATTAGAAAACATTGGTAAAATATTATATTGTCATTTAAAGAATTATAGATTTACATCTCTTGAACGCAATCAACTTGCCAGATTTAAAAATAACCTTACTGGGAAATCACACTTTGCAATAATCTGAGCACTGCGCCCAGAAAAATACGCGTTGCGATACAGACTAGACGTCATGTTGGGGAGATCTAAAATCGAAAATACTATGTAAATAATCCATTACCTTTGATTCTCTTCATCAGATGTCACTTCCAGGTATCACAGGTCCATAACGAATGTAGTTTTGTTCAAAAAAGCTCATCATTTATGTCCAAAAATCTCCGTCTCGTTAGCACATGATGTAAGCCAGCCGGACGTCTCGTCATGAACGAGGGGAAAAAATATATTTCCGTTCGTTCAAACATGTCAAACGTTGTATAGCATAAATCATTAGGGCCTTTTTTAACCAGAACATGAATAATATTCAAGGTGGACGAATGCATACTCTTTTATAACGTATTGGAACGAGGGTACCCAACATGAACTAGCGCGCCAGGTGTCTAATGGGACATCAACGTTCCATGGCTCTTGTTCGGTCAGATCTCCCTCCAGAAGACTCAAAACACTTTGTAAAGGCTGGTGACATCTAGTGGAAGCAATAGGAAGTGCCAAAATATTCCTAAACCCCTGTGTTTTTCAATGGGATAGGTTTAAAGTCAATACAACACATCAGGTATCCACTTCCTGTCAGAAAATGTCTCAGGGTTTTGCCTGCCAAATGAGTTCTGTTATACTCACAGACACCATTCAAACAGTTTTGGAAACTTTAGAGTGTTTTCTATCCATATATAATAAGTATATGCATATTCTAGTTACTGGGTAGGATTAGTAACCAGATTAAATCGGGTACATTTTTTTTATCCAGACGTGCAAATGCTGCCCCCTAGACCCAACAGGTTAACCAGGGCGTTGGTGACTGTAAATGTGCTGCTGGAAACAATGTAATTCCGCTTTTTTTCCGACAACGGCCATATTCAACGGGTGTTGAGCGATCGTAAAGTAATTACTCTGTGCTCTGGTACACTCAGACAGAGCAGAGTGCTCTGAAATCGGTGTAGATAGTAGGCTGGACACCTCTTTTCTGATAAAAACGAGTTCATTGCATCCGCCGTGGAGCCCAGTTTCATAATATGACCATATTTCCCAGCTGTTTGCCATCATTTTGAAGTAATCGTGAAAAAACAGGCCTTATTTTTGTGCATTTTTCACCCTGCCAGCTACTATTAGTTCTATTGAGCACCGTGGCACCAACTCGCCTTCCGAATGTTCTATTCCCAGCTTATTGTTCAACGTCACAATGTCTGCTTCGCTATTGTTGGCAATGAGACCTGCTCACGTTGTTTTATAGTTAAAATTTAAACAACAAAATGTAAACAACAAAAAAAAAATATTGGATCTCTTCGGTCTTCAAATCGTGACCTATGGGATAAATATAGGCATGTCTGTCTATTTCGCCAAATATCTTGCAATGTGTATATTTTTATATTTTTTCAAGTCGGGTGTAACCGGTGTGAAATGGCCAGCTAGTTAGCGGGGTGCGCGCTAATAGCATTTCAAACGGTGACATCAAAAGCTGCTGCTTTTGTGGAGCAATGGGTAACGATGCTTCAAGGGTGGTTGTTTATGTGTGCAGAGGGTCCCTGGTTCGAGCTCAGGTTGTTCGAGGAGAGGGACGGAAGCAAAACTGTTACACGGGCACCATTTTAATCAGGAGAATCTCCTCTTTGTAAGTCTGGGCAGCGAGCTCGTTTGTCATCGATAGGTAGACCAGAAATATTCAGAAGTATTTATTTTTTCCCTACTTTTTCATTACACAGACATAAGCACAGTTGACACCATCGAGGTGCGGATGTTTACTTTCTACACAAGTTGTTTTTTTCCAGTTTCGACCGATGAAAAGATTGTAGTGGTTAATAAAGAGATACATTTTTAATGGAATTCTAAGCATCACTCCAGTCAAAACAGGCTCTGTGAACGTTCGATTCCATTAATTTGCTATGGGCTCGCGCTAGTGTTCCAGTTTAGCCAACGTTCTGAAGCCGTTTTTCAGCCTTGGGTGAATTTTGACTTGCTCTATTGTCCAGCCTTTAGATAGCCAGAGCGAATTTAGGAAGGCACCCGAATGTCTATTGAGAAAGCACAACGACTATAACATTTATCTAAGCTAAGAATGACAAGAATAATCCAGTCAATAAATGTTGGGTAGTTAGATAGCCTATAGTAAATATAGTGGCAAGTTTGATGTATAACTACTAACATTAGGTAGCTAGCTAACATACTGCTGTAATGATATGCTATGTGGTTCGTAAGGACAGCTAACAAATTGTCAGCCAACATAACGTGTAAGGTAACTTATATGAAAAGTCATTACTTTATTACATTGAGTAGCAAGCTACACCTTGGTCGTTAGGGGGGTTTCACACCTAGCTCGGATATTAGACTATTCTTTAGTAAAGGTTGAATAGTCAATTGTTCAGCTATTTGCCCTCCTCCCCAACTTGCAATACATTTCTGTTCCCATCTCATTCCTTTCCCTCTTCCACGTGTCATCATTCTGCTCCTGAGTGGCTTGCTTGTGGGCGTGCTGGCAGGATATGGCAGCATCTTCGGTTGTGCGTCAAGAATTCTCCATACAGTAGCACGTTTGTATGAAATGTGGTTATTCACAGGCAAATTGTTATATGTTATGGAGGTACATTTGTGTCTTTTTGTCGAGAGAAAAACCTTTTTTATTTTCAATCAAAAATAATTGTTCTGAAAGGAACTTTTTTCCGCCCCAAGGAAGTCAAAGCGAACACCTACGAAGATGACATCTCAGGTAAGCAGCATTGGGCTATATTGACGTATCCTAAAAATGACATCTGCTGCTTTAGATTGAACGGTTATATCTCAGTTATTGCATTCATATCTATAAAAAAATAAGCTGTTTTCTTTACTTTCAGAGAGCGAGCTGACCAAGGGGTCGAAAATGTAGATATTGCCAGATGTTCACTGTCTGAGGAACAGGCCTTGGAAGCTTTATTGCTGGCAAAAGTGTCCATAACCAGAGGTAAATAAACTGTTCTGTGTTCTTTTTCTCCGTCTCTGCCTGTCTTGTTGTACATGGAACCTGCCTCACATGCATGAATTAAAAAACCCTTAAGATGTCAGCTGCTAATTTTCAGATTTACACCACATAAACATACATTTTCACTGGACTATCTGTTGCTGCCAAGTCATGATTTCCCTGGGGGTTGGCCTTGCAATAACCAAGTGGTGAGACACATAGCCCTCTATATTTAAATGTTTCAGGTACACTCCGATAGGTGTCTGCGTCACATACAGTATCTTCTATTGACGTTATCTTCTATTGTTTGTCCTCATGTCTCTGTTTTTCAGCATAAAGTACTCTGTAGCCACTTAGTGTGGACACCAGTTGAGACCACACACACACAATAACAGTCTCTCTTCTTCATTTCATCCCCTCTTCCCTTCTCCCTATATCCTCTAGTTTATATCAGCTGTTTTGATGTACCCCTCCAGCATCTGAACTGGCTGACAGAGGGCATAGCATAATCATAGGTGAGATGTCACTTGGTCGAGTCAACAGGAAGTATTATTAAAGAGATGCTTTAAATTGAAATACAGACAGAGATGTAGTAGTCCCAGAGTTAATGATCCAAGGTCAGTTTTGTATTTCACCTCCTGATTTAAGATGAATGACCGTGTTAGAATAAAAAAACAAGGCTTAATCATTCTGTCTCTCTATCCATTTGTCACTCGTCTGCAGGTATGTTTTCATGTGAGAGAGGAAGCCTGTCCCATCATCGCCACATCACCTGCTCTTAGAATAACCTTCGGGATAACTGATGGCCCAAGGCTGGTTAGGAGACACCGCAATTGTGATGAACTGAGAGAATATTAGGGTAGCACTGTAATTCATTAATCATATGCTCTCTGCCGCTGTTCTTACCTCTTTCCCTTTCTGTCTTCTACACCTCTCTCCCCACCTCGTCTTTCTTCCTCGTTTTATAATGCACACCATATGTACATTGAAGTACAGATTTAACTTGTACTTATAATATTACAATTATCATAACTGTAATGCATTTATGTATTTATAACACCTGGACAATGAACTTCTTTCAATGAAGCATTTCACATTCTCCACATTCTTCTAACCGAAAGGTTGCAAGATCGTAATCCCTGAGCTGACAAGGTAAAAATCTGTCATTCTGCCCCTGAACAAGGCAGTGCACTGTTTCTAGGCCGTCATTGAAAATAAGAATTTGTTCTTAAACTGACTTGCCTAGTTAAACAAAGGTAAAAAAAACGATCCTGTGTCATCAGATTAATGCAGATGAAGGGAGTTAGATATGCATTTTTTTTCTTCTGTATATATAAATTACAAATCAATCATGTTTCTAGTCAATTGCATAGATGTGTAATCATTGATGTCCCGGGAGCAGGAGTGGTAAACACTGTTGAAGTGTATAATTGTAATACATACATGCAGACACAGCATCCTTCAAATAATGGAGTTTGATATGACTGAAAAATAATTTCTCAGAGATTCATACCTTTATTTGCCAAGAAAGACTACATGATCAGTGAATATATACAATGTACAGGCCACAATGTGGGAATCTCATGCGTGGTAATAACTACAGTACATGTGTATATAGGACTTGCATCCTTGGCACAATAAAGTTATTATATTCTACTCTATCCATAGGCTTCATTAATGTCATTCAGACTTGAAGTTGATACAACAACTATGATAGCTGAGGTTCATAGATTGGTATGAATATTAGTTCAGAACCTAACATTTTAGGGTCCATACACAGATCGGCTACATACTGTAGCTAGCTACACATCCATAGGCATACAGTTATTTTTATCCTTCACTACACAATAAGAAAGTAAATAGTTAGCTAGCTATGTTACTTCAGCTGCATTGCAAGGCAAGCTTACACAATTGTACATTCAATTTGCAGTAAATGCTTTAGCTAGCTAGATTATTTACATCCACTGATTCACAAGATGACAGCCTGGTTTGCTGGTTTTCTCAGGTGTCCCTAAAACATTAAACAACACGGATTTCAAATTCATTCTCCTAACACTAGCTAATGTTAGTTAACTTGCTAAATTGCGATTTTTGTAAATTAACTTTGTGACAAAAAAATATGTACAAACGTTTGTCTCTACATTAACTAACATATTCCTCTCAATTGTACATTTTTAGCTTGATTCGTTATGATGTTATAACAACTTACATCTGGTTCCACCGTAATGTTTTTTCAGCCATCTTTGTTGGAAAATGCCACAAGACAATGGTGGCTCGCGTCACTCGAAATGATTGGTCATATAAAAACCTTCGGAACCAAATGAGTGCTCTAACTCCCCCTTGTGTTGGTCTGGAGCAATGGAGCCATGGCGCTGGATACCTTTAAGTCCCGAGGTGCAAGCTCGTAACTTTCAAAGGAGGAGCCACTGTATATACTGTACAAATACAATCAGTGGGAATAGGGGCCAAGTGTGTGCAATGAAAGTTCCAGAGGGATCCGTGACATATTCACACCCCTGAGTCAATACTTTGTAGAAGCACCTTTAGCAGTGATTACAGCTAAGTATGTATGGGTACTTCTAATAGCTTTGCACACCTTGATTGTATAATAGCATTTGCCTTGTGTTTTAGGTTATTGTCCTGCTGAAAGGTGAGTTAGTCTCCCAGTGTCTGTTGGAAAGCAGACTGAACCATGTTTTCCTCTAGGGTTTTGCCTGTGCTTATAGCTGTATTTAATTTATTTTATCCTAAAAAATGCCCTAGTCTTTGCCAACGACAAGAATACCCATGACATGATGCAGCCACCACCATGCTTGAACATTTGAAGAGTAGTACTCTATGATGTGTTGTGTTGGATTTGTCCCAAACATAACACTTTGTATTATGGACAAAAAAATAAGAATTCTTTGCCCATTTTTTAAAAAGTAATTAAGTGCCTTGTTGCAAACAGGATGCATGTTTTGGAATACTTTTTTAAATTCTATACAGGCATCCTTCTTTTCACTCTGTCATTTAGGTTAGTAAGGTGGAGTAACCAAATTGTTGTTGATCCATTCTCATATCACAACAAGTCAATTCTATAACTGTTTTAAAATCACCATTGGCCCGGTGAAATCCCTGAGCAGTTTCTTTCCTCTCCGGCAACTGAGTTAGGAAGTATGCCTGTAATTTGTAGTGACTGGGTGTATTGATACGCTATCCAAAGCCGTGTTAATAACTTCACCATGTTCAAAGGGATATTCAGCATCTGCTTTTTTATTTGTACACATATACCAATCGTGCCCTACTTTGTGAGGCATTTAAAAACCTTCCTGGTCTTTGTGCTAGATTCTTTGCTTGAAATTCACTACACGATTGAGGGACCTTACAGATAATTCTAAGTGTGGGGTACAGAGATGGAGTAGTCATTCAAGAATCATGTTAAACACTATTATTGAACATACAATGAGTCCATGCAACTTATTATGCGATAAGTTAAGCAGAATTTTACCACTGAACTTATTTATGCTTGCCATAACAAAGGGGCTGAATCAAATCAAACTTTATTTGTCACACGTGCCGAATACAACAAGTGTAGACCTTAGCTTACTTACAAGCCCTTAACCAACAGTACAGTTCAAGAAGAGTTAAGTAAATATTTACCAGATAAACTAAAGTAAAAAATTCTAAAAAGTAACACAATAACATAACAATAACGAGGCTATATACAGGGGATACCGTTACCGAGTCAGTGTGCAGGGGTACAGGTTGGAGGTCATTTGTACATGTAGGTAGGGTTGAAGTGACTATGCATAGATAATAAACAGCGAGTATCAGCAGTGTACAAAACTAATGGAGGGGGGTCAATGTAATAGTCCGGTGGACATTTGAATAATTGTTCAGCAGTCTTATAGCTTGGGGGTAGAAGCTATTAAGGAGCCTTTTGGTCCTAGACTTGACTTGGCACTCCGGTACCTCTTGCCGTGTAATAGCAGAGAAAACAGTCTATGACTTGGGTGACTGGAGTCTCTGACAATTTTATGGGCTTTCCTCTGACACCGCCTACTATATACAGTGCCTTGCAAAAGTATTCATTCCCCTTGGCGTTTTTCCTATTTTGTTGCACTACAACCTGTAATTTAAATTTAATTTTATTTGGATTACATGTAATGGACATACACAAAATAGCCCAAATTGGTGAAATTAAATGAAAAAAATAACTTGTCTCAAAGAATTCTGAAAACTAAAAAATGGAAAAGTAGTTATGTATTCACCCCCTTTGCTATGAAGCCCCTAAAATAGATCTTGTGCAACTAATTACCTTCAGAAGTCACATAACTAGTTTACGGGATAGGCGTCCCGCTAGCAGGAGACCTGTGGACAACTTCCGGTGAAGTTGGAGGGTGGCAATTCAAATAAATAATCATAACATTTATGGATATTAAACATTTAGGTACATACAAGTGTCTTATATCAGACAAAATCATAAATTCTTGTTAATCTAACTGCACTGTCCGATTTACAGTAGGCTTTACAGCAGAATCATGCCATGCGATTGTTTGAGGACAGCGCCCCACATAAAAATATTTTTCCACCGGCACAGGTTCTATAAATTCACAAACAACGATTAAATATTCACTTACTTTTTGAAAATCTTCCTCTGATTTGTCATCCAAAGGTTCCCAGCTACAGCATGTAGTGTTTTTGTTAGATAAAATCTTTCTTTATATCCCAAAAAGTCAGTTTATTTGGCGCCATCGATTTTAGTAATCCACTCATTCAACAGGCAGAGAAAGGAATCCAAAAAGCTTCCGCTAAACTTTGTTAAAACAAGTCAAAATACATTTCAATTTAATCCTCAGATACCCTAAAATGTAATTAAACTCTAATATTTCATACATCAATAGGAAAGCGATATTATCAGGTGCGCCTCATCATCGAGCGCACACACACACGTTTCCAACTCTGTATCCCTGATGTAAAACTCAATATTCTTACTCGTTTGGGAAGAAACAAGCCTGAAACCTTGAACGAAGACTACTGACACCCAGTGGAAGCCATAGGAATTGCATACTGGGAGCTGGATGAATTTATTTCCCTATACGTTTCATCGGAAGAGCAAGGGATCTCAACAAAAAATATTCAGGATGGTTTTTCTTTGGATTTTCTCCTGCCATATCTATTACTCTCCTACATTATTTTAACATTTCTACAAATTTCAGAGTGTCTTCTTTCCAACAGTACCAATTATATGCATATCCTGGCTTCAGGGCCTGAGCAACAGGCAGTTTACTTTGGGCACGTCAGTCAGACAGGAAGTGGAGAAAAATAGACCCTAGCCTGAAGAAGTTTTTAAATAAAGTCCACCTGTGTGCAATCTAAGTGTCAAATGATCTGTCACGTGATTTCAGTGTATATATAAACCTGCTCTGAAAGGCCCCAGAGTCTGCAACACAACTAAGCAAGGCGCACCACCAAGCAGACCAAGGAGCTCTCCAAACAGGTCAGGGACAAAGTTGTGGAGAAGTACAGAAGAACAGATGGGTTATGAAAAAATATCCGAAACTTTGAACATCCCACAGAGCACCATTTAAATCCTTTATTAAAAAATGAAACGAATATTGCACCACAACAAACCTGCCAAGAGAGGGCCACCCACCAACACTCACAGACCAGGCAAGGAGGGTATTAATCAGAGAGAGATTAAGTGACCAAAGATAACCGTAAAGGAGCTGCAAAGCTCCACAGCGGAGATTGACGTATGTGTCCAGCCGGACACTCCACAGAGCTGGGCTTTACGGAAGAGTGGCCAGAAAAAAAGCCATTGCTTATTAAAGAAAAAAAATAAGCAAACATGTTTGGTTATCGCCAAAAGCCATGTGGGAGATTCCCCAAACATATGGAAATGTACTCTGGTCAGAAGAGACTAAAATGTAGCTTTTTGGCCATCAAGGACAACGCTATGTCTGACGCAAACCCAACACCTCTCATAACCCCGAGAACACCATCTCCACAGTGAAGCATGGTGGTGGCAACATCATGCTGTGGGGATGTTTTTCATCGGCAGGGACTGGGAAACTGATCAGAATTGAAGGAATGATGGATGGCGCTAAATACAGGGAAATTCTTGAGGTAAACCTGTTTCAGTCTTCCACAGATTTGACACAGGGATGGGGGTTCACCCTCTAGCAGGACAATAACCTTAAGCATACTGCTAAAGCAACACTCGAGTGGTTTAAGGGGGAAAATGTAAATGTCTTGGAATGGCTTTGTCAAAGCCAAGACCTCAATCCAATTGAGAATCTGTGGTATGACTTAGATTGCTGTACACCAGTGTAACCCATCCAACTTGAAAGAGCTGGAGCAGTTTTGCCTTGAATGGGTAAATATCCCAGTGGCTAGATGTGCCAAGCTTATAGAGACATACCCCAACAGACTTGCAGCTGTAATTGCTGTTAAATGTGGCTGTACAAAGTATTGACTTGGGAGGGTGAATAGTTAAGCACCCTGAAGTTTTCAGTTTTTTTGTCTTATTTCTTGTTTGTTTGACAATAAAAAAAACGTACATCTTCAAAGTGGTAGGCATGTTGCTCACATCGGCTACCGAGAGCATTATATCACTGTCATCCAGAATAGCTAGTGCTCTCGTGCATGCTTCAGTGTTGCAAGCCTCGAAGCGAGCATAGAAGGCATTTAGCTCATCTGGTAGGCTCGCGTCACTGGGCAGGTCGTGTCTGGGTTTCCCTTTGTAGTCCGTAATAGTTTTCAAGCCCTACCACATCCGACGAGCGTCAGAGCGAGTGCAATAGGATTCAATTTTAATCCTGTATTGACACTTTCCTTGTTTGATGGTTCGTCTGAGGGCATAGTGGGATTTCTTACAAGCATCCAGATTAGTGTCCTGCTCCATGAAAGTGGCAGCTCTAGCCTTTAGCTCGATGCGGATGTTGCCTGTAATCCATGGCTTCTGGTTGGGGTACGTACGGTCACTGTGGAACCACGTTGTCGATGCACTTATTGATGAAGCCGATGAATGAGGTGGTATACTCCTCAATGCCATTGGATGAATCCTGGAACATATTCCAGTCTGTGTTAGCAAAACAGCGTAGCATCCGCGTCATCTGACCACTTCTGTATTGAGCGAGTCACTAGTACTTCCTGCTTTAGTTTTTGCTTGTAAGCAGGAATCAGGAGGATAGTATTATGGTCAGATTTGCCAAATGGAGGGCGGGGAAGAGCTTTGTATGCATCTCTGTGTGTGGAGTAAAGGTGGTCTAGATTTTTTTTCCCCTCTGGTTGCACATGTGACATGCTGGTAAAAATTTGGTCAAACTGATTTAAGTTTGCCTGCATTAACCTCTTACATCTAGACGTTCCGCTAGCGGAACACCTGCTCAAATATCCAATGATGGGCGTGGCGCGAAATACAAACTCCTCTAAAATCCGAAAACTTCCATTTTTCAAACATATGACTATTTTACAGCATTTTAAAGACAAGACTCTCGTTAATCTAACCACACTGTCCGATTTCAAAAAGGCTTTACAGCGAAAGCAAAACATTAGATTATGTCAGCAGAGTACCCAGCCAGAAATAATCAGACACCCATTTTTCAAGCTAGCATATAATGTCACAAAAAACAAAACCACAGCACTAACCTTTGATGATCTTCATCAGATGACAACCCTAGGACATTATGTTATACAATCTATGCATGTTTTGTTCAATCAAGTTCATATTTATATCAAAAAACAGCTTTTTTACATTAGCATGTGACGTTCAGAACTAGCATACCCCCCGCAAACATCCGGTGATTTTACTAAATTACTCACGATAAACGTTCACAAAAAACATAACAATTATTTTAAGAATTATAGATACAGAACTCCTCTATGCACTCGATATGTCCGATTTTAAAATAGCTTTTCGGTGAAAGCACATTTTGCAATATTCTCAGTAGATGGCCCAGCCATCACGGCTAGCCATTTAGACACCGACCAAGTTTAGCCCTGACCAAACGCCGATTTACTATTACAAAAGTTTGATTACCTTTGGTGTTCTTCGTCAGAATGCACTCCCAGGACTGCTACTTCAATAACAAATGTTGGTTTGGTTCAAAATAATCCATCGTTATATCCAAATAGCGGCGTTTTGTTCGTGCGTTCAAGACACTATCCGAAGTGTAAATAATGGTCACGAGCATGGCGCAATTCGTTACAAAAGATTTCTAAATATTCCATTACCGTACTTCGAAGCATGTCAACCGCTGTTTAAAATCAATTTTTATGCCATTTTTCTCGTAAAAAAGCGATAATATTCCGACCGGGAATCTGCGTTTAGGTAAACAGACGAAAGAAAACAAAGCATGGGGTCGACGCGGGAACACGCCTGAGTCTCACAGTACTGTAACCAGCCACTACTCAAACACGCTACTTTTTTTCAGCCAGAGCCTGCAAAGCCACGATTCAGCTTTTTGCCGCCTTCTGAGAGCCCATGGGAGCCGTAGGAAGTGTCATGTAACAGCAGAGATCCTCTGTAATGGATAGAGATAATCAAGAAGGGCAAGAAATTGTCAGACAGGGCACTTCCTGCATGGAATCTTCTCAGGTTTTGGCCTGCCAAATGAGTTCTGTTATACTCACAGACAACATTCAAACAGTTTTAGAAACTTTGGAGTGTTTTCTATCCAAAGCTAATAATTATATGCATATTCTAGTTTCTGGGCAGGAGTAATAATCAGATTAAATCGGGTATGTTTTTTATCCGGCTTTGAAAATACTGCCCCTTAGCCATAACAGGTTAAAGTCCCCGGCCACTAGGAGCGCTGCTTCTGGGTGAGCATTTTCTTGTTTGCCTATGGCCTTACAGAGTTGGTTGAGTGCGGTCTTAGTGCCAGCATCAGTCTGTGGTGGTAAATAGACTGCTATGAATAATATAGATGAGAACTCTCTTGGTAGATAGTGTGGTCTACAGCTTATCATAAGGTATTCTACCTCAGGCAAGCAATACCTTGAGACTTCTTTAATATTAGACATCGCACTCCAGCTGTTATTGAAAAAAAGACACACACCCCCACCCCTCGTCGTACCAGACAGCTTCTCTGTTCTGCCAGTGCATTGAAAATCCCTCCATCTTTATATTATCCGTGTCGTCGGTCACCCACGACTCGGTAAAACATAAGATATTACAGTTCTTAATGTCCCGTTGGTAGGATAATCGTAATCGTATGTCATCAATTGTATTTTCAAATGATTGCATGTTAGCAAGTAGAATTGATGTTAATGGCAGTTTACTCGCTTGCCTATGGATTCTCAAAAGGCAGCCCGATCTGCGTGCTCTTTTCCTCCATCTTTTCTTCACGCAAATGACAGGGATCTGGGGAGAGCAGTATATCTTTCTCGTCGGAATCGTTAAAGGAAAAAGTTTCTTCCAGTTCGTGATGAGTAATCCCAGTTCTGATTTCCAGAAGTTATTTTAGGTCATAAGAGACAGTATCAGCAAAATGATGTACAAAATATGTTACAAACAACACAAAAAAAACTAACAAAATAGCACAATTGGTTACGGGCATGTAAAACGTCAGCACTCCTCTTCGGCGCCATCTAACAATGCATATTGACTCAAGACATTTCAATTTAAAACAATGTCTACAAACAAAATTCCACTTTGACATTATGCAATATTGTGTGTAAATTATTTAAAAATGATATTTTTATAAAGCAGAAATATTTTATAAAAGAATACTATACATTTTAATGACCTGTTACACAAATGAGGGATACTGCAGTTTTTATACCTTGGGTAGATCATACATTGGCTCTAGCATCTGATCGTTTCAAAGCTTTCCAACATACATTTATTAACATAATGTGATACGTGCCTTCCATGTTTATACCCCATCTCTTACCTCTGAGAAGTGTATATGTGGAAAACCTACCGTTGATGTAGAAATGTAGGACTTAACAGTTTCTGGCCAAGTAATGTTTGGCACAGAACGAGGGCATCAGATCTGGTGTGATAAAGGGATGAATTAGGGTCGGTTCATATAAAGAGATTTGAAGGACCCCTTAAGTTTATATTTTTGTTCAATCCATCTCCAATCAGCAGATAATATTTGTTGAGCTTTACTTTTCCCTTGACGTGCCACGATAAGACAATAGAAATGTTATACTAGAATGTTTCAGACATTTGTGGGAGGAAAAGGGATCTTTCTTAAAGATGAAGGGATGTGGCTCCTGCACTCTTTCAGGAGGACATTTATTTGTGGAGCTTTAGTGAATCTCAAATGTCCTCTTTACCTCAAAGTGCAAGTGAGGCTGCTCACATTCGAAGGATTGGGGTCCTTAAGTTCAGTGGGGCCTCCTGAGTTCAGGACCCATTGCCATCAAAATGTGTGTTGTAACGATGCCCTGAGGCAATGGCAAGCCAGTTGAATAATTAGTTCAATGAGTGCCTGTCAGTTAGGCCTAAATTGAATCCAACCTTCTTGTGGAATTTTAAAAAAAACACGTTCTATTTAAACAAGGCCTGCGTGTTAGACACATTACTCTGCATGCCTTATCAATTTACCCAAGTGGGGCTTCATTGTCACATGGGTCCCATATTACGATGTAAGCGAAACAAAGAGCATGACATAAACCATTCTCCAAAAGCAACAGTGTCATCCCTACGATTAATACGCAGCCAAAGAGCCTAACATGATCCAGCTTTGAACTCGCCCTGTCTGAGGGAACATGGCAACATGATGTCAGGAGAGACGCAAGTGCCGGGCCGATATGTAAACGTGCCCGTTCTTCGCACTCCATTGATTTCAATGGAATTACGTTCTTGGCGCCGCAACTGTCTGGTCTCCGCTCTTAAAAGGAGACAGAATCACTATTGATAGCCCCTGAATCAGGTCTCGTGTATTCAAGTCTCAGGCACTGTGGCGACTGGGTCTAATGGAGTGTGCTCCTAAAAGCAAAACCAAGTCCTATAAGAACAGAAAGCTTGTTGGCGCTAAAAAACACAGTTGACCAATGGTTGGTCATGGCCAATTCTTACTGATTAGCTGCATAAGAGTTGACTGTGGGAAATAGGTCATTCATTTTCTATAAAAAAATGAAATATAATGGATTTATTAACTACAACAACAACAAAAAACTATTCTTACAAAATATGGCATACACCATAATTTCATAACTGAAAAGTTTACCTGAAGGTTAAGAACAACCAACAGTTTGGCATATAGAAATGGTTGAGGTCAGACTGATCTCTTAAACATCCAAGGAATTAAAGCAATGGGGTCAGATGGTAAACACTTATAAAAAGCATTTCTTACTCACGGAGAGATTATTTCTCTATGTTCTCAAGTATCACTTTTTTATTTGGTCTTGAGGATTGTATGGCTCAAATTATACGCTTAGTGGGAATGGATTCTTTCCACCATGAGAAACTGACAGTTCAATTGGAAACATTGTTGTCTTAGTTCTAAGAGGACATCCAGTACAATAACACCATACAAAAGTAAACCACTGATGTCAGCAATATTCATTGGGCTTGCACTCTTGAACAGATTAAGGTAAACATAGTTCATGCTATAGCTCCGAAAGCTAGCATTTTGGGACTGATCATTTAACACAGCGTTGTTTTGAGCACCTTCACATTTCCAGGGGAAAAGGATAAATTACAATTAAGGGACCGGATTCAAGTGGAAAGCAGGTTACAGTTGCTGTGGGTGGAAAGCAGGTTGCAGTCGATGTGAACACCTCCCCCTGTCCTGTGTCTCTGCAGCAGGGCTGCCATGATGGCCCCGTGGGTGTAGAGTCCTGTGGCCAGGTCAGTCATTACAACACCCGGCCTGACTGGGTCCCCATCCTGGACAACAAAGCAGGTAAACTTAAGACATTTTTGACAACTTCACCAACATCATTAACTGTTTATTTCAAGTCCAGCAATCATTAGTATAATTCAGAGTCATAGAAAAGATGATATATTATATGCATTTAGCAGACACTTTTAAACAAAGAAACTTACAGTAGTGCATACACATTTTCGTATGGGTGAAGCCAGTGGGAATCAAACCCAAAACCCTCCTAACTGAGCCCCACAGGACCACACAGGTCCAATTAATGAGAGAGCATAGACAATTCACATCCTTAGAAGCTTTATTTGTGGTATTTATATGATTACTTCGTGATTCAGAAATGAAAAGATGATTAACACATGGCTTGAGAAGTTTGATGTAGAAGGCCCTAATCATGAGTGTAATAATGAATTGTGATCTCATGTGTAGATTTTGGCACAAACGATGTATCTTCATTAACCTGTGAACATGTGTATCTTGGGGAGAGAAAACATACTAACCTCAGGGCCAGTGATGTGCATCATGCCAGAGACAGCAGAGGCGATGGAGTCATACCCTGGTCGCTGGGATAGTGGTTGTATGTGTGTGTGTGTGTGTGTGTGTGTGTGTGTGTGTGTGTGTGTGTGTGTGTGTGTGTGTGTGTGTGCGCGTGAGAGAATATAAGTCAGAAGCACACTAACATGTAATGGGGATATTCACTCTGTAGTCTCTGCACAAAACATTTCCGTCTCTATACCATGGTAACAGAAAATGTACTCCAACATGAGAAACACACAAACCATCCAACCCCTCTGTACTATGTAATAGCAGCATGAAATTAACCCACAAAACCATTGACCACAGCTGCAACTGTTGTGCATGTCAACACTGGGCCAATTGAATAATAACAAGTGACTTTTTGCTTACAAGGTCCCACCTCATGCAGAAAGAGTTATTTTAAGGAAAAATTGAAAACATATGTTCCATAACTCTGCACTAACTAACTAAAACAGAGAAAATGAATACTGGTTTGATTGAGCCCAAAATGAGGACATTGCAGCAGAAACTCAGAAGTGTTAATGTCTACTAAGCTATAGCCACTGCAGCCCAATCAAAATAAGCACTCCAGGGGAAGAAAAAAAATCTAACTATATTTCACATTTCAAATTAGCTTGGGTAACTTCAACACAACAAGAATGGAATTTTCCTAGAAACCTCAACACTTTCAGTACAGAGGGCCCTACTAATAGGGCACATGTTGACAATTACTTGCGTTCTCAGATGGCACTTAAAATCAGCTTTCATTTTCTGCAAAGAAATTAAACCCCAATGATAACATTTCAAACGTTTAATCCTTCTGTGGAGTGAGGACCCTCATCCCTCTGTACCTCAAATATTCTAAAATCCTCCCTTGGTGCCTGAGTGCATCTGCTTTCCATTCCTGCTCAAAACTTCCATTCCACAAATTCTCTGGTAACTTTACGTGTTAAAGAAGGTTGTTTAGTTCCAAGTTAATAAGTCTTGGTGGTGTGCGTCTCTCCAATATGCCTTCCTTATAAATCTAGAGACAATACCAGACAGGTTCTTTAATAACCTCTTACATCTAGACGTTCCGCTAGCGGAACACCGCTCCAATATCCAATGATAGGGCGTGGCGCGAAATACAAACTCCTCGAAAATCCGAAAACTTCCATTTTTCAAACATACACCATTACACCATTTTAAAGACAAGACTCTCCTTTATCTAACCACACTGTCCGATTTCAAAAAGGCTTTACAACGAAAGCAAAACATTAGATTATGTCAGGAGAGTACCCAGCCAGAAATAATCAGACACCCATTTTTCAAGCTAGCATATAATGTCACAAAAACCAAAACCATAGCTAAATGCAGCACTAACCGTTGATGATCTTCATCAGATGACACTCCTAGGACATTATGTTATACAATACATGCATGTTTTGTTCAATCAAGTTCATATTTATATCAAAAACCAGCTTTTTACATTAGCATGTGACGTTCAGAACTAGCATTCCCACCGAACACGTCGCTGGAGACTTCGTACATGGAGCCGGAACAGGTCTCACCGGACTGTGGAGACGCACTGGAGGCCGGGTGCGTGGAGCAGGCACAGGGCGTACCAGGCTGGAGAGACGCACTGGAGACCGGGTGCGCGGAGCTGGCACAGGATATATTGGGCCGTGGAGGCGCACTGGAGGTCTGGAGCGTAGGGCTGGCACAACCCGTCGTGGCTGGATGCTCACTTTAGCCCGGCAAGTGCGGGGCGCTGGCACAGGACGAACTGGGCTGTGAAGCCGCACTGGCGACAGAGTGTGTAGAGCTGGCGCAGGATATACTGGGCCGTGGAGGCGCACTGGAGGTCTGGAGCGTAGGGCCGGCACAATCCGTCCTGGCTGAATGCTCACTTTAGCCCGGCAAATGCGGGGAGCCGGCAACGAGTGCACCGGGCTGTGAATGCGCACCGGAGATATGGTGCGCGTCACCGCATAACACGGTGCCTGACTGGTCACACGCTCCCCACGGTAAGCACGGGGAGTTGGCTCAGGTCTCAACCCTGACTCCGCCATTCTCCCTGTGTGCCCCCCCCCAAAAAATTTTTTAGGAGCTGCCTCTCGGGCTTCCGTGTTGCCGTGCTAATTCCTCGTAGCGTCGCAGTTCCTCCTTTGCTGCCTCTTATCTCCTCCCTTGGATGGCGACACTCACCAATCTGCGTCCAGGGCCCTTTGCATTCCAGGATCTCCTCCCATGTCCAACTATTCTGGCCACGCTGCTTGGTCCGTTTTTGGTGGAAGGTTCTGTAACGCACGTCGTTAGCAGAAGAAGTGGGCCAAAGCGCAGCGTGGTAAGTGTTCAAGATAATTTATTACAAGAAACACTCAAACAAGAATAACTAAAAGTAACAAAACGAAGCGAACAGTTCCGTCAGGCATAGACGCTAAACAGAAAATAGCCTCCCACAAACACAGGTGGAAAACAGGCTGCCTAAGTATGATTCCCCATCAGAGACAACGATAGACAGCTGCCTCTGATTGGGAACCACACTGGCCCAAAAACAAAGAAACAGAAAACATAGATTTTCCCACCTGAGTCACACCCTGACCTAACCAAACATAGAGAATAATAAGGATCTCTATGGTCAGGGTGTGAGTATGCAGGGGTTCAATTACATCATTTTTTAAAGTTCCCTCATCTTTAGTCTCAGCTGACCACCTAGCTATTAAGAAAGGTAACGTCCAGGACACACTTCTAGGAAAATATACCTTTAATCCAAACGCTATTTTAGATTTATTTTAGCTTTATGCTGCAAACAAGTGGGAAAGGAAACCATTGATATGCATGTGATAGTTTGAAAGACATTTTAGCTCAAGTAATGAGGCTGCTTGATTTGTGTGCAGTTGGCCTCACAAGAATGTGATGTGATTTATATTTGCTTATTGGTTAATTGCCTTGGACTTGCGGGCAAATTCAGTGATCTTGAGGTAATTTGGAGTAGACATTTTATTCTGACCCCATGTTTTTTACTAAGCAATAATGCATGGAGCGATCTTTCAGATCCTAGTGGGGGCGCATATTGGCAGTCACATACCTAGAAACAGTTTAACAGATGGGGCATAAATAGATCACTTTTCTAAAGGCTCCATCATTCTCATGGGTTGAATAATCCAGTCGTTGTCATTATCTGCAGCTCATTCAACACTGAGTTCTACTTTTTTACTGATTGTGTATTTTTTTACAAATGTATTGCGGCCTCCCGAGTGGTGCAGCGGTCTAAGTCACTGCATCACAGTGCTAGCTGCATCACCTCAGAGCCTGGTTTGATCCCAGGCTGTGTCGCAGCTGGCCGCGACCGGGAGACCCTCGAGGCGGCACACAATTGGCCCAGCGTCGTCCAGGTTAGGGGAGGGTTTGGCCAGCCGGGTTATCCTTGTCCCATCACTCTCTAGCAACTCCTGTGGGGGGCCAGGCGCAGTGCACGCTGACACGGTAGCCAGGTGTACGGTGTTTTCTCTGACACATTGGTGTGGCTGGCTTCCGGGTTAAGCAACCGTTGTGTCAAGAAGCAGTGCGGCTTGGCGGGGTTGTGTTTCGGAAGACGCATCGCTCTTGACCGTCACCTCTCCTGAGACCGTATGGGAGTTGGGACAAGACTGTAACTACCAATTGGATATCCTCAAAAAATAAATATACTGTATATGTGCATTGCACTGGTGAGGAGAGCTTGCAAGTAAGCATGTCACTGTACTGTTCACACCCTGTATCCTGTGCATGAGATCAATAAACTCTGTTTCAGTTAGCCACAGTCCATTTTTTTAACTTTCTGAGTTTTTAAATCCATTTCCGCACAAGGTGAGGAAGGATAAAAAGTGAGCCTGTCATTGTTCTTCAGCTGGCGGCATGCCCTTCTCCTTGAGCTCTATATAGAGTGAGTGGGTTTGATTGTCGTGAGCCTCTCCCACACACCCTGTGGTTATTAACGTCTTGGGGCTAGGTGGGACGCTAGCGTGCCACCCGTGGTGCACTCCATCAACAGCAGGTGCATTTCAAGAGCGGCAAATTTGAATCCAAATAAATGTCAAAATTCAAATTTTTCAAAAATACAACTATGTTACACCATTTGAAAGATAAACATCTCCTTAATCTAACCACGTTTTACAATTTCAAAAAGGTTTTACGGCGAAAGCATAAATTTAGAGTATGTTAGGACAGTACATTTACAAGAGTTGTGTGTAATGTTTTGTCAAGTCAAAGACAGGGTCACCAAAACCATAAAACCAGCTAAAATGATGCACTAACCTTTTACAATCTCCATCAGATGACACTCCTAGGACATTATGTTAGACAATGCATGCATTTTTAGTTCTATCAAGTTCATATTTATATCCAAAAACAGCGTTTTACTATGGCATTGATGTTGAGGAAATCGTTTCCCTCCAATAACCGGCAGTCAAGTCAGCGTAACAAATTAAATAATTAAAATTAGAAAACATTGGTAAAATATTATATTGTCATTTAAAGAATTATAGATTTACATCTCTTGAACGCAATCAACTTGCCAGATTTAAAAATAACCTTACTGGGAAATCACACTTTGCAATAATCTGAGCACTGCGCCCAGAAAAATACGCGTTGCGATACAGACTAGACGTCATGTTGGGGAGATCTAAAATCGAAAATACTATGTAAATAATCCATTACCTTTGATTCTCTTCATCAGATGTCACTTCCAGGTATCACAGGTCCATAACGAATGTAGTTTTGTTCAAAAAAGCTCATCATTTATGTCCAAAAATCTCCGTCTCGTTAGCACATGATGTAAGCCAGCCGGACTTCTCGTCATGAACGAGGGGAAAAAATATATTTCCGTTCGTTCAAACATGTCAAACGTTGTATAGCATAAATCATTAGGGCCTTTTTTAACCAGAACATGAATAATATTCAAGGTGGACGAATGCATACTCTTTTATAACGTATTGGAACGAGGGTACCCAACACGAACTCGCGCGCAAGGTGTCTAATGGGCCATCATCGTTCCATGGCTCTTGTTCGGTCAGATCTCCCTCCAGAAGACTCAAAACACTTTGTAAAGGCTGGTGACATCTAGTGGAAGCAATAGGAAGTGCCAAAATATTCCTAAACCCCTGTGTTTTTCAATGGGATAGGTTTAAAGTCAATACAACACATCAGGTATCCACTTCCTGTCAGAAAATGTCTCAGGGTTTTGCCTGCCAAATGAGTTCTGTTATACTCACAGACACCATTCAAACAGTTTTGGAAACTTTAGAGTGTTTTCTATCCATATATAATAAGTATATGCATATTCTAGTTACTGGGTAGGATTAGTAACCAGATTAAATCGGGTACATTTTTTTTATCCAGACGTGCAAATGCTGCCCCCTAGACCCAACAGGTTAAAGAGCACTTAATGCGGTGTTGAGCACTAATCTGAGGAGTGAGGATAGTAGTTGGAGCATTAACCTGAGGACTGATGATAGTAGTTAGAGCATTAATCTGAGGACTGATGATAGTAGTTAGAGCATTAATCTGAGAGTGATTATTGTAGTTAGAGCATTAATCTGAGGAGTGATGATAGTAGTTAGAGCATTAATCTGAGGAGTGATGATAGTAGTTAGAGCATTAATCTGAGGAGTGATGATAGTAGTTAGAGAATGAATCTGAGGAGTGAGGAGAGTCACACATTTGTTTTTTGCTCTTATATTTTGGTAGGTTTTTGTATGCATTTCTTCTGCTGTGACACATATTTGAGCCTATGGCTATTTGTACACACCAGCCTGGGAAGATGGTTTTGATTTCACACTGCTTTAACTTGTTATGGATAGGGGGCAGTATTTTCACGGCCGGATAAAAAACGTACCCGATTTAATCTGGTTATTACTCCTGCCCAGAAACTAGAATATGCATATAATTAGTAGCTTTGGATAGAAAACACTCCAAAGTTTCTAAAACTGTTTGAATGGTGTCTGTGAGTATAACAGAACTCAAATGGCAGGCCAAAACCTGAGAAGATTCTGTACAGGAAGTACCCTGTCTGACCATTTCTTGGCCTTCTTTGTCATCTCTATCCAAAACAGAGGATCTCTGCTGTAACGTGACACTTTCTAAGGCTCCCATAGGCTCTCAGAAGGTGCCAGAACGTTGAATGATGACTCTGCAGTCTCTGGCTGAAAAACAGTAGCGCATTTGGATAGTGGTCAATCTGAGAACAATGAGACGGGCATGTGCGTGCACGTGAAGAGGCCATTTTACATTTTCAGTCTTTGAACGAAAACAACGACTCCCGGTCGGAATATTATCGCTATTTTACGAGAAAAATCGCATAAAAATTGATTTTAAACAGCGTTTGACATGCTTCGAAGTACGGTAATGGAATATTTTGACATTTTTTGTCATGATATGCGCCGGCGCGTCACCCTTCGTTACCCTTCGGATAGTGTCTTGAACGCACAAAAAAAACGCCGCTATTTGGATATAACTATGGATTATTTGGAACCAAACCAACATTTGTTGTTGAAGTAGAAGTCCTGGGAGTGCATTCTGACGAAGAACAGCAAAGGTAATCAAATTTTTCTTATAGTAAATCTGAGTTTGGTGAGTACCAAACTTGGTGGGTGTCAAAATAGCTAGCCTGTGATGGCCGGGCTATGTACTCAGAATATTGCAAAATGTGCTTTCACCGAAAAGCTATTTTAAAATCGGACACCGCGATTGCATAAAGGAGTTCTGTATCTATAATTCTTAAAATAATTATGTTTTTTTGTGAACGTTTATCGTGAGTAATTTAGTAAATTCACCGGAACGGTCCACAGTCCGGAGCCTCCACCGACGGTCAGCTGTCCGGAGCCTCTGGCGACGGTCGGCAGTCCGGAGCCTCTGGCGACGGTCGGCAGTTCGGAGCCCCGGCGATGATCTATGGTACGGTTCCTCCGGCAACGATCCAGGGTCCGGAGGAGATGCCCACCCGGACCCTCCCCTATAGGTTCAGGTTTGCGGCCAGAGTCCGCACCTTTGGGGGGGGGTACTGTCACGCCCTGACCATAGAGATCCTTATTATTCTCTATGTTTGGTTAGGTCAGGGTGTGACTCAGGTGGGGAAGTCTATGTTTTCTGTTTCTTTGTTGTTGGGCCGAGTGTGGTTCCCGATCAGAGGCAGCTGTCTATCATTGTCTGATTGGGAATCATACTTAGGCAGCATGTTTTCCACCTGTGTTTGTGGGAAGTTATTTTCTGTTTAGCGTCTATGCCTGACGGAACTGTTCGCTTTCGTTTTGTTACTTTTGGTTATTCTTGTTTGAGTGTTTCTTGTAATAAATTATCATGAACACTTACCACGCTGCGCTTTGGTCCACTTCTCCTGCTAATGACAAGCGTTACAGTATATGAATAAAAAGGTTGAAAAGGTTATTCTATAAATGTCAGGACACAAAACAACTAAAATGGTTTATGAGGCAAAGACCACATGAAGCAAATCAAAGCACATTAGTTACAGATTCACACAAGGAAGCTGTCAAAATCCAGCAAAATCTCAGCATGAGCGTTGTAAATCTTTCCAATTTTACAGTAGTGTTTACCATCCACAATTTACTAAGGCCTCGTGGGCAATGCCTCTTGCATTTTAAAAGAAAGCAAGGTCGGGAATTTAGCAACAGAGGTAATCTTCCAAAAAGACTTTGGGAAATTAAAACTGTCTACAATTCATTGGTTTCCTTACCATTGGGAATGCAATGGCAAACCTGAAACCAACCCACCACATCTGATGTATCGAGGAACGAAGACAAGAGATGCCTCTCTTGTTTATCAACTAAATAAAGTTGACACTTTATTTAGACATGAGATGCCTCTCAAAACTTAAAAAGATGCACACCCTTGAAGAATTCGATTTTTTTATAAATCAGGCTGGTATTTATTTATTGAATTTATATATCCATATATACACAGGGTATTAACATTGAGACCCAGGTCTCTTTTTCAAGTGAGACCTGTAAACAACATAACAAAATGCATATAAATAAAGAAAACCCTGTTAATTAATTGATTGATATTTTAGCATCACTGGTTTCTTGACTCTGGCGGTTGAAGAAACTAGGAATTCAGGTGTATACACGTATGTTCACTAGGGTGTTAGGCACCCTCTAGTGACCATTTATGAGAACTTTAGGCCTGTGCTTTGGACAGGGGTAGATAGCGTAGGCACCAGGAAAAAGTCAAGCGATGGCGTGGCCAATGTTCCCTCTAAACTGCGCGCGTGCGCCGCACACCTCACCCAGGAATGCCACGTAGAATAAATGCCATGCCCCGCAGAGACGCAAGAGATTGAACTTCATTGAGTTCGCCCCATTAGTTTGCACTATATAGATCAATGTTTTTTTCTGTGATCGAACATCGAATCAACATTATATCAGCCCCTTTTCAATGCAACAAACCAAAACAAATCTAACTTTGCAGATTGAGTCTGATTTTGTTGTAGGCAGAGCCAGATCACAACAGAGTAGAATTCAATTTGCGGGTGCTGTCAACAAGCATTCTTTCAATCACCCGCGAGTGAACACGCTTTTCAGATCAATTTAGATCAGAGCACAGAGCAGGCACGTGTTCACATTTGTTGATATTCTTTGCTATAGTTAGCGAGTTATTAGTACAGTTATAGATAAGTATAGGTCAGCTATTGCGAGTTACTGCTTCCTACAAGTGCACAAAATGTGTAAGCTACATTTCAACCTGTCTTTGAAAAGCCAGTCAGGTAAAAAGCTTAGGTCTTAATTAAAGGGGCAATGTTGTATTTTGAGACAGACTTGAACATGTAAATAAGCCAATAGTCAGACAGGTAGGCTACATTGTCGAATTCTTTGTATGGTAATAATAATTAATTGTATTTTGTAAAGTGGTTTATTGCATCATACAATGCAATTCACCGTCACACATTTGGCCCATTGTGTTACAAATATTAATTAACATCAAGCCCTTCATAATGTAAAAAACTTTTTAAAAGTCTCATGTAATGTAGGCCTGCATTGAACACCACAAATAGGCTACATCATAGCAATCAAAAGCTACTATTTCCATGTGAAAATGTTATGGGATTTGCTCCATTGGTTTTGTTTGTCGGCCTACATTATGCTCAAATCGCCAATTGGCTACTGTCTAAAACTGTAAGTGTACAGCCTCAGTGTTCACTGTAAATGTACGCTGGAAGTTGCACAAATTTCTCACATTGTTCAAGTTTCCGCTCACAAGACCTAAAATTTGATCAGTGCCCCAACAAATTTGAGGGAACATTGGGCGTGGCCCTGTGATGTGCAAGAATAATTGATTTATTAGTAAATATAGCTCAAAAGAGAGGCTATAGAATGGGCATACAGTATATTTTATTATTGCAAGCCACAAGTTGCTTTACATACAAAATGGAAATGGCAGTTTCCTGAATTGAACATGGTTAGGATTATGTTGGAGATGTCATTGTTCATGACAAGGTGGATAATGAGAGTTAACCATGAAGTCAACAAAAACAGATCTGTTTTAATGCAAAGGCCCATGACAACATATAGTAATATCAAAGCAATATCAATAGCAATATCACATCAACACAGACAGATATGCCAAGGTGACACGATATCACTTCACAGGAATCAGTGACGTGGGCTTTTGGACGGAGCGTGACACGATTACAGAATTTACAGCTTGCCAACACGTGAAATAAATCTCAGAGGGCCAGCGTGGGAACATGAGCCATCCGTTACAGATCAGTGTGGCAACGGAGTAATTTTTGTATAAATCCCCACTTCCTTTACAAGTGAATAATGCAGACAGTAAACTGAAATGTGCCTTTTCACAAGTCCCGAAATTAACTGAAACATGGATGGAAAAGATTGACAACATGCATAGCCAAACAAAACTGTCTCAGTAAAATGGAGGAGAAATTGTCTCCCAGTCATTACATCTCCTTCATTAAAGATTTGCAATAAAATACAGCTCTCCGCCACCATACACAGGTACTTTGACAGAGTTGGGGTCAATTTCCCTTACATACTTTAAATTCAGGGAGTGAAAATGAAATCCGAATCAAAACAAATTCACTTTACATTAAGTTCCCCCTATTACACATTAATAACTGTAGTAACAGCATACATATGTATTACTATGTAATTACATGGTAATAGGATTGTAGCTGTACTGGTAGTTACACAACTGGAACAAGGACTATGTAATTACACATCGACTTGAAGGTTAATTCACATGTGTAATTAATATTGTTAAGATTTTCTAGTTCCAGTATGTAAGTAATGTTTTGTAATTAAATATTTGAAAGTCACCTGTGAGGGGCCTCCCGAATGGCGCAGAGGTCTAAGGTACTGCATCGCAGTGCTAGAGGCATCACTATAGATCTGGGTTCGATCCGGGGCTGTGTTGTAGCCGGCCGCAACCGGGAGACTCATGAGGAGGCGCACAATTGGCTGAGCGTCATCCGGGTTAGGGGAGGGTTTGGCTGGCCTGAATGTCCTTGTCCCATTGCTTTCTTGTGGCGGATGCACGTTGACTTCAGTCACCGGTTGAATGTGTTTCTTCCGACACATTGGTGTGGCTGGCGTCGTTACATTTACATTTACATTTAAGTCATTTAGCAGACGCTCTTATCCAGAGTGACTTACAAATTGGTGCATTCACCTTATGATATCCAGTGGAACAACCACTTTACAATAGTGCATCTAAATCTTTTAAGGGGGGGGGGGGGGGGGTTTAGAAGGATTACTTTATCCTATCCTAGGTATTCCTTAAAGAGGTGGGGTTTCAGGTGTCTCCGGAAGGTGGTGATTGACTCCGCTGTCCTGGCGTCGTGAGGGAGCTTGTTCCACCATTGGGGTGCCAGAGCAGCGAACAGTTTTGACTAGGCTGAGCGGGAACTGTGCTTCCTCAGAGGTAGGGGGGCCAGCAGGCCAGAGGTGGATGAACGCAGTGCCCTTGTTTGGGTGTAGGGCCTGATCAGAGCCTGAAGGTATGGAGGTGCCGTTCCCTTCACAGCTCAGTAGGCAATCACCATGGTCTTGTAGCGGATGCGAGCTTCAACTGGAAGCCAGTGGAGAGAGCGGAGGAGCGGGGTGACGTGAGAGAACTTGGGAAGGTTGAACACCAGACGGGCTGCGGCGTTCTGGATGAGTTGTAGGGGTTTAATGGCACAGGCAGGGAGCCCAGCCAACAGCGAGTTGCAGTAATCTAGACGGGAGATGACAAGTGCCTGGATTAGGACCTGCACCGCTTCCTGTGTGAGGCAGGGCCGTACTTTGCGAATGTTGTAGAGCATGAACCTACAGGATCGGGTCACCGCCTTGATGTTAGTGGAGAACGACAGGGTGTTGTCCAGGATCACGCCGAGGTTCTTAGCACTCTGGGAGGAGGACACAAGCGAGTTGTCAACCGTGATGGCGAGATCATGGAACGGGCAGTCCTTCCCCTGGAGGAAGAGCAGCTCCGTCTTGCCGAGGTTCAGCTTGAGGTGGTGATCCGTCATCCACACTGATATGTCTGACAGATATGTCGTTAAGCGAGCAGTGTGTCAAGAAGCAGTGCAGGTTGGCAGGGTCGTGTTTTGGAGGACGTATGGCTCTTGACCTTGGCCTCTCCCGAGTCCGTACGGGAGTTGCAGCGATGGGACAAGACTGTAACTACTATCAATTGGATATCACAAAGTTGGGGATATCACCATTTTTTTTTTTACAAATAAAAAACATGTGAAAGTCACCTGTAACTCAAACCAAGGTTCCACTACCATGTAATATCAGGGTTAATAACTAGAAATAAGGCCTGTCCTTAACTCCCAGTAATGTTCAATTAGTTTATTTCTGTGTTATAACCTGGCTAGGTAACACCATGTGCCAAGGTAGACTCAGCAAAGTGACGTTGACACAAGCAGTACTGCAGATATTGAGATAGGCAAGTTGCAAGACTTCTCTCGCACACAGTATCTGAGCACATGCACAGGTTCGCTTCACACTGTCACAGTGTGGTAGCCACGGGACCAAAAGCCTTGTGCTTCACGCTTTTAGTACTTGCGAACATTGACCCACTATGCTGTTTACTTTCTGCATTAAACTTTACAGCTCATGTAAAGTGTTGGTCCCATATTTCATGAGCTGTATGTTCCAAATGCACAAAAAGCTTTTTTCGCTCAAATTTAGTGAAATTTGTTTACATCCCTGTTAATGACATTTCACCTTTGCCAAGATAATCCATCCACCTGACAGGTGAGGCATATCAAGAAGCTGATTAAACAGCATGATAATTACAGAAGTGCACCTTGTGCTGGGGACAATAAAAGGCCTCTTTTCAATGTGCAGTTTTGTCAGATAACACAATGCCACAGATCTCTCAAGTTTTGAGGGAGCGTGCATTTGGCATGCTGACTGCATGAATGTCCACCAGACCTGTTGCCAGAAAATAATCTTCCTCCGATGTCTTTTTATAAATTTGGCAGTACGTCCAACTGGCCTCACAACTGCAGACCACATGTAACCACGCCAACTAGGACCTCCATATCCGGCTTCTTTACCTGCGGGATCGTCTGAGGGGGGAGGGGTGTTGAAGAATATTTTTGTCTGTAATAAAGCCTTTCTGTGAGGAAAAACTCATTCTGATTGGCTGGGCTTGGCTCTCCAGTAGGTGAGACTGGCTGCCAACTGGGTGGGCCCCCTAGGCCTTTCTGCACCTCTGCTCAGTCGCATGAAATCCATAGATTAGGGCCTAATTCATTTCTTTCAAATGACTGATTTCCTTATTTGAGCTGTACATTTTTCTTGAGCGGATGGTCAAGGGACCTGAACATAATTACAAATAATTTGTAGACTGAAAATTGACCACAAGAAGCCCAAACAGATATACAGTAATTTTGGAGTAAAACATAATCATTTTAACCTCTTGGGGCTAGGTGGGACGCTAGCGTGCCACCCGTGGTGCACTCCATCAACAGCAGGTGCATTTCAAGAGCGGCAAATTTGAATCCAAATAAATGTCAAAATTCAAATTTTTCAAAAATACAACTATTTTACACCATTTGAAAGATAAACATCTCCTTAATCTAACCACGTTTTACGATTTCAAAAAGGTTTTACGGCGAAAGCATAAATTTAGAGTATGTTAGGACAGTACATTTACAAGAGTTGTGTGTAATGTTTTGTCAAGTCAAAGACAGGGTCACCAAAACCATAAAACCAGCTAAAATGATGCACTAACCTTTTACAATCTCCATCAGATGACACTCCTAGGACATTATGTTAGACAATGCATGCATTTTTAGTTCTATCAAGTTCATATTTATATCCAAAAACAGCGTTTTACTATGGCATTGATGTTGAGGAAATCGTTTCCCTCCAATAACCGGCAGTCAAGTCAGCGTCACAAATTAAATAATTAAAATTAGAAAACATTGGTAAAATATTATATTGTCATTTAAAGAATTATAGATTTACATCTCTTGAACGCAATCAACTTGCCAGATTTAAAAATAACCTTACTGGGAAATCACACTTTGCAATAATCTGAGCACTGCGCCCAGAAAAATACGCGTTGCGATACAGACTAGACGTCATGTTGGGGAGATCTAAAATCGAAAATACTATGTAAATAATCCATTACCTTTGATTCTCTTCATCAGATGTCACTTCCAGGTATCACAGGTCCATAACGAATGTAGTTTTGTTCAAAAAAGCTCATCATTTATGTCCAAAAATCTCCGTCTCGTTAGCACATGATGTAAGCCAGCCGGACTTCTCGTCATGAACGAGGGGAAAAAATATATTTCCGTTCGTTCAAACATGTCAAACGTTGTATAGCATAAATCATTAGGGCCTTTTTTAACCAGAACATGAATAATATTCAAGGTGGACGAATGCATACTCTTTTATAACGTATTGGAACGAGGGTACCCAACATGAACTCGCGCGCCAGGTGTCTAATGGGACATCATCGTTCCATGGCTCTTGTTCGGTCAGATCTCCCTCCAGAAGACTCAAAACACTTTGTAAAGGCTGGTGACATCTAGTGGAAGCAATAGGAAGTGCCAAAATATTCCTAAGCCCCTGTGTTTTTCAATGGGATAGGTTTAAAGTCAATACAACACATCAGGTATCCACTTCCTGTCAGAAAATGTCTCAGGGTTTTGCCTGCCAAATGAGTTCTGTTATACTCACAGACACCATTCAAACAGTTTTAGAAACTTTAGAGTGTTTTCTATCCATATATAATAAGTATATGCATATTCTAGTTACTGGGTAGGATTAGTAACCAGATTAAATCGGGTACATTTTTTTTATCCAGACGTGCAAATGCTGCCCCCTAGCCCCAACAGGTTAAACATTACGTTTGTATACGATCATCCTCTATGCAAAGATGACTCTCAGAAACACAATGTTGTTCTCCGTTTTGCTGTATGACCCCCACAAGCATCACGGGACTTGTCTGAAGTCGGTTTGGTTTGAGTTATTAACATGGTAATTCACAGGTATTTTCTATTTCTATTATTTATTAAGGATCCCCTTTAGCTTCTTCCAAGGCAGCAGCTACTCTTCCTGGGGTCCAGCAACATTAAGGCAGTTATATACAGTTAAAAATATTACATGACATTACATTTCATAACACTTTTCACAACACATTGAGTGTGTTCCCTGAGGCAACTACTCTCTATTACATATCTACAATACAACATCCATGTGTACGTGTGTGTAGAGTGCTTGTCTTATCATGTGTATGTGTGTCTGTGCCTATGTGAATGTCTCTTCACAGTCCCCTCTGTTCCATAAGGTGTATTTTTATCTGTTTTTAAATCTGATTATACTGCTTGCATCAGTTACCTGATGTGGAATAGAGTTCCATCTAGTCATGCCTCTATGTAGTACTGTGCGCCACCCATAGTCTGTTTTTGACTTGGGGATTGTGAAGAGACCTTTGGTGACATGTCTCATGGGTGTCCGAGCTGTGTGCTAGTAGTTTAAAACAGACACCTTGTTGCATTCAGCATGTCAACACTTCTTACAAAAACAAGTAGTGATGAAGTCAATCTCTTTACAGGCATATTATAAATGTTAGCTCTCCATGTACATTTAAGGGCCAGCCGTGCTGCCCTGTTCTGAGCCAATTGTAATTTTCCGAGGTCCCTCTGTGGCACCTGACCACACGACTAAACAGTAGTCCTGACATGTACAGTGTTGAATCATCCGCATACATAGACAGACTGGCTTTACTCAAGGCCAGTGGCATGTCATTGGTAAAGTTTGAAAAAAGTAAGGGGCCTAGACAGCTGCCCTAGGGAATTCCTGATTCTACCGGGATTATGTTTGAGAGGTTTAGACAGGTAACTTTTTATTCACAATATAGCAGGGGTTGTAAATCCATAACACATACATTTTTCCATCAGTAGACTGTATTACTTTGTTAATTACAGCGAGCATGGGCAACCATCACCATCAATCATAGTTAACAAATTTATGTTATTCCGTAATTGCCACACATATACCACAGGTGTTGTAAACTCAGGACCCCATCAATAAATCTTCCTTTTAAAAACATATATATATTAACTCACCAAAAAAAGAAACGTCCCTTTTCAGGACCCTCTCAAAGATAATTAATTAAAATCCAAATAACGTCACATATCTTCATTGTAAAGGGTTTTAACACTGTTTCCCATGCTTGTTCAATGAACCATAAACAATTAATGAACATGCACCTGTGGAACGGTCGTTAAGACACTAACAGCTTACAGACGGTAGGCCATTAAGGTCACAGTTATGAAAACTTAGGACACTAAAGAGGCCTTTCACCTGAATCTGAAAAACACCAAAAGAAAGATGCCCACGGTCCCTGCTCATCTGCGTAAACGTGCCTAAGGCACGCTGCAAGGAGGTATGAGGATTGCAGATGTGGCCAGGGCAATAAATTGCAATGTCCATACTGTGAGACGCCTAAGACAGTGCTACAGGGAGACAGGATGGACAGCTGGCAGACCACATGTAAGAACACCTGCACTGGGATGGTACAGCCGAACATCACACCTGTGGGACAGGTACAGGATGGCAACAACAACCGCCCGAGTTACACCAGGAACGCATAATCTTCCATCAGAATTCAGACTGTCCGCAATAGGCTGAGAGAGGCTGTACTGAGGGCTTCAGGGCCTGTTGTAAGGAAGGTCCTCACCAGACATCACCGGCAACAACGTCGCCTATGGGCACTAACCCACCGCCACTGGACCAGACAAGACTTGAACAAAAAATGCTCTTCTCTGACAAGTCGCGGTTTTGTGATGGTTGGATTCGCATTTATTGTCGAAGGATTGAGTGTTAAAACCGAGGCCTGTACTCTGGAGCGGGATTGATTTGGAGGTGGAGGTGTTCTGCCATGGCCAGCGAAGAGCCCAGATCTCAATCCCATTGAGCACATCTGGGACCTGTTGGATCGGAGGGTGAGGGCTAGGGCCATTCCCCCCAGAAATGTCCGGGAACTTGCAGGTGCCTTGGTGGAAGAGTGGGGTAACATCTCACAGCAAGAACTGGCAAATCTGGTGCAGTCCATGAGGAGGAGATGCACAGCAGTACTTAATGCAGCTAGTGGCCACACCAGATACTGACTGTTACTTTTGATTTTGACCCCCCCCTTTGTTCAGGGACACATTATTCCATTTCTGTTAGTCACATGTCGAACTTGTTGAGTTTATGTCTCTGTTGTTGAATCTTGTTATGTTCATACAAATATTTACACATGTTATGTTTGCTGAAAATAAACGCAGTTGACAGGGAGAGGAGATTTCTTTTTTGCTGAGTTTACATACAGTGGAGGAAAAAAGTATTTGATCCCTTGCTGATTTTGTACGTTTGCCCACTTACAAAGAAATTATCATTCTATAATTTTAATAGTAGGTTTATTTGAACAATGAGAGACAGAATATAACAAAACAATCCAGAAAAACCCATGTCAAAAATGTTATAAAATGATTTGCATTTTAATGAGGGAAATAAGTATTTGACCCCACTGCAAGACATGACTTAGTACTTGGTGGCAAAACCCTTGTTGGCAATCACAGAGGTCAGATGTTTCTTGTAGTTGGCCACCAGGTTTGCACACATCTCAGGAGGGATTTTGTCCCACTCCTCTTTGCAGATCTTCTCCAAGTCATTAAGGTTTCGAGGCTGACGTTTAGCAACTCGAACCTTCAGCTCCTTCCACAGATTGTCTATGGGATTAAGGTCTGGAGACTGGCCAGGCCACTCCAGGACTATAATGTGCTTCTTCTTGAGCCACTCATTTGTTGCCTTGGCTGTGTATTTTGGGTCATTGTCATGCTGGAATACCCATCCACGACCTATTTTCAATGCCCTGGCTGAGGGAAGGAGGTTCTCACCCACGATTTGACGGTACATGGCCCCGTCCATCGTCCCATTGATGCGGTGAAGTTGTTCTGTCCCCGTAGCAGAAAAACACCCCCAAAGCATAATGTTTCCACCTCCATATTTGACGGTGGAGATGGTGTTCTTGGGGTCATAGGCAGCATTCCTCCTCCTCCAAACACGGCGAGCTGAGTTGATGTCAAATAGCTCCATTTTGGTCTCATCTGACCACAACACTTTCACCAGTTGTCCTCTGAGTCATTCAGATTTTCATTGGCAAACTTCAGACGGGCATGTTTATGTATTCTTGAGCAGTGGCACATTGCGGGCGCTGCAGGATTTCAGTCCTTCACGGCGTAGTGTGTTACCAATTGTTTTCTTGGTGACTATGGTCCCAGCTGCCTTGAGATCATTGACAAGATCCTCCCGTGTAGTTCTGGGCTGATTCCTCACCATTCTCATGATCATTGCAACTCCACGAGTTGAGATCTTGCATAGAGCCCCAGGCCGAGGGATATTGACAGTTCTTTGTGTTTCTTCCATTTGCAAATAATCGCACCAAATGTTGTCACCTTCTCACCAAGCTGCTTGGCGATATTCTTGTAGCCCATTCCAGCCTTGTGTAGGTCTACAATCTTGTCCCTGACATCCTTGGAGAGCTCTTTGGTCTTGACCATGGTGGAGAGTTTGGAATCTGATTGATTTATTGCTTCTGTGGACAAGTGTTGTCACGGGCGTCGTTGAAGAGAGAAGGGGACCAAGGCGCAGCGGGTTGCGTGCTCATCATTATTTTATTTTATTTCAATTAAAATGAACAGGAAAACAAAGAACGACAGACCGACAGTTTCACAGGCTATAATAACAGCAGTGCAAAATACAACTACCCACAATGAGACAGGTGAAAACAAGCTCCCTAAGTATGACTTCCAATCAGGAACAATGATGTACAGCTGTTTCTGATTGAGAGCCACACCAGGCCAACAAAGAAATACAAAATCTAGAAAACCTAGTAACCTAGTAACCCAAAACAAGAACATACACCAAAAACCGCGGAACACATAAATACAATACCCCTCTACATACACATAACCCCCGAACCATATAAAACAAATACCCTCTGCCACGTCCTGACCAAACTACCATAACCAATAACCCTTATACTGGTCAGGACGTGACAGTACCTCCCCCCCCAAAGGTGCATACCCCGGATGCACCTCACCACAACAAAAAAACAAAATAAACCCCTAACTAAAGGAAGGGAGGGTGGCTGCCGTCACCGACGCTCCTGTGCTACACCCCCCCTCCCAAACCTCCTACAATGGAGGTGGCTCCGGCTCAGGCCTCAGTCCCCTACCTGACCCATCCACCCCCATTGAAATCCTCTGCCTGAGGCCATTCACTGATGACCCTGGACTGTAGGGCAACTCTGGGAGCTCCAGGCTGTAGGACGACTCTGGGAGCTCCGGGCTGTAGGACGACTCTGGGAGCTCCGGGCTGTAGGCAGGCTCACTCCGTTCCGGACTGTAGGCAGGCTCACTCGGTGCCGGACTGTAGGCCGTCTCACTCGGTTCCGGACTAGACACTGTTGCCGGACACTCTGGACGAGGTACTGTTGCCGGACACTCTGGACGAGGTACTGTTGCCGGACACTCTGGACGAGGTACTGTTGCCGGACACTCTGGATGAGGTACTGTTGCCGGACACTCTGGACTGGGCTGACGCACTGGAAGCCTGATGCGTGGGGCTGGTAGTGGAGGTATCAGCCTGGGGACACGCACCTCAGGGCTAGTGTGGGGAGCGGGAACAGGCTGAGTTGGATTGGGCTGAGGCACTGGAAGCCTAGTGCGTGGGGCTGGTAGTGGATAAATCGGGCCGTGGAGGCGCACTGGCGGTCTCGATCACTCCTCCTGCACAACCCGTCCTGGCTGGATGGAACTAGTAGCCCTGTACGAGCGGAGTGCTGGTACAGGGCGAACTGGGCTGTGCAGGGGTCTGATGGTTGCCATGCGTAGAGCGGGCGTAGGGTAGCCTGGACCTAGGAGGCGCACCGGTGACCAGATGCACTGCGCAGGCATCCTGCTACCAGGCTGGATGCCCACTCTAGCACGGCACTTGCAAGGGGCTGGGATCACTCGCACCGGACTGTGCGTGCGTATGGGTGAGATCGTGCACACTTCAGCATACCTCGGCGCTCTCCACTCCATACGTTCCCCATCATACCCACGGGGAGCTGGCTTAGGGCTCACCCTTGGCCTAGCCAAACTACCCGTGTGCCCCCCCCAAAAAAATGATTGGGGGTGCCTCTCCGGCTTCCTCGCCAACCGTGTTCCCCAGTAGCGTTCCCGGTCCTCACCAGACTTCCTCCATGGGCCCTCTCCGGCCAGAATCTCCTCCCAAGTCCATGACTCACAATAGTCCACCCGTTGCTCCTTCCTCCGCTGCTTGGTCCGTGTTTGGTGGGTAGTTCTGTAACGGGCGTCGTTGAAGAGAGAAGGGGACCAAGGCACAGCGGGTTGCGTGCTCATTATTTTATTTTACTTAAAATGAACACGAAAACAAGAAACAAAGAACGACAGACCGACAGTTTCACAGGCTATAATAACAGCAGTGCAAAATACAACTACCCACAATGAGACAGGTGAAAACAAGCTCCCTAAGTATGACTCCCAATCAGGAACAACGATGTACAGCTGTTCCTGATTGAGAGCCACACCAGGCCAACAAAGAAATACAAAACCTAGAAAACCTAGAAACCCAAAACAAGAACATACACCAAAAACCCCGGAACACATAAATACAATACCCCTCTACATACACATAACCCCCGAACCATATAAAACAAATACCCTCTGCCACGTCCTGACCAAACTACCATAACCAATAACCCTTATACTGGTCAGGACGTGACAAGTGTCTTTTTTACAGGTAACAAGCTGTGGTTAGGAGCATTCCTTTTAAGAGTGTGCTCCTAATCTCAGCTCATTACCTGTATAACCTCTATGGGCTAGGTGGGACGCAAGCGTCCCACCCGTGGTGCACTCCATCAACAGCAGGTGCATTTGAAGAGCGGCAAATTTGAATCCAAATAAATGTCAAAATTCACATTTTTCAAACATACAACTATTTTACATCCTTTGAAAGATAAACATCTCCTTAATCTAACCACGTTTTACGGTTTCAAAAAGGTTTTACGGCGAACGCATAAATTTAGAGTATGTTAGGACACTACATTTACAAGAGTTGTGTGTAATGTTGTGCCAATTCAAAGACAGGCGTCACCAAAACCATAAATCAGCTAAAATTATGCACTAACCTTTTACAATCTCCAACAGATGACACTCCTAGGACATTGTGTTAGACAATGCATGCATTTTTAGTTCTATCAAGTTCATATTTATATCCAAAAACAGCGTTTTACTGTGGCGTTGATGTTCAGGAAATCGTTTCCCTCCAATAACCGGCATTCAAGTCAGCACCACAAATTAAATAATTAAAATTAGAAAACATTGGTAAAATATTATATTGTCATTTAAAGAATTATAGATTTACATCTCTTGAACGCAATCAACTTGCCAGATTTAAAAATAACCTTACTGGGAAATCACACTTTGCAATAATCTGAGCACTGCGCCCAGAAAAATACGCGTTGCGATACAGACTAGACGTCATGTTGGGGAGATCTAAAATCGAAAATACTATGTAAATAATCCATTACCTTTGATTCTCTTCATCAGATGTCACTTCCAGGTATCACAGGTCCATAACGAATGTAGTTTTGTTCAAAAAAGCTCATCATTTATGTCCAAAAATCTCCGTCTTGTTAGCACATGATCTAAGCCCGCCGGACTTCACTTCATGAACGAGGGGAAAAAATCTATTTACGTTCGTTCAAACATGTCAAACGTTGTATAGCATAAATCATTAGGGCCTTTTTTAACCAGAACATGAATAATATTCAAGGTGGACGAATGCATTCTCTTTTATAACGTATTGGAACGAGGGTACCCAACATGAACTCGCACGCCAGGTGTCTAATGGGCCATCATCGTTCCATGGCTCTTGTTCGGTCAGATCTCCCTCCAGAAGACTCAAAACACTTTGTAAAGGCTGGTGACATCTAGTGGAAGCAATAGGAAGTGCCAAAATATTCCTCAGCCCCTGTGTTTTTCAATGGCATAGGTTTAAAGGTAATACAACACATCAGGTATCCACTTCCTGTCAGAAAATGTCTCAGGGTTTTGCCTGCCAAATGAGTTCTGTTATACTCACAGACACCATTCAAACAGTTTTAGAAACTTTAGGGTGTTTTCGATCCATATATAATAAGTATATGCATATTCTAGTTACTGGGTAGGATTAGTAACCAGATTAAATCGGGTACATTTTTTTATCCAGCCGTGCAAATACTGCCCCCTAGCCCCAACAGGTTAAAAGACACCTGGGAGCCAGAAATCTTTCTGATTGAGAGGGGGTCAAATACTTATTTCCCTCATTAAAATGCAAATCAATTTATAACATTTTTGACATGCGTTTTTCTGGATATTTTTGTTGTTATTCTGTCTCTCACTGTTGAAATAAACCTACCATTAAAATTATAGACTGATCCTTTCTTTGTCAGTGGGCAAACGTACAAAATCATCAGGGATCAAATACTTTTTTCCCCCACTGTACACACATATACACTACTGTTCAAAAGTTTGGGGTCGCTTAGAAATGTACTTTTTTTTAAAGAAAAGCACATTTTTGTCCATTTAAAATAACATCTTATTCATCAGATATACAGTGTAGACATTTTTATTGTTGTAAATGCCTATTGTAGCTGGAAACGGCAGATTTTTTATGGAACATCTACATAGGCGTACTGAGGCCCATTATCAGCAGCCATCACTCCTGTGTTCCAATGGCACGTTGTGTTAGCTAATCCAAGTTTATCATTTTAAAAGCCTAATTGATCATTATAAAACCCTTTTGCAATTATGTTAGCACAGCTGAAAACTGTTGTTCTAATTAAAGAAGCAATAAAACTGGCCTTCTTTAGACTAGTTGAGTGTCTGGAGCATCAGCATTTGTGGGTTTGATTACAGGCTCAAAATGGCTAGAAATAAATAACTTTCTTCTGAAACTTGTCAATCTATTCTTGTTCTGAGAAATGAAGGCTATTACATGAGAGAAATTGCCAATAAACTTAAGATCTCGTACAATGCTGTGTACTACTCCCTTCACAGAACAGTGCAAACTGGCTCTAACAGAATAGAAAGAGGAGTGGGAGGCCCCGATGCACAATTTAGCAAGAGGTCAAGTACATTTAGAGTGTCTAGTTTGAGAAACAGATGCCTCACAAGTCCTCAACTGGCAGCTTCATTAAATTGTATCCGCAAAACACCAGTCTCAACGTCAACAGTGAAGAGGCGATTCTGGGATGCTGGCCTTCTAGGCAGAGTTCCTCTGTGCAGTGTCTGTGTACTTTTGCCCATCTTAATCTGTATTTTTATTGGCCAGTCTGCGATATGTCTTTTACTTTGCAACTCTGCCTAGAAGGCCAGCATCCTGGAGTCGCCTCTTCACTGATGACGTTAAGACTGGTGTTTTGCACAACTTAAGGATCCGCCCCTTTTATTCAATTTTCACCTAAAATGACATACCGAAATCTAACTGCCTGTAGCTCAGGCCCTGAAGCAAGGATTTTCTTGGTGCCATTTAAAAGGAAAGAATTGGAAGTTTGTGGAAATGTGAAAGGAATGTAGGAGAATATAACACAATAGATCTGGTAAAAGATAATACAAAGAAAAAACATCAGTTGTTTTGTACGTTTTTTGTACCATCATCTTTGAAATGCAAGAGAAAGGCCATAATATATTATTCCAGCCCAGGTGCAATATAGATTTTGGCCACGAGATGGCAGTAGTGTATGTGCAAAGTCTTAGACTGATCCAATGAACCATTTCATTTCTGTTAAAAATGTTGTATCAAGACTGCCCAAATGTGCCTAATTTGTTTAACTTTTCAGGTTCAAAATTGTGCACTCTCCTCAAACAATAGCATAGTTTTCTTTCACTGTAATAGCTACTGTATATTGGACAGTGCAGTTAGATTAACAAGAATTTAAGCTTTCTGCCAATATCAGATATGTCTATGTCCTGGGAAATGTCTTGTTAGTTCAACCTCATGCTAATCGCATTAGCCTACGTTAGCTCAACCATCCCGTGGAAGGGACACCGATCCCGAAGAAGTTTTAAACTTACTGCACTATCAGAAGCCACCACTAGGGGGAATCCCATGCCTAGCAAAAAATTATTTCAAGTGCAAAATGATAGTCTTCGCTGTTGTACTGGACAAGAGTGCAATTTCTGGCTAATTTGACAAGTAGTCGATAGTCAGCAAATAGTCCTTACCATTGCAGTGAAACAAGTCAACTCCTACTTTCTCCCAGAATGAGGTGGGTACCATTCCCATAACCATGGGCTCCTTGGGCTGTCTATAATGAAATTTGAGACGTGTCACATTTTCCCACCATTAGCTCAACATCAGAATTTATATTCGGCCAATAAAGGGACTCTCTGGCCACTCTCTTACATTTCTCAGTTCCCAGATGTCCTTCATGCACTCTCTGTAGCATCTCCTTATGCATTGAAGTAGGTATCTGTTAGGCGGGGCGGAGTAGGTGAACACAAGTGCAGACTCAGACATGGAGACAGTGATAAGGTAACTAAGGTATTTATTGAAAAGCGGGAGAGAAATAGGGTGCAGGCAAGGGGAAGCTCGAGTAGGTAGCAGGGAACCAGGAACTGAGGCTGAGGCAAGGGGAGTAGGGGCAGGGTAAGCAGGTCCGGAGCGGAATCCAAGGAAGCAGTAGAGCGGGGGTCCAGGGCAGGGAAGCAGGACTTGTGACAGGGACCAGAGTCAGAGCAGACGGAATGCGCAGAGGCTACGATCTGGCAGTGTGGAAGGGGCAGGGCTGAGTATTTGTAGAGGTCTTGATTATAGAAAAGGTTGCAACTGCTCTGCCTCCAGCACACCTGTCTCCACTCACACAATCACATACACCCACACAGAGAGAGGGGGAGAGAGCACTGGGGGAGTGGCGGCAGGTTAGGGAGAAGTAGAGGGTGTGGCAGGAGCAGATGTAACAGTATCACCATTTTGTTGTCCTTCAACAGCACAACATTGACCAGCCTATGCTACCCTCCAGTCCCTCGACTTCTTGGCGCTGACGGAAACATGGATTACCACAGATAACACTGCTACTCCTACTGCTCTCTCCTCATCTGCCCACGTGTTCTCGTACACCCCGAGAGCATCTGGCCAGCGGGGTGGTGGCACTGGAATCCTCATCTCTCCCAAGTGGACATTCTCTCTTTCTCCCCTGACCCATCTGTCTATCGCATCCTTTGAATTCCATGCTGTCACAGTTACCAGCCCTTTCAAGCTTAACATCCTTATCATTTATCGCCCTCCAGGTTCCCTTGGAGAGTTCATCAATGACGCCTTGATAAGTTCCTTTCCTGAGGATGGCTCACCTCTCACAGTTCTGGGTGATTTTAACCTCCCAACGTCTACCTTTGACTCATTCCTCTCTGCCTCCTTCTTTCCACTCCTCTCCTCTTTTGACCTCACCCTCTCACCTTCCCCCCTACTCAAAAGGCAGGCAATACGCTTGACCTCATCTTTACTAGATGCTGTTCTTCCACTAATCTCATTGCAACTCCCCTCCAAGTCTCCGACCACTACATTGTATCCTTTTCCCTCTCGCTCTCCTCCAACACTTCTCACTCTGCCCCTACTCGGATGGTATCGCGCCGTCGCAACCTTCGCTCTCTCTCTCCCGCTACTCTCTCCTCTTCCATCCTATCATCTCTTCCCTCTGCTCAATCCTTCTCCAACCTATCTCCTGATTCTGCCTCCTCAACCCTCATCTCCTCCCTTTCTGCATCCTTTGACTCTCTATGTCCCCTATCCTCCAGGCCGGCTCGGTCCTCCCCTCCTGCTCCGTGGCTCGACGACTCATTGCGAGCTCACAGAACAGGGCTCCGGGCAGCCGAGCGGAAATGGAGGAAAACTCGCCTCCCTGCGGACCTGGCATCCTTTCACTCCCTCCTCTCTACATTTTCCTCTTCTGTTTCTGCTGCTAAAGCCACTTTATACCACTCTAAACTCCAAGCATCTGCCTCTAACCCTAGGAAGCTCTTTGCCACCTTCTCCTCCCTCCTGAATCCTCCTCCCCCTCCCCCCCTCCTCCCTCTCTGCGGATGACTTCGTCAACCATTTTGAAAAGAAGGTCGACGACATCCGATCCTCGTTTGTCAAGTCAAACGACACCGCTGGTCCTGCTCACACTGCCCTACCCTGTGCTTTGACCTCTTTCTCCCCCCTCTCTCCAGATGAAATCTCGCGTCTTGTGACGGCCGGCCGCCCAACAACCTGCCCGCTTGACCCTATCCCATCCTCTCTTCTCCAGACCATTTCCGGAGACCTTCTCCCTTACCTCACCTCGCTCATCAACTCATCCTTGACCGCTGGCTACGTCCCTTCCGTCTTCAAGAGAGCGAGAATTGCACCCCTTCTGAAAAAACCTACACTCGATCCCTCCGATGTCAACAACTACAGAACAGTATCCCTTCTTTCTTTTCTCTCCAAAACTCTTGAACGTGCCGTCCATAGCCAGCTCTCTTGCTATCTCTCTCAGAATGACCTTCTTGACCCAAATCAGTCAGGTTTCAAGACTGGTCATTCAACTGAGACTGCTCTTCTCTGTGTCACAGAGGCTCTCCGCACTGCTAAAGCTAACTCTCTCTCCTCTGCTCTCATCCTTCTAGACCTATCTGCTGCCTTTGATACTGTGAACCACCAGATCCTCCTCTTCACCCTCTCCGAGCTGGGCATCTCCGGTGCGGCCCACGCTTGGATTGCGTCCTACCTGACAGGTCGCTCCTACCAGGTAGCGTGGCGAGAACCTGTCTCCGCACCACGTGCTCTCACCACTGGTGTCCCCCAGGGCTCAGTTCTAGGCCCTCTCCTATTCTTGCTATACACCAAGTCACTTGGCTCTGTCATATCCTCACATGGTCTCTCCTATCATTGCTATGCAGATGACACTCAATTAATCTTCTCCTTTCCCCCTTCTGATAACCAGGTGGCGAATCGCATCTCTGCATGTCTGGCAGACATATCAGTGTGGGTGAAGGATCACCACCTCAAGCTGAACCCCGGCAAGACGGAGCTGCTTTTCCTCCCGGGGAAGGACTGCCCGTTCCATGATCTCGCCATCACAGTTGACAACTCCATTGTGTCCTCCTCCCAGAGTGCTAAGAACCTTGGCGTGACCCTGGACAACACCCTGTCGTTCTCCACCAACATCAAGGCGGTGACCCGATCCTGTAGGTTCATGCTCTACAACATTCGCAGAGTACGACCCTGCCTCACACAGGAAGCGGCGCAGGTCCTAATCCAGGCACTTGTCATCTCCCGTCTGGATTACTGCAACTCGCTGTTGGCTGGGCTCCCTGCCTGTGCCATTAAACCCCTACAACTCATCCAGAACGCCGCAGCCTGTCTGTTGTTCAACCTTCACGTCACCCCGCTCCTCCGCTCTCTCCACTGGCTTCCAGTTGAAGCTCGCATCCGCTACAAGACCATGGTGCTTGCCTACGGAGCCGTGAGGGGAACGGCACCTCCGTACCTTCAGGCTCTGATCAGTCCCTACACCCAAACAAGGGCACTGCGCTCATCCACCTCTGGACTGCTGCCCCCCTACCTCTGAGGAAGCACAGTTCCCGCTCAGCCCAGTCAAAACTGTTCGCTGCTCTGGCACCCCAATGGTGGAACAAGCTCCCTCACGACGCCAGGACAGCGGAGTCAATCACCACCTTCCGGAGACACCTGAAATCCCACCTCTTTAAGGAATACCTGGGATAGGACAAAGTAATCCTTCTAACCCCCCCCCCCCTAAAAGATTTAGATGTACTATTGTAAAGTGGTTGTTCCACTGGATATCATAAGGTGAATGCACCAATTTGTAAGTCGCTCTGGATAAGAGCGTCTGCTAAATGACGTAAATGTAAAATGTAAATGACCACTGACAGCTCTGGACTTAGTGGGAAGTACGCATACAAGAGCCTTTTTGCCAGCCATTTTCCAGGTTATGGATCACCTTGCAAAGAATGGGATCTGTTGTGGTCTCTTCAGCTATTCTCCTTAGTTGCTGTTCAGAAACAGGAAGTGACTCCATGACCATATCCACATCATCCATAAACTCCTGACTGAGGCTGATTTGGGCCACCACTGATGGAGCATTTGAGAGGGCATCTGCTAACACTAAATTTGACCCAGGCACATAGGTTAGAACAAAATCATAGCATTGCAACCTTATCATCCTTTGAAGATGAGGAGGCATGTCATTCAGTTTTTTTTTTTAAGAGATTGGAATAAGGGGTTTATGGTCTGTTTCTAGGATCACCTTTGGTGAGCCATAAATCGTCACTCAATGCCTAGGTTTACCCTTACTGTAATCGCACCCTACCATACCCTTGTCTGTACACTATGCTCTGAATCTATCCTACCACGCCCAGAAATCTGCTTCTTTTATTCTCTGTTCCCAAAGCACTAGACAACCAGTTCTTATAACCTTTAGCTGTACCCTCATCCTACTCCTCCTTTGTTCCTCTGGTGATGTAGAGGTTAACCCAGGCCCTGTGTGTCCCCAGGCACTCTCATTTGTTGACTTCTGCACACGTAAAAGCCTTGGATTCATGCATGTTAACATCAGAAGGCTCCTCCCTAAGTCTGCTTTATTCACTGCTTTAGCACACTCTGCCCACCCTGATGTCCTAGCTGTGTCTGAATCCTGGCTTAGGAAGGCCACCAGAAATTCTGAAATTTCCATCCCCAATTACAACCTTTTCCGTCAAGACAGAACAGCTAAAGGGGCTGGAATTGCAATCTACTGTAGAGATAGCCTGCACAGTTCTGTCATACTATCCAGGTCTCCGCCCAAACAGTTCGAGCTTCTACTTTTAAAGATCCATCTCTCCAGAAATAAGGCCCTCACTGTTGCTGCTTGTTATAGACCCCCCTCAGCTTCCAGCTGTGCCCTGGACACCATATGTGAATTGATTGCCCCCCATCTATCGTCAGAGTTCATACTGCTAGGTGACCTAAATTGGGAGGGAGGGTTTGGCCGGCAGGGATATCCTTGTCTCATCGTGCACTAGCGACTCCTGTCACGGGCTGGGCGCAGTGCACGCTGACCAGGATTCCAGGTGTACGGTGTTTCCTCCGACACATTGGTGCGGCTGGCTTCCGGGTTGGATGTGCATTGTGTCAAGAAGCAGTGCGGCTTGGTTGGGTTGTGTTTCAGAGGACGCATGGCTCTCGACCTTTGCCTCTCCCGAGTCCGTACGGGAGTTGCAGCGATGAGACAAGACTGTAACTACTACCAATTGGATACCACGAAATTGGGGAGAAAAAAGGGGGTAAAATTATAGCATTTTTTTATAAATTAAAAAGTGCTTTCCTCACCATCTCACCATCTCACCCCTTTCAAAAAATGTATAACTAAGAACAGGTATAGCCCTTGGTTCACTCCAGACCTGACTGCCCTTGACCAGCACAAAACACCCTGTGGCGTACTGCACTAGCTTCGAATAGTCCCCGCGATATGCAACTTTTCAGGGAAGTCAGGAACCAATACACACAGTCAGTTAGTAAAGTGAAGGCTAGCTTTTTCAAACAGAAATTTGCATCCTGCAGCACTAATTTCAAAAAGTTTTGGGACACTGTAAAGTCCATGGAGAATAAGAGTACCTCCTCCCAGCTGCTCACTGCACTGAGACTAAGAAACACTGTCACCACTGATAAATCCACGATAATCAAGAATTTCAACAAGCATTTCTCTACGGCTGGCCATGCTTTCCACCTGGCTACCCCAACCCCAGCCAACAGCTCTGCACCCCCCGCAGAAACTGGCCCAAGCCCCCCCATTTCTCCTTCACCCAAATCCAGACAGCTGATGTTCTGAAAGAGCTGCAAAATCTGGATCCCTACAAATCAGCTGGGCTAGACAATTTGGACCATCTCTTCCTAAAATTATCCGCCGCCATTGTTGCAAACCTTATTACTAGTCTGTTCAACCTCTGTTTCGTATCGTCTGAGATTCCTAAAGATTGGAAAGCGGCCATGGTCATCCCCTTCTTCAAAAGTGAGACACTCTAGACCCAAACTGTTACAGACCTATATCCATCCTGCCCTGCCTTTCTAAAGTCTTTGAAAGCCAAGTGAACAAACAGATCACCGACCATTTCGAATCCCTCCTTACCTTCTCCGCTATGCAATCTGGTTTCCGTGCTGGTCACGGGTGCACCTCAGCCACGCTTAACCTGTTGGGTCTAGGGGGCAGCATTTGCACGTCTGGATAAAAAAAATGTACCCGATTTAATCTGGTTACTAATCCTACCCAGTAACTAGAATATGCATATACTTATTATATATGGATAGAAAACACTCTAAAGTTTCCAAAACTGTTTGAATGGTGTCTGTGAGTATAACAGAACTCATTTGGCAGGCAAAACCCTGAGACATTTTCTGACAGGAAGTGGATACCTGATGTGTTGTATTGACTTTAAACCTATCCCATTGAAAAACACAGGGGTTTAGGAATATTTTGGCACTTCCTATTGCTTCCACTAGATGTCACCAGCCTTTACAAAGTGTTTTGAGTCTTCTGGAGGGAGATCTGACCGAACAAGAGCCATGGAACGGTGATGTCCCATTAGACACCTGGCGCGCTACTTCATGTTGGGTACCCTCGTTCCAATACGTTATAAAAGAGTATGCATTCGTCCACCTTGAATATTATTCATGTTCTGGTTAAAAAAGGCCCTAATGATTTATGCTATACAACGTTTGACATGTTTGAACGAACGGAAATATATTTTTTCCCCTCGTTCATGACGAGAAGTCCGGCTGGCTTACATCATGTGCTAACGAGACGGAGATTTTTGGACATAAATGATGAGCTTTTTTGAACAAAACTACATTCGTTATGGACCTGTGATACCTGGAAGTGACATCTGATGAAGAGAATCAAAGGTAATGGATTATTTACATAGTATTTTCGATTTTAGATCTCCCCAACATGACGTCTAGTCTGTATCGCAACGCGTATTTTTCTGGGCGCAGTGCTCAGATTATTGCAAAGTGTGATTTCCCAGTAAGGTTATTTTTAAATCTGGCAAGTTGATTGCGTTCAAGAGATGTAAATCTATAATTCTTTAAATGACAATATAATATTTTACCAATGTTTTCTAATTTTAATTATTTAATTTCTGACGGGTCCTAAACGATATCATAACCGCCATCGATAAAAGACAATACTGTGCAGCCGTCGTCATCGACCTGGCCTAGGCTTTCGACTCTGTCAATGACTGTATTTTTATCGGCAGACTCAACAGCCTTGGTTTTTCTAATGACTGCCTCGCCTGGTTCACTAACTACTTCTCAGATAGAGTTCAGTGTGTCAAATCGGAGGGCCTGTTGTCCGGACCTCTGGGAGTCTCTATGGGGGTGCCACAGGGTTCAATTCTCGGGCCGACTCTTTTCTCTGTATATATCAATCATGTCGCCAACATACCCTCATAAAACTGACTATCCTACCGATCCTTGCCTTTGGCGATGTCATTTACAAAATAGCCTCCAACACTCTACTCAGCAAATTGGATGCAGTCTATCGCAGTGCCATCCATTTTGTCACCAAAGCCCCATATACTACCCACCACTGTGATCTGTATGCTCTCGTTGGCTGGTCCTCGCTACCCCTCGCCAAACCCACTGGCTCCAGGTCATCTATAAGTCTTTGCTAGGTAAAACTCTTTCTTGTCTCAGCTCACTGGTCAACATAGAAACACCCACGCACACCATCAGGTATATTTCACTGGTCATCCACAAAGCCAACACCTCTTTGGCCACCTTTCCTTCCAGTTCTCTGCTGCCAATGACTGGAACAAATTGCAAAAATCACTGAAGTTGGAGACTTATATCTCCCTCATTAACTTTAAGCGTCAGCTGTCAGAGCAGCACACTGCCTCCGTGCTAACAGTATAACTCTGGTTCATATCCGCATGATTACTGCATACAATAGCTGTAGAATCAGCAGAGGCATTCAGGGCAGTTGGAGGGACATAAATTAGGTTTCTTACATTGTGTCTTCCAACGCTCCTGGGATAATGTACATTTGCTGATGCATTATGACAACTCAGCGACACAATGGTAGGGATTAGCTGAGCCGGGCTTGGGTCAGTGACAAGTCATTGTCTCAACACAGCCTTATAATGATGTGAAACAATCCAGGAACACAAATGACTTGGGTTGATCCCATCCTCCTTATAAAACAAGCTTTGTTTCCAGAAGGTGTCAAAATTGTCAGTAAATGTTACCCCCACAGAGCTGCAACAGATTACTTTCAAATGTGTAATAACAAAACAGTCACATAGTGGAAAAAGAAAAGTGCATATGCTGATGTTATTACACATGTGGAATAACCTTCAGCAAGTTGATGTGTAATTACACAGTCCTTGTTCCAATTGTATAATAACTGACACCGCTACAACCCTATTACCTTGTAATTACATAGTAACTATTTTACTACAGTTACTACTGTGTAGTTACTTAGTAATAGGGGCAACAATGTAAAGTGTTGCCAGGTTTTCTGACGCTAAGTATTTCATACATGTAGATCACATACATTGAGTTACAGAAGGGTGTATGTTGTGTCCAATCTAATGGTGGAGTTATTTGAAAGCTGTGTGTGGGCGAATGAGGACAGAGCCAGAAGTAGGTACCTGATATGGAGCAATACACCAGTCTAGGGGCTGCTTTGTGTACATGGTCGTAGTCAAGACCCATCTGATCAAGTTTTCTAGATAGATCATTTTCCACAAGGACACCACACATCCCTGCAAGCTGAGGAATGCAGCCCTTTTCATCTGTTTCAAGTGCTGTATATTTTCATCCAAATCTTTATTCAAAATGTCAATGCACACACATAATTGGGAGAAACTAAAGAGTCCCTAAAGGAACCAAGATAATCTTAAAGGTAGGATGATTGGGAAGGTGCTATTTCCCAGAATGGTACATTCTCTTTCAATTCCACACACATTGAATGAATGGACTGTAACAGGCTACTTTTCTATTCTCCACTTTAAATGTGTATACATGAAATCATGCTAGAATTACCATCACATTCCATTCCACTCTTAGGGTCTTTGAAATTTACAGCAATGCTCTACAAATAAAATCCAGACAAAAAAACACATTGTTAAACTTAAACAACTGTTATATATTGATGACGTGATACACAACTTAGTGTATTTGTCTAGTTGTCCTAAGATTTTTCTGGCAAAATGGTAAAGTAAAGCAAACAATAGCAAGTTGTTATAATACAGGACAGACAGTGCTACTTGTACCAGTAACTGATGTGAGCTAGTGAGCTGTGTGCTCTAGTAGTCATCATGCAGTGATGTCACCCACCCAGAGATCAGAAGTCAATTGTCACTCACAAAATACAAGGCTATTTATTATCTTGGTCCGTCAGTTAGCACAGTTGAGTCAGTAATGATATGTAACTGAGTAGAGTGACAGGTTCGCGACCTGTGTCAAGAAGTTTGGGATGGAACTCACTCTTTATATATGCAGAGAATATGTATATTTTTGTTTCTGTTGACACTGAGAAAATAAACATTCTCATCACCAACAAACGGAGGTCTCCATGATCTAGGGTCATCCTCAGCATCTTCCAGAAATTATCACTAATCAGACTATTCAAATACTGGATTCAAATACTTTCGCTTGATCGAGGTTGCCTGGTACAATGGAACCAACAGAATAATCGCTTAAAAACTGAATTGAACACCGGTCTGCTGGATATCAGTATAATTACATTATTAAGATTTCTGTGAAATATTGGCCAATGGTCACCATTGCCCATGCTGAGGAAAGTTGAAAATCCTTCTCCAACTTAAAATGCATCCATCCTCCCCATGGTCACAGGAACAATTTTCAAATAAGTAGTTCATTGGGCTTTTACTAGTGCTGTATTAGCAGACCGATATGGCCTTCTGTAGTGCAGCCCACAAATAAATACAGAGCTGCAATATATCTCTGTTTATTGCATAAATCGTGCACGCATTGGATTGCAATGCTGGTGCGGAAAATAATTCTGTCCAGTTAAATTAATTGCATTGTAGACTAATTCAAGTGTAGGCTATGACACAACGTAAATGGAGAAGGCGGCTAAAACATGTTCAGCGACAGATCAAAATAGCGGCATGAAGTCTCCAGGTGAATGGGGGAGTTATCTATGGTGCTGTCATTCAAGGTCCTTTATTTACCCTTTTCGTAATTAAATTCCATGAAAAACGATAGAATTACAAACCAAATAAATACGGAAATTTCAGCAGCCTAGAGGTAGGTAAATTGTGGTTTCTTCCCTGGCTTCTCTCTGGCGAACGATAAAGAACTCTAGGCTACAAATGTGCACTGCAGAGGCCCGTTGGAGGATTGACAATTTCAGAGCATTGGATATTTATAAACACAACATGTAGTGTTGGTCCCATGTTTCATGAGCTGGAAAAAAAGATCCCAGAAATGTTCCATACGCACAAAAACCTTATTTCTCTTAAATGAAATTGCACAAATTTGTTTACATCCCTGCTAGTGAGCATTTCTCCTTTGCCAAAGATAATCCTTCCACCTGACAGCATGAACAGTACACTGGTGCACCTTGTGCTGGGGACAATAAAAGTCCACTCGAAAATGTGCAGTTTTGTCACTCAACATAACGCCACAGAAGTTTTGAGGGAGTGTGCAATTGGCATGCTAACTCTAGGAATGTCCACCAGAGCTTTTACCAGATAATTTAATGTTAATTTCTCTACCATTTGTCGCCTCCAACGTCAGCTTCTTCACCTGCGGGATTGTCTGAGACAAGCCACCCGGACAGCTGATGAAGCTGAGAAGTATTTCTGTTTGTAATAAAGCCCTTTTGTGGGGAAAAACTCATACTGATTTCCTCATGTGAACTGTAATTTAGTAAAATCATTGAAATTGTTGCATGTTGCGTTTTAGATTTTTGTTCAGTATATATTAATTGATAGTTCACCCCTTTTCTTTTATTCTGTAATAGGGCAAATTTTAACCATGTGCTCAAGTTAATCAATTCAAAGCTGTTCTTTTAGAGCCACAAAGATATGTTGCCTATACGCGTAACAGTCCTACTCATCACTTATTATTATTATTATTATAAAAAATTGAAGATGAACACTTCTCACAATGGTGCTCGTTTAGTAAAGTTGGATCAAAGCTGAATCAATGTCACACAAGATCACATAACAATTAATTAGCATTTTACAGAACCAAATATAATAGCATAGCATAGTAGGCCTATAACGTTCCTGTTACACCAAAAACACCTTCTAATTTCTAATACGATTTTAGGATGGTTAGCTGAACCTGAATAGTAAAATATATATATATATATATAATGCACCAAAACTATGATATATGCAGGATAATTTCTGCTCTAACTCGCTCACGAAACAGTGAAACGGATTTAATACGAAACTGATTGAGATCAATCAAATGTTTGGCATGCAGATGCAGTTCCACGTGTATAATGAATAATTATAATTTAGGATTGACAGTGATGATGGCGTATAGCTATGCTTAAATTGGTGTTTGAGGGTATTAAAAATATAATATTTTCTTGGTACAATATGTGTAGGTAAAGGCAGACTTTGAAATTGGAGGATACATTTTATGCATATTTTATAACAGGGATCTGCAGAGCAGTGGAGGCTGTTGAGGGGACAACGGCATATAATAATGGCTGGAACGGAGCCAATGGAATGGCATCAAACCATGTGTTTGAAGTATTTGATGCCATTCCACCAATTCCACTCCAGCCATTACCATGAGTCCGTCCTCCCCAATTAAACTGCCACCAACTTCCTTGCCAGAGAGCTACCATTCTGTAGGTTTTCATTCCAACCCTAATCTAGTGCACCTGATTATAATAATGGCCTAGTTTTAGGGTTTGGCCGGGGTAGGCCGTCATTGTAAATAAGAATTTGTTTTTAACTGACTTGCCTAGTTAAATAAATAAAATATAAGATGAATGGGATTAGTTACAACTGGGGTTGGAGTGAAACCCTACAGGACGGTAGTGCTCCAGGAACAGGGTTGGAGAGCCTTGTAATGATAAGCTATGGAATAGGGTACATCTGTCGGTACAAGCCTTGATTGAGGAAATAATGATGTAAGTTTACGTATTTCTTTTGCGCTCCCTCATCTAAAAAAATAGCACTACACCACTGCAAGTAAGATCTGTGGTATGTCTATAGCCGGTGGTGTTTGTATCAGTGGTGGAAAAAGTATTTAATTGTCTTACTTGAGTAAAAGTAAAGATACCTTAATAGAAAATGACTCAACTAAAAGCGAGTCACCCAGTAAAATACTACTTGAGTAAAAGTCTAAAAGCATTTAGTTTTAAATGTACTTAAGTATCAAAGTAAATCGAATTGCTAAAATGTACTTAGATATCAAGTATGAACCATTTAAAATTCCTTATATTAAGCAAACCAGATGGCACAATCTTCTTTTTTTCACAGATAGCCAGGGGTACACACCAACACTCAGACACCAAGAATTTGTGTTTAGTGAGTCCGTCAGATCAGAGGCAGTAGGGATGACCAGAGATGTTCTCTTAATAAGTGTGTGAGTTGGACCATTTTCCTGTCAAAATGTAATGAGTACTTTTGGGTGTCAGGGAAAATGTATGGAGTACAAAGTATATTATTTTCTTTAAGAATGTAGTGAAGTAAAAGTTGGCAAACATATATATAATTAGTAAAGTAAAGTAGAGATGCACCAAAAAAACATCTTAAGTAGTACTTTAAAGTATTTTTACTTCAGTAATTTACACCACTGGTCTGTATGCTGCATTTGTTCCCCGCTGGCTTCATCCATCTGAGCAGAAGTCTGTGGGGTGGAATTTGTCACGCCGATTGCAGCACCCCACCCCCAAACTACTTTCCGCAACTACGTTCCTCCCTCCTTTCTTTGAGGTAGTCGCTGATCTGACATAACATGATTGATGAAAACAATGAAGTGGAAGCCTTGCTCACACCTATCAAATTATGTTAGATTAGTGATTACTTCAAGGAAGGATGCATTGTCAATGTAAGCGCATTCAAACAGGGCATATAGACTGTTAACAAACCTTCAAGTAGGTTCACATTCGTTTTACACAGCAGTGACACCATGTGGCTGCTGATGGCCAGAGCCACTGACAACTTCAAAAAATACTGTATTCTATAGGATTGTGTCACGTTGCAAGTCAGCCCCCTTTGTTTTTCCCTGACAACAATTTAGCTTTTTCCAAAAACACACAGAATGTCTGGTCTCTCGACTTTGATAAGCTCAGCACCCAGGCCTCCCAGTATCATTGTGGCAAATGGGCCAGCCAGGACCCTGCAAAAGAAGAGAATAGGCTTGATCTTTATTTATCTATTATACTGAGATAATGGACATTTGTCACCCATCCCAACTACATACAGTAGCATGCACACACAACATCAACCAGTTTCTGGCCCACAAAGGAACACCAATAAATGACAGTGGCTAATTAAATGAGGAATGAAAGAGTAGGCCTATATGTGAATATTATGTGAATTTACCTTGTGAGGTCGAGGACTTTAATGCCCTCCAGTGGTCAAACATTCTCTCCTGTGTCAGACAAACAGAGTTGTTAGACTAGTAGCTGACTCGTGGTGGCTATTCAGCTTAACACATGTCCATTGGGGTGGGGGCAGGGTAAAATGTCCTTTGAGGTGGTAAATATTAGCCACAATTGGGAGCCACAGTCAGTAATACCAACATACATTTAACTGTCACTTTAGTGTTAGTTTTCATCAATTTGTAGCTTACATTTTACATCATTCTACTCCATTCTGTTTACCTTTCTTTTCTCTGTCACAAATGTAGTTGTTCCTGAGGGTGTCACGCCCTGACCTGAGAGAGACGTTTTGTTTCTCTATTTTGGTTAGGTCAGGGTGTGATTTGGTTGGGCATTCGAGATTTGTAGTTCTTTGTTCTATTCTATGTTTTCTCTTTCTATGTTGTCAGGTTTTAGTTTTGTATTTCTATGTTGGGGTTTTGTTTGGGATGATCTCCAATTATAGGCAGCTGGTCCTCGTTGTGTCTAATTGGAGATCATAATTAAGTAGGGTTTTTTTCTTCCTGGGTTTGTGGGAGATTGTTTTTGAGTAGTGTATGTTTCACCTCTGCGTCACAGTTTGTTGTTTTGTTCTTTAGTTTATGTTGTGCATTGCATAGTTTCACACAGTAAATAAAATGTGGAACGACACACACGCTGCACTTTGGTCCGCTTCTCCTTCCTACGACAACCGTGACAGAGGGTCACTAGAATTAGTGGATCATATTATGCTAACGTTGTGCAATAATTTGGGACATGTAGCCTATTTGAAACATTATGGAACTCAAACCACACTTAGTAGGTTAAACCTGGAGCCTGGCGCACGGTTCACGAAGACCTGACCGTTGTCATACAGTTCTATGTTTAGTAAGGATTAGGGAAGATTTAAAGGACTATTGTTCAAACCTTATTGTAAACTTTATTCCACCTTCCAATATTTAATGGATGGAAGTTGAAAATTATAACTTTTAGGATGAATAAAACCACTGTATTGTTGATTAATCACTATATTTTGTGTGTATGGTACTGTCACAGTTCTTCCATGGCCTGCATACTCACCTGACATGTGACCCATTGAGCTTGTTGGGGATGCTCTGGATCGACATGTATGACAGCGTGTTCCAGTTCCCACCAATATCCAGCAACTTCGCACAGCCATTGAAGAGGAGCGGGACAATATTCCACAGGCCACAATCAACAGCATGAGGCAAATGGTGGTCACACCAGATACTGACTGGTTTTCTGACCCACGCCCCTACCTTTTTTAAAAGTTATCTGTGACCAACAGATGCATATCTGTATTCCCAGTCATGTGAAATCCATAGATTAGGGCCTAATGATTTTTTTCAAATTGACTGATTTCCTTATATGAACTGTAACTCAGTTAAATATTTGAAATAGTCGCATGTTGCGTTCATATTTTTTTGTATCAGAGGTTATGCAGTGTCAAATAGCATTTTGTGTTGGATAAAAAAAGTCAAATACACAAATAATTACTGCCATTTAAACTACTTCTATAATAAAAATATATATATACTAAAGGTCAAAAGTTTTAGAACATCTACTCATTCAAGGATTTTTCTTTATTTTTACTATTTTCTACATTGTAGAATAATAGTGAAGACATCAACACTATGAAATAACATGTATGGAATCACATAGTAACCAAAAAAGTGATAAACAAATGAAAATATATTTTATATTTGAGATTCTTCAAATAGCCACCCTTTTCCTTGATGACAGCTTTGCACACTCTTGGCATTATCTCAACCAGCTTCATTAGTTAGTCACCTGGAATGCATTTAATTTAACTTCTCTAGGGTAGGGGGCAGTATTTTGACGTCCGGATGAAGAAGGTGACCAGAGTAAACTGCCTGCTACTCAGTCCCAGAAGCTAATATATGCATATCATTAGTAGATTTGGATAGAAAACACTCTGAAGTTTCTAAAACTGTTTGAATGATGTCTGTGAGTATAACAGAACTCATATGGCAGGCAAAAACCTGAGAAAAAATCCAACAAGGAAGTGTGGAAATCTGAGGTTTGTAGTTTTTCAAGTGATTCCCTATCCAGTATACAGTGTCAATGGGGTCATTTTGCACTTCCTAAGGCTTCCACTAGATGTCAACAGTCTTTAGAACATTGTGTCATGCTTCTACTGTGAATGGGGAGAGAATAAATGCATATGGAGTCAGATGACTGAGAAAATGACATGAGCTCAATCGCGCGCTTTCATGTCAGAGTTAGCTGTGTTCCTTTTCTTTTTTGAAGACAAAGGAATTGTCCGGTTGGAATATTATGGAAGATTTATGATAAAAACATCATAAAGATTGATTCTATACATCGTTTGACATGTTTCTACAAACTGTAGTATACCTTTTTTGACTTTTTGTCTGGACAGATGTGACAAAGAATATCAGTTTATACCAAAACTTCTGTTAATAATTAGGTAGCATTGTGTGGTTGTTGTTAGATGACAGATGTATCAATTCACTGTATCAGATTGCTATCAGATTGCTACAAATCTGCGTGCCTTGCATTTGGAATAGTGAACCTAACGTGCGAACAAAATGGAGGTATTTGGATATAAAGATGAACTTTATCGAACAAAACAAACATTTATTCTGGAACTGGGACTCCTGGGAGTGCATTCCGATGAAGATCATCAAAGGTAAGTGAATATTTATAATGTCATTTTTGTCATTTCTGTTGACTCCAAAATGGCGGGTATCTGTATGGCTTGTTTTGATATCTGAGCGCTGTACTCAGATTATTGCAAAATTTGCTTTCGCCGTAAAGCTTTTTTGAAATCTGACACAGCGGTTGCATTAAGGAGAAGTGTATCTATAATTCTTTGAATAACAGTTGAATATTTTATCAACGTTTATGATGAATATTTCTGTAAATTGATGTGCTCATTCACCGGAAGTTTTGGGAGGCAAACCATTTCTGAACATTACCAGCCGATGTAAAATGGGGTTTTTGGATATAAATATGGACTTTATCGAGCAAAACATACATGTATTGTGTAACATGAAGTCCTATGAGTGCCATCTGATGAAGATCATCAAAGGTTAGTGATTAATTTTAGCTGTAGTTCTGGTTTTTGTGACGCCTCTCCTTGCTTGGAAAATGGCTGTGGGGTTTTTCTTGTCTCGGCGCTGTCCTAACATAATCTAATGTTATGCTTTCGCTGAAAAGCCTTTTTGAAATTGGACAATATGGTTGGATTAACAAGAACTGTATCTTTATAATGGGATATAATAGTTGTATGTTTGAGAAATTTGAATTATGAGATTTTTGTTGTTTTGAATTTGCTGCTCTGCTATTTCACTGGCTGTTGAATAGTGTGTCCCGCAGGTCCCACATACCCCAGAGAAGGGTAGCGTCCCACATACCCCAGAGAGGTTAACAGGTATGCCTTCTTAAAAGTTAATTTGTGGAATTTCTTTCCTTATTAATGCATTTGAGCCATTCAGTTGTGTTGTGATTTGGTAAAAGACCAAGTCCATATTATGGCAAGAACAGCTCAAATAAGGAAAGCGAAATGAAGGTCCATCATTATTTTAAGACATGAAGGTCAGTCAATACAAAAAATGTCAATAACTTAAAACATTTCTTCAAGTACAGTCGCAAAAACCATCAAGCGCTATGATGAAACTGGCTCTCATGAGGACCGCCACCGGAAAGGAAGACCCAGAGTTACCTCAGCTGCAGAGGATCCCAGAGTTACCTCTGCTGCAGAGGATAAGTTCATTAGAGTTACCAGCCTCAGAAATTGCAGCCCAAATAAATGTTTCACAGAGTTCAAGTAACAGACACATCTCAGCATCAACTGTTCAGAGGAGACCTTCATGATCGAATTGCTGCAAAGAAACCACTACAAAAAAACACGTGTTATGGTGTGGGGGTGCTTTGCTGGTGACACTGTCTGTGATTTTATTACACTTAACCAGGATGGCTACCACAGCATTTTTCAGCGATACACCATTCCATCTGGTTTGGGCTTAGTGGGACTATCATTTGTTTTTCAACAGGACAATGACCCAACACACCGCCAGACTGTGTAAGGACTATTTTACCAAGAAGGAGAGTGATGCATCAGATGACCTAGCCTCCACAATCCCCCGACCTCAACCACATTGAGATGGTTTGGGATGAGTCCGACCGCAGATTGAAGGAAAAGCAGCACATGTGGGAACTAAATACATTTGATTGATTGATGTGGGAACTCCTTCAAGATTGTTAGAAAAGCATTACAAATGAAGCTGGTTGAGAGAATGCCAAGAGTGTGCAAAGCTGTCATCAAGGTAAAGGGTGGCTATTTGAATAATCTAATTTGTTTAACACTTTTCTGGTTACTACACGATTCCATATGTGTTATTTCATAGTTTTGATACTTTCACTATTATTCTACAATGTAGAAAATAGTAAAAAATAAATAAAAACCCTTGAATGAGTAGATGTTCTAAAACCTTTGACCGGTAGTGTGTATTATTAATTACAATCTCTCACATTTTGACACTTGGGAATCCTGAAATGACCTGTCAGTGGAGGGAGGACTTTTATTTTGAAACATGAGTGGAGAGGAAACTCCACGTGAAGGTGGAAATTAGCTCATCGGCTCTGGATCTTACTCTGATCTCAAGTTCAATGGCAGGCAGATGTAGTAGGGAGGTTTTGGGTGGAAGATTCAGTAGGAAATGGATTGAGGAGATGGATATTTGGGAAGGCGGAGTGGGGTCAGTTTCAGGAGTTGAGTGGACAGGAGCTGTCTCAGGTTGATCTCAATACAGATATAGAAACAGTGAATGATGGAGTAACAGGAGCAATAGTAGGGGCGGGTGATTCCTATGGGTACATGGGGGAGAAAGAGTAATACAGTTCCCTGGTGGACTGAAGAGTGTAGTGAAGCAGTGAAGAGAAGGGCTTTTAGAAAGATGAGAAGGTCCCATATTTACCAGCACCTGATTCACTATAAGCAAGCACAAGCAGTAGTAAGGAAGATCATTAGGACAGCTAAGAGGGGGTGTTGGCACCGGTTCTGTGGAAACATAGGCTGGAACACTCCTGTGGGAGAAGTATGGGGATTATTAAGAGGATGAGTGGGGTCAGATGAGATTGTGCTGAAAAGTGGGGAGATTATCGCAGTGAGAGGTATAGAGAAGGCAGAGATGTTAGCCCAGGCATTTGTGAAGGTGCATAGCACATATAATCTGAAAGAAGAGGGGCAGCATGGGAGAGAGAGGGTCAGAGGAGAAGATCCGGGGGTCCTGGAACAGATAGAGATGGTGGGGGATCCATTGAATGCCCATTTTACGTTGTCTGAGATGAAGTGAACATTAGCTAAAGCTTGGGTAACATCTCCTGGGAAGTATGAGATGTATTACATCGTGATGGCTCATCTCAGTGACACTGCAATGGAGAATGTATTGGGCCTGTACAATAAGCTGTGGCAGGAAGGTAAACTGCCTGGAAGTTGGAAGCAGGCTGTAGTGGTGCTGATAGGGAAACCAGGGAACGACCCTACTAGTCCTTCAAGGCCGAAAGCCTTGACAACTCATGTATGTAAACTTATGGAAAGGATGATAAAGTAAAGGCTGACTCTCTTTCTGGAGAGTAGAGGACTAATGTCACCATATCAAAGTGGTTTCAGGAAGGCCAGGGGAACGATGGAGGGAAAGGGAGCGATTGTTTTTAGATTTGAGGGGTAATGGGGTTGAAGAGCCAAGATTAAATGAACTGCTGGGGAAATCTTTAGGTGATGTAGTATTAATTATGTATTTAGTTTTCTTAGGGAGACGAGAATATTGGGTAGGATTTAGATCTTCCTTGTCTTTGGTTCAAACTCCAGTCCATTTGGTGGCGGTAAAGCACCTTAAAGTTGGTTGCCAAATGCCATATAAAATCCACAGAAGAAGAAGAAAAATAATAAGAAGAAGAAGGACACCAGTGTTAGAGTAGTACAAAAAGTATATGCTGAAGCAGTGAACACAGTGGTAGAGGAGGATGGGTACAGGGTAAGGGATACTGAGAGGAATCCTGTCAGTAGCAGAGCCAAGGGAGAGTGACGGGAATAATATATGCTTCAGTAAGGTGGGCTTTTTAACATTCATAGCCATGGTTATCAATTGTACTGCAGAAATGGATCGGAAGTCACAGAAAATAGTGGTTGTGGTGGCAGTGGCAGAGAAGTACTTGGGATTGTGAGGATTTACTGCAGAACAGTTGCAGGGGGTGTGGAGCGGTAGTGTTCTGTCCTCTCAGACCGTTGGTCTAGAGTAAGATTAGACAGGGTTACATAGCGTAATGGGTTGGTGTTTTTTTTAGAGGGCTAATAGTTGGCAGGGCAATTTTCCTCCCCAATTTTTGTATTACTGTATCAATAAATTAATGTAGGTAGGCCGTGAATGGCCTCACATACCAGTACAGTAGGTGGCGGTGTATGCTCCTAAAAGTTGGATGCGATCCGCCAACCAAATCCTAAAGAAGAAGAAGAAGAAGAAAATGAACTTGACTTTTTCCACGAGAACCCACACCTAACTGTCACAACGCTACCGGTGCAGCCCTTATAAAATGTACCATGGTACTACTATGGTACGTTCACCTATACCATGGTATAGTCTGAATCATGGAAATGCATCATGGTTTTAGCCTTGAAGTATGATGGTACTACTGTGGTACTGTCATTGTACCTAAATATTACCATGGTATTGCATAATTTATACCATGGTATAGATCTGAATCATGGAAATGTACCATGGTTTTAGCCTTGAAGTATAGTGGTACTGCCATAAACCTAAATAATACCAAGGTATTGCCTAATTTTTATGATGGTATAGATGTGGATCATGGAAATACCATGGTTTTAACCTGCATTATACATTCTACCATGGTAACACACTATTATGATAAATGGAACCCCAAAAAATGATATGGTACCATCTTTACTAATTGTGAGTTACCATAGTATAATGGCAGTATAATGCATTAAATAAATAACCCCCCCCCCCAAGGTCAAAAGAGTTTGGTTGGTATTATATTTATGAATTTATATACCAGTTTACCAGTTTCTGATAAAGGCAGAGGCAGGCTACTCTTGTTGGCCTTAGTTTGTCTATAACATCAAAGAAATAGGCAAATAGTTTCTGTGGAAAAGGATAATACTTTCTGTATGAATAGTTCATTTTTTTGCTCATGTTTGAGTTCCCTGTGTTACCAACCTGAAATGCGGGAAGATGTAAAATATATGATACCCTAATCTTTTACATTTTGTAATCATTTACAGTATTTATAGTCAAAGGGTGCTGTGCTTGTTTCTGTTCGCAGAGGGAGCCACTCTCTGTAGTGGTTGCTTTACACTCTATCACTCTACTGTACAGTGGCTCTCGCGCTAGCCTGCCTAGTCAATGAGCCAGTTGAATGAGAGAGCCAAGCCAACTGAAGAGAGAAGCACCAGATAAATGAAACATTTGAATAGTTATCATCATGATGAGCGAGTTATAAAGCATATGAAATGAAACACCAAGATAAGCGGAGTGTAATTATGTTATTGTTGTTATTTTTTGACAATGTTTTGATAGTTTAATTAATTTAGAAAAGACTGTTAGCGAAAGTTAGCTCCAGTCAAGCTAGCATGTCGTCATGGCGACCGGACCAATGACCTTCACACAGTGGGTGCTTTTGTAAATTCACTCTGGAGTGCCAGAGAGTGTTGTCAGATTGTCCATTGTTAAATTCAGAGCGTTTCGTTCTCGGAGCATTTAGAGCGCACACTGGACACTCTGGCTGAGGAGTAGGGTTGATCCTAGCGTTCTGACCTTACCACGGCAGTCAAGCACCCAAGCTAACTGGCTAAAGTTAGCTGGCTTGCTTGCTACTTCCAGACATAAATGAGAGAACACCTCAATTTGACTGTTTTTCTCACCCTTCAGAGCTGGTTATGTTGTTTTCATGTTATACAGAGCATTGCTGACTAACTGTGCTGCTGGCCACAATTTAATTACGCTTTTTTGCCGAGGTTTACTGACACCGGCCATATTCAACGGGTGTTGAGCGTTAGTAAATTAATCAGTTATTTTGCGTCTGGGACATTCAGACGAGAGTAGATAGCCAGAGTGAATTTACGAATGAACCCAATGTAAACAAAGGCCTATGCTTTGCCATTGCAGAGTGAGTAGTCAATGTTGCATTATGTGAGTACCATACATTACTATGTTTTTGGTCACTTTACCGGAAAAACAGTGGGACACAGACAATCATAAAGCATTGTAAACAACTACCATGCTTTCATGTTTCACTACATGCTGCTAGTATAAAACCATGGTCTTATTTTCATTGTACTACCATGGTTCATGTGTGTACCATGGTAGATAGTACAATTGTCACGGGTATTGTAGGGATTGGACAAACGCAGCGAGAACGTGTAAACTCATCTTCTTATTTTATTAAAGAAGGAAAACAAAAGAAACACGTATACAAAAAACAACAAAGGACACTAAACAGTCCTGTCAGGTGCACAAACACAAAACAACAACCCACAAATCCCATAGAAAAAAACACCCCTCTTAAATAGGACCTTCAATTAGAAGCAACGAGGAGCAGCTGCTTCCAATTGAAGGTCAACCCAATAAACACCACATAGAAATAGACATCCTAGAACTAACATAGAAATAGACTAACAAGAACATAGCCCAACAAACCCCGAAACACTCTAAACAAACACGCCCTGCCACGCCCTGACCAAACTACAATAACAAACAACCTCTTTTACTGGTCAGGATGTGACAGTACCCACCCCCAAAGGTGCAGACCCCGGAAGCACCTCACACAAAAATAAACACAAAAAAAATAAACCCCAAAACAAAAAAATAATCCTAACTAAAGGGAGGGAAGGGAGGGTGGCCACCATCACTGACGGTTCTTGTGCTACACCCCCCCCTCCCCAACCTCCGACTACGGAGGTGGCTCAGGCTCCGGTCTTACTCCCCAACCTAACCTGTCCACCCCCGCTAAATACTTATTATATTTTACCCCTCCCGAAGTCTCTGGCCTAAGGCGCATCGCTGAAGACATCGGGCTGATGTGCGACTCTGGGGGCTCCGGACTGGAGGGCAACTCTGGGGGCTCCGGACTGTGGGCCGTCTCTGCTGCCTCCGGACTGTGGGCCGTCTCTGCTGCCTCCGGACTGTGGGCCGTCTCTGCTGCCTCCGGACTGTGGGCCGTCTCTGCTGCCTCCGGACTGTGGGCCGTCTCTGCTGCCTCCGGACTGTGGGCCGTCTCTGCTGCCTCCGGACTGTGGGCCGTCTCTGCTGCCTCCGGACTGTGGGCCGTCTCTGCTGCCTCCGGACTGTGGGCTGTCTCTGCTGCCTCCGGACTGTGGGCTGTCTCTAGACGGGGCACTATCGCCGGAAGCTCTGGACGGGGCACTGTTGCCGGACACTCTGGACGGGGCACTGTCGTCGGAAGCTCTGGACGGGGACTGCGCACTGAAGGCCTGATGCGTGGGGCTGGCTTAGGAGGCGCCAGACTAGGGACACGCACCATAGGGCTAGTGCGAGGAGCAGGAGCAGGACGAGCTGGACTGGGCTGACGCACTGGAGGCCTGGTGCGTGGTGCTGGCTTTGGAGGCACCAGACTAGAGACACACACCTCAGGGCTAGTGCGAGGAGCAGGAACTGGATACACCGGGCCATGAGTAGGCACTGCAGGTCTGGAGCGCACCTCTGGCACAACCCGTCCTGGCTGGATGGTAATAGTAGCCCTGCACGAGCGGAGTGCTGGCACAGGGCGAACTGGGCTGTGCAGAGGCCTGATGACTGCCGTGCGTAGAGCAGACGTAGGGTAGCCTGGGCCTAGGAGGCACACTGGTGGCCAGATGTGCTGTGCAGGCATCCTCCTTCCAGGCTGGAGGCCCACTCTAGCACGGCACTTGCGAGGGGCTGGGATCGCTCGCACCGGACTGTGCGTGCGCATGGGCAAGATCGTGCGCACTTCCGCATACACCGGCACTCTCCACTCCACACGCTCCCCATAATAAGCATGGGGAGTTGGCTTAGGGCTCACCCTTGGCCCAGCCAAACTACCCGTGTGCCCCCCCCCCAAAAAAAAATGTCTTGGGGGTGCTTCTCAGGATTCCTTGCCAGCCCTGTTCCCGCATAGCGTCCCCGGTCCTCTTCAGCCTTCCTCCATGGTCCTTCTCCCGCTAGTATCTGCTCCCAAGTCCAAAACTCCTTATAGCTCTGCTGCTGCTCCTTCCTCCACTGCTTGGTCCGTTGGTGGTGGATAGTTCTGTCACGGGTATCGTAGGGATGGACCAAAACGCAGCGGGAACGTGTAAACTCATCTTCTTATTTTATTAAAGAAGGAAAACAAAAGAAACACGTATACAAAAACAACAAATGACACTAAACAGTCCTGTCAGGTGCACGAACACAAAACAGGAAACAACAACCCACAAATCCCATAGAAAAAACACCCCTCTTAAATAGGACCTTCAATTAGAAGCAACGAGGAGCAGCTGCTTCCAATTGAAGGTCAACCCAATAAACACTACATAGATATAGACATCCTAGAACTAACATAGAAATAGACTAACAAGAACATAGCCAACAAACCCCGAAACACTCTAAACAAACACCCCCTACCACGCCCTGACCAACCTACAATAACAAACAACCTCTTTTACTGGTCAGGACGTGACAACAATGAAACAAATATCATGGTTTTTTGGTCACTACCATGGCAGGAAAATACCATGGTACTGGTGCGAATACCACCACTGCAACCAAAAATCAGGGGTGTGTGCAGCAGGGAACAACTTTGTGGAATGTTCAGATATAAATATTTTATGAAGAACAAACATGCCTCTGACAAGTAGAATAAGGAATCATAACAGCTCTATTTATGACATTTCTATCTGCAATGTTAGCCATCTGAATGTGGCCCGGGTAGTAGGGGTTCTTTTCAACAACTAGGTGTAGCTATTGGGTTATGTACTTGTGCATATCAAATTTGTATTATTGGGTAACCAAATCCATAACGTATGCACCATTGCACCTTATAATTGATATTTGTATATTATATTGTAAAGGACAACATTTATTGGATAGTTTTGATTGGTTCGTTTTGGGTGATTTGATTCTGAAATAAAGCAATTTATTTACAATTTACACCTACATTTACACGTTTACAATTTACACCTACATTACACCTACTTTTCAAACAAAGTTTCATTTATTATCATGTGACATTTCATTCAGAATGACTGATATGATGTTTACAATATTTTACATGATTCATACTTCAATATGTGGTATGTAACAGAAATATAAAAGCATTGCCATTCATTGTTTGTTATGTATTATTATGATACACTTCCACGCTGTCCATATAGTTCTGTATATTGACAGTTTCTTTCCTACTCATCCATACATTAAATGACACACGCATGAGATCCATTTAAAAATAAATCAAGAAATTAAACACAATATGAAGGTGCTTTCTTTATTAATGCAATGTGATGAAGTTATCTGTAATCTAAAAATGTTCTATAGATATCAATAACATTAAACCCAGTGAAAGCAATATTGGTCTAAACATAAGATGGAATTATCGTATTTTGAGTTTACATTGCAGTTTACAAACTGTTTGTTTGTATGCATAAAATTGCATACACGAGAGAAAACAAATTGACAATGACAAAATTGGCTTAGAGAAATGATCAAAAAGTGAAGGGGACACACTAACAAACGGAAAATATTTTAACAAAGATAATCCATTATTTTAGTTGGCAATATAGTAGCTAATTTTTTTGCCTATTCAGTCTCAGATGGTTCAATTATTATTGTAATAAATCACATATAGTATATCCCATTGAGCAAAACTGGTTCAAAATATGTTGTTTCCACAGCAAATCTCTTCGAAAAGGCATCTTTTCAACCATTTAACATGTGTAAATACACTGCTCAAAAAATAAAGGGAACACTTAAACAACACAATGTAACTCCAAGTCAATCACACTTCTGTGAAATCAAACTGTCCACTTAGGAAGCAACACTGATTGACAATAAATTTCACATGCTGTTGTGCAAATGGAATAGACAACAGGTGAAAATTATAGGCAATTAGCAAGACACCCCCAATAAAGGAGTGGTTCTGCAGGTGGGGACCACAGACCACTTCTCAGTTCCTATGCTTCCTGGCTGATGTTTTGGTCACTTTTGAATGCTGGCGGTGCTTTCACTCTAGTGGTAGCATGAGACGGAGTCTACAACCCACACAAGTGGCTCAGGTAGTGCAGCTCATCCAGGATGGCACATCAATGCGAGCTGTGGCAAGAAGGTTTGCTGTGTCTGTCAGCGTAGTGTCCAGAGCATGGAGGCGCTACCAGGAGACAGGCCAGTACATCAGGAGACGTGGAGGAGGCCGTAGGAGGGCAACAACCCAGCAGCAGGACCGCTACCTCCGCCTTTGTGCAAGGAGGAGCAGGAGAAGCACTGCCAGAGCCCTGCAAAATGACCTCCAGCAGGCCACAAATGTGCATGTGTCTGCTCAAATGGTCAAATACTGCCCCCTAGCCCCAACAGGTGAACTAAGTCATGGGCCCTTCCCATGAGCGCAGACATTGATCTGGCGTCATGTGACCGTCCCTTTCTGCTCTTCCGAATATAAACCCCACCTTGGGAATTTATCTTCAGACCATCCTTCTCTCAATTACAAGAGGACTAAGGTTTGAGTAGAGACCATTCTTCTCTCAATTACGAGAGGGCTAAGGTTTGAGTAGAGACCATTCTTCTCTCAATTACGAGAGGGCTAAGGTTTGAGTAGAGACCATGCTTCTCTCAATTACGAGAGGGTGTAACGATGGTCGTCAGGAATGGACCAAGGCGCAACGGGTTGAGTGCTCATAATTCACTTTTTAATGAAAACACTTATACAAACAAAACGATGGACGACGAATACAGACTTGAAGGCAAACAACAGCAATTCAAGTGACAACCTCCCACAAATTACAAACACAAACACACCCTAATATATAGGACTCTCAATCAAAGGCAACTAGACAACACCTGCCTTCAATTGAGAGTCCACACCCCAATTAACTAAACATAGAAACAGACCAACTAGAAAGAACATAGACTAACAGAGCAGTGACCAAAAAAAACCTGGATTACATAAATCAACTACCCTCTACATAATACACACACCCCGAACCACATAAACCAAATACCCTCTGCCACGTCCTGACTAGCCTACACTAACAAAATAACCCTCATACTGGTAAGAACGTGACAGGGGGCTAAGGTTTGAGCCCATTGCTGAATTCTTAATCATACCATGTGGTTAAACTCTGAGACTATCTAACCAACAGAATAAGAACAAATCTTTGATATTAATTACTAGTCTGCAGCTAGGAATTCGGTATCATTGAACGTGAAGACCGACAACCGCCGAAACATCTATTCTATAACAACATTGCTGAATGTTACTCTGAACTTTCTATTCTAACCACGGCAGAGAGAGAGAGAGGGCGGATAAACTCTCCAACAGAAACTAACTTTCCAACAGAGATCAAGACGACACACTGAGCGTAAATATATATATTGATTGCAATTATTCTCTAATGAGTGAGAATTCAAGTGCAAATGATTAGCATTTCAATTGTTAGAATTATCAACTTTGTAGTGTCTTTTATCTCAGTCGACCCCCACTTCCCTTTTGTCCACCAAGCCGCCATGCCGGTTTAGCCCACTAGGGCACATTCCCCTATCATTTCCTTGTAACCATAACTACTTCTTTGGTTGTGCATTTCTGTGATTAATTAGTTAATTAATAAATAAATGATTTGACAATTGATGTATGGATGACTCATAGTGAAGACTGGGTTCGTGCAGATAACCAAAAATTTACGACGTTTGGAATGAGACTAACGTGAGGCAAAGAATAATTCATAATTAATTAGAAGACTAATTGATCAGATATTAAAATATCTGAAAGTTATATTAGGAAAATTATAACTTTGTAATCTGAATATTTTCCTTGGTGCCCCGACTTCCTAGTTAATTACATCTACCTGATTAGTTAATCACGTAAAAATAATTACGGAGAATTAATTTGATAATCTACAAATAAGTCTTCAGTTTAATAATGCCAAAGACACGACAGATGTTACCCCACTCTTCCACCAAGGCACCTGCAAGTTCCCAGACATTTCTGGGGGGAATGGCCCTAGCCCTCACCCTCCGATCCAACAGATCCCAGACATCATCAAAAAGAAAGGAGGACCAAGGCACTCTTCATATAATTCATTAACCTCTATGGGCTAGGTGGGACGCTAGCGTGCCACCCGTGGTGCACTCCATCAACAGCAGGTGCATTTCAAGAGCGGCAAATTTGAATCCAAATAAATGTCAAAATTCAAATTTTTCAAACATACAACTATTTTACACCCTTTGAAAGATAAACATCTCCTTAATCTAACCACGTTTTACGATTTCAAAAAGGTTTTACGGCGAAAGCATAAATTTAGAGTATGTTAGGACAGTACATTTACAAGAGTTGTGTGTAATGTTTTGTCAATTCAAAGACCGGGTCACCAAAACCATAAAACCAGCTAAAATGATGCACTAACCTTTTACAATCTCCATCAGATGACACTCCTAGGACATTATGTTAGACAATGCATGCATTTTTAGTTCTATCAAGTTCATATTTATATCCAAAAACAGCGTTTTACTATGGCATTGATGTTGAGGAAATCGTTTCCCTCCAATAACCGGCAGTCAAGTCAGCGTCACAAATTAAATAATTAAAATTAGAAAACATTGGTAAAATATTATATTGTCATTTAAAGAATTATAGATTTACATCTCTTGAACGCAATCAACTTGCCAGATTTAAAAATAACCTTACTGGGAAATCACACTTTGCAATAATCTGAGCACTGCGCCCAGAAAAATACGCGTTGCGATACAGACTAGACGTCATGTTGGGGAGATCTAAAATCGAAAATACTATGTAAATAATCCATTACCTTTGATTCTCTTCATCAGATGTCACTTCCAGGTATCACAGGTCCATAACGAATGTAGTTTTGTTCAAAAAAGCTCATCATTTATGTCCAAAAATCTCCGTCTTGTTAGCACATGATCTAAGCCAGCCGGACTTCTCGTCATGAACGAGGGGAAAAAATATATTTACGTTCGTTCAAACATGTCAAACGTTGTATAGCATAAATCATTAGGGCCTTTTTTAACCAGAACATGAATAATATTCAAGGTGGACGAATGCATACTCTTTTATAACGTATTGGAACGAGGGTACCCAACATGAACTCGCGCGCCAGGTGTCTAATGGGACATCATCGTTCCATGGCTCTTGTTCGGTCAGATCTCCCTCCAGAAGACTCAAAACACTTTGTAAAGGCTGGTGACATCTAGTGGAAGCAATAGGAAGTGCCAAAATATTCCTCAGCCCCTGTGTTTTTCAATGGGATAGGTTTAAAGTCAATACAACACATCAGGTATCCACTTCCTGTCAGAAAATGTCTCAGGGTTTTGCCTGCCAAATGAGTTCTGTTATACTCACAGACACCATTCAAATAGAAACTTTAGAGTGTTTTCTATCCATATATAATAAGTATATGCATATTCTAGTTACTGGGTAGGATTAGTAACCAGATTAAATCGGGTACATTTTTTTTATCCAGATGTGCAAATGCTGCCCCCTAGCCCTAACAGGTTAAACAAATCAAAATATATTTTATATTTGAGATTCTTCAAAATAGACACCTGTTGCCTTGATGACAGCTTTGCACACTCTTGGCATTCTCTCAACCAGCTCCACCTGGAATGCCTTTCCAACAGTCTTGAAGGAGTTCCCACATATTCTGAGCACATGTTGGCTGCTTTTCCCTCACTCTGTGGTCCAACTCATCCCAAACCAGGTCGGGTGATTGTGGAAGCCAGGTCATCTGATGCGGCACTCCATCACTCTCCTTCTTGGTCAAAAAGTCCTCACACAGCCTGGAGGTGTGTTTTGGGTTATTGTCCTGTTGAAAAACAAATGATAGTGGGACTAAGCGCAAACCAGATGGGATGGTGTGTCGCTGCAGAATGATGTGGTGGCCATGCTGGTTATGTGTGCCTTGAATTTTAAATAAATCACAGACAGTGTCACCAGCAAAGCACCCACACCATCACACCTCCACCTCCATGCTTCACAGTGGGAACCACACAAACCACTATGCAGCAGAGGTAACTCTGGGTCTTCCTTTCCTGTGGTGGTCCTCATGAGAGCCAGTTTCATAATAGGGCTTGATTGTGTTGTGACTGCACTTGAAGAAACTTTCCAAGTTCTTGAAATTTTCCAGATTGACTGACCATGTCTTAAAGCAATGATGGACTATTGTTTCTCTTTGCTTATTTGAGTTGTTCTTGCCATAACATAGAGTCAGTCTTTTACCAAATAAGGCTATTTTCTGTATACCACCAATACCTTGTCACAACACAACAGATTGGCTCAAACGCATTAAGAAGGAAAGAAACTCCACAAATTAACTTTTAACAAGGCACACCTGTTAACCTGTTGGGGATAGGGGGCAGTATTTGCACGGCCGGATAAAAAACATACCTGATTTAATCCGGTTACTACTCCTGCCCAGTAACTAGAATATGCATATAATTGTTTGATTTGGATAGAAAACACCCTAAAGTTTATAAAACTGTTTGAATGGTGTCTGTGAGTATAACAGAACTCATTTGGCAGGCCAAAACCTGAGAAGATTCCAAACAGGAAACGCTCTCTCTGACTATTTCTTGGCCTTCTTGATCATCTCTATACAAAACAGGGGATCTCTGGCATAACGTGACATTTTCTAACGCTCCCATAGGCTCTCAGAAGGCGCCAGAACGTTGAATGATGACTTTGCAGGCCATGACTGAAAAACAGTAGCGCATTTGGCTAGTGGTCGATCTGAGAACAATGAGACTGGGGGCGCGTGCACGAGACGACTCCATGTTTTTATTTTTTCGTCTTTGAACGAAAACAGGGTTTCCCGGTCGGAATATTATCGCTTTTTTACGAGAAAAATGGCATAAAAATTGATTTTAAACAGCGTTTGACATGCTTCGAAGTACGGTAATGGAATATTTTGAATTTTTTTGTCACGAAACGTGCCGGGCGCGTCACCCTTCTTTACCCTTCGGATAGTGTCTTGAACGCACGAACAAAACGCCGCTATTTGGATATAACTATGGATTATTTGGAACCAAACCAACATTTGTTATTGAAGTAGGAGTCCTGGGAGTGCATTCTGACGAAGAACAGCAAAGGTAATCCAATTTTTCTTATAGTAAATCTGAGTTTGGTGAGTACCACACTTGGTGGGTGTCAAAATAGCTAGCCTGTGATGGCTTTCACCGAAAAGCTATTTTAAAATCGGACACCACGATTGCATAAAGGAGTTCTGTATCTATAATTCTTAAAATTAATTGTTATGTTTTTTGTGAACGTTAATCATGAGTAATTTAATAAATTCACCGGAAGTTTGCGGTCGGTATGCTAGTTCTGAACATCACATGCTAATGTAAAAAGCTGTTTTTTGATATAAATATGAACTTGATTGAACAAAACATGCATGTATTGTATAACATAATGTCCTAGGAGTGTCATCTGATGAAGATCATCAAAGGTTAGTGCTACATTTTGCGGTGTAAGGAGGACATATATGCTTGCTTTGAAAATGGCTGTGTGATTATTTTAGGCAGGGTACTCTCCTGACATAATCTAATGTTTTGCTTTCACTGTAAAGCCTTTTTGAAATCGGACAATGTGGTTAGATTAACGAGAGTCTTGTCTTTAAAATGGTGTAAAATAGTCATATGTTTGAGAAATTGAAGTTATAGCATTTGAGGTATTTGTATTTCGCGCCACGCGATTCCACTGGCTGTCGAATAGGGTGGGACACTAACGTCCCACTGGCCCAGAGAGGTTAATGCTAGTGTAGCGAAATGTTTGTGCTTTTAGTTCTGACAGTGCAGTAATATCTAACAAGTAATCTAACAATTCCCCAACATCTACCCAATACACAAAAATCTAAAGGGGTGAATGAGAATATGTACATGTAAATATATGGATGAGTGATGGCCGAGCGGCATAGGCAAGGTGCAATAGATGGTATAAAATATGATATATGATATGAGTAATGTAAACATTATTAAAGTGGAATTATTTAGAGTGCATTGTATAAAGTGACTAGTGATCAATTTATTAAAATGGCCAGTGATTGGGTCTCAATGTAGGCAGCAGCCTCTCTGAGTTAGTGATTGCTGTTTTGCAGTCTGATGGCCTTGAGATAGAAGCTGTTTTTCAGTTTCTCTGTCCCAGCTTTGATGCACCTGTACTGACCTCGCCTTCTGGATGGTAACGGTGTGAACAGGCAATGGCTCGGGTGGTTGATGTCCTTGATGATCTTTTTGGCCTTCCTGTGACATCGGGTGCTGTAGGTGTCATGGAGGGCAGGTAGCTTGCCCCCGGTGATGCATTGTGCAGACCGCACCACCCTCTGGAAAGCTTTGTGGTTGAGGGCGGTGCAGTTGCCGTGTCAGGATGTGATACAGCCTGACAGGATGCTCTCGATTGTACATCTGTAAAAGTTTGTCAGGGTTTTGGGTGACAAGCCAAATTTCTTCCGTCTCCTGAGGTTGAAGAGGCACTGTTGCACCTTCTTCACCACACTGTCTGTGTGAGTGGACCATTTCAGTTTGTCTGTGATATGTACGCTGGGGAACTTAAAACTTTCCACTTTCTCCAATGCTGTCCGATGTAGATAGGGGGGTGCTCCCTCTGCTGTTTCCTGAAGTCCATGATCATCTCCTTAGTTTTTTTTGCTTGAGAGGTTGTTTTCCTGACACCACACTCCGAGTGCCCTCACCTCCTCCCTATTGGGGAGGATCTGTTGGGGCAGTATGCGAATTGGAGTGGGTCTAGGGTATCCGAGAGGATGGTGTTGATTTGAGCCATGGCCAGCCTTTCAAAGCACTTCATGCCTACCGACATCAGTGCTAGGGGGCAGTAATCATTTAGGCAGGTTACCTTCGCTTCCTTGGGCACAGGGACTATGGTGGTCTGCTTGAAACATGTAGGTATTACAGACTCGGTCAGGGAGACGTTGAGTATGCTTTGAGTATACGTCCTGGTAATCCATCTGGCCCCGCGGATTTGTGAACGTTGATCTGTTTAACCTTTCTGGCGCAGGCGTTCCGCTAGCGACCTACCTCGACAACATCTTATGAAAATGCAGAGCACCAAATTCAAAATACAGAAATAGTCATAATAAACATTCATAAAAAAAACAAGTGTTATACATCGGCTTAAAGATTAACTTCTTGTTAATCCAGCCGCTTTGTCAGATTTCAAAAAGGCTTTATGGTGAAAGCATACCATGCGATTATCTGAGTACAGTGCCCCGCTTACAAAAGCATACAGACATTTTCCAACCAAGTAGAGGAGTCACGAAAGTCAGAAATAGCGGTAAAAGTAATCACTTACTTTTGATGATCTTCATCTGGTTGCAGTCACAAGAGTCCCAGCTACACAATAAATGTTTGTTTTGTTCGATAAAGTCCCTCTTTATATCCCAAAAACTCTGTTTAGTTGGCGCGTTTTGTTCAGTAATCCACTGGCTCAAAGGCGGTCAAAACATGCAGACGAATACATCCTAATAGTACTGGTAAAGTTTGTCGAAACATGTCAACGATGTTCATAATTAATCCTCAGCTTGTCAATTGTCTAAATAATCGATAATATTTCAACCGGACAATAGCGTATTCAATAGAAAGGAAAAACAACTAAGGGCGCACAATCGGTCACGCGCGCAAACCAGCTCTGCGTTCTTCCTCAGTCCACTGAGAGAAAGGTCTCATTCTTCTTCATTTTTCAGATATCAAACCTGAAACAATGTCTAAAGACTGTTGACATCTAGTGGAAGCCATAGGAACTCCAATCTGGGTCCTAACCCATTGTCACGGTTGTGTGGAGAGACGGACCAAGGCGCAGCGTGCTCTGAATTCCACATATTTTATTTAGTGAAACTTATAAAACAAAAGGAAACAAACAACTAACTGTAACATCAGAGGTGCCACATGCACTAACTCAACACAAGATCCCACAAAACACAGTGGGGAAATGGCTGCCTAAATATGATCCCCAATCAGAGACAACGATAAACGGCTGCCTCTGATTGGTGACCATGCCAGGCCAACATAGAAATAAAACACCTAGATAGAAGCACCCCCCCCCCCCCCAGTCACACCCCAACCTAACCAAAATAGAGAATAACAAGGCTCTCTATGGTCAGGGCGTGACAGTACCCCCCCAAAGGTGCGGACTCTGGCTGCAAAACCTGAAACCAACTGGGGAGGGTAGGGGGGTTGACTAGTGTCGGTGGCGGCTCCGGTGCGGGTCTTTGCCCTTGCCCAGACCACTGGTCTGGCCATGGAGCCGGGCAGAACGCTGTGTCCAGACTGGGCATCGGCGCAGAGGGCCCTGGCCATGGAGCTGGGTTGAACGCCGCACCCGGACTGGGCACCGGCGCAGAAGTGGACTCTGGCCTTGGAGCTGGACTGGATGCCGTGCTTGGACTGGGCATCGGCGCAGGGGAAGGCTCCGGCCCTGGAGCTGAGTTGGCCGCCGTGCCTGGACTGGGCACCGGCGCAGGGGAAGGCTCCTGCCATGGAGCGGGACTGGACGCCTTGCCTGGAAGCTCCGGACCTTTGACCCACGCTGGAGGCTCCGGAACGTTGACCGTCGCAGGAGGTTCCGGACTGTGGACCGTCGCAGGAAGCTCTGGACTGTGAACCGTCGCAGGAAGCTCTGGACTGTGAACCGTCGCCGGAAGCTCTGGACTGTGAACCGTCGCCGGAAGCTCTGGACTGTGAACCATCGCCGGAAGCTCTGGACTGTGAACCGTCGCCGGAAGCTCTGGACTGTGAACCGTCGCCGGAAGCTCTGGACTGTGAACCGTCGCCAGAAGCTCTGGACTGTGAACCGTAGAGCCCATAGAGGTTAAGGTGGTCTCCAGATCTTGGTTGGCTCGCTACGACTGACCGTTAGTTTGGGGATGGAATCCGGATGACAGGCTGGTCAACGACCCAATAAGGGTGCAGAATGCCTTCCAGAACTGAGGACCTCGATTGGAGACCATGTCTACCGGGAGTCCATGGATCCGGAAGACATGCTGCACAATAAGCTGGGCCGTCTCCTTGGCAGAAGGTAGCTTGGGGAGAGGGATGAAATGGGCGGCCTTGGAGAACCGGTCGACTACCGTTAGAATGACTGTGTTGCCATCAGACTGAGGGAGCCTTGTGACAAAGTCCAGAGATATATGATACCAGGGACGACGAGGAACCGGTAGTAGCTGCAGGAGGCCAGAAGGAGTTTGCCGTGGAGTCTTGTTTTGAGCACACACAGTGCATGCAGTGACGAAGGCAGAGACGTCAGGGACCATTGTGGGCCACCAGAAACGTTGTCGAAGGAAGGCTAGTGTACAACGGGACACTGGTTGACAGGTCAGCCTGGAGGAATGAGCCAATTCCAGGACCTGGGACCGGACTGGGTTAGGTACAAACAGCCAGTTAGCCGGGCCCCCTTCAGGTCCAGGTTGGGAGCATTGCACCTCACGAACCAGGTTCTCAATACCCCAATCCACAGTGGCAGCAAGACATGAGGTAGGGAGAATGGTTTCAGAAGTGTGGCAGAGGAACTGTATAGGCGGGAGGGAGCATCAGGCTTCACATTTTTAGACCCAGGATGGTAGGAAATGGTAAAGTTGAATCTGGTAAACAGGAGGGCCCACCGGGCCTGCCTTGACTTGAGGCGCTTGGCTGAACGGAGATATTCCAAGTTTTTATGGTCGGTCCAATACCCTAGCATCCATGGGCACAGAGAGAGGCTGATTGGGAATACCAAGCTCTGAAGCTATGATGGCATCCATAAGAAAGTCATCAGCCTCAGTCAATGAGCACTTGGAGAGACTTAGATTGGTCTACCCAGAGCACAATAGCAAAAAGGGGTGTGCGGGTGATGGGAATTAGGGATCTCCCAGTCTGACTCACCATAGTACTGGTACCCACTAGAGACAAAGTTTTCCTAACAAGGCAGGTAGCTATAAAATGTCCTGCCTCTCCACAGTACAGACAACAGTTATTAATCATCCTCGGTGAGTGCTCCCAAACTGATAGCCTAGTTCTTCCCCACTGCATAGCATCAGGAGTATCCAACTCACCCATCGTAGATTCACAAGAGAGCTCGGGTGACTTCGACTCCTCTCAGAAGAGCTGCCTTCAGAAACTTCCGAATTCCATAGGAGGTGAACGTGCCATATTGGGTGCACGAGTGTGCCCGAGACCAGACCTCCTCTCACTCTTGCGGTCCCTTAGGTGTCCATCAATTTTAATGATTAAGGCGATAAGAGAGTCGAGGTCCGACGGCAGTTCCCGAGCAGCTAGCTCATCCTTTACCTCCTCAGATAATCTGTGCAGAAAAGTATCGAAAAGAGACTCCGGATTCCAGGCACTCTCGGCGGCCAACGTGCGAAAGTCCACCACGTAGTCTGCCACACTACGGTAGTTTTGACGTAAGTCAAGCAGTTTGCTGGCCGCCTTTCTCCCGGATACCGGAAACCCAAAAACTTTTCTCACCTCACATTAACGTAATTATATACGCTATCTTCGATCAGTCTGAAGAAAACAAAGATAGCTGTAGCTCAAAAATAAGCGAGCACTGAGAAAGAAAATCCCGGCAGGTACCAGGATTCCCCGAATATCGCTCTAGAGGAGGTAAGCGGGGTTCACGGGGAGTCGGGATAGGCTGTACAAACTCACTACAGATAGGGAAAAATTACTGGGTGATTGGGCTTTTATAGAGGTGGCAGTCTCTGAGCTACTCCCTGATTTGCTCCATAATAGCCTTTAACCCATGGTCATGGCTTCCATCAAGGAACTGAGCCCTTCCAAAAGGCCCGGTAGAAACTCCTGATGTCTCCCAATGGTGGGTCCCTGCAGGGAGACAGCTTGGCGGAGCAGGTCCAGGTCTGCTGTCTGTCATGGCCAGTTCTTATTATCAAGGCACAAGACAAGACCCAGATGCAGACACAGGAGGCAGATAGTTGGAGTCTTACAATGTTTATTAATCCAAAGGGGTAGGCAAGAGTATGGTCGTGTACAGGCTAAAGGTCAAAACCAGATCAGAGTCCAAGAGGTACAGAGTGGCAGACAGAATGGTAAGGCAGGCGGGTACAAAGTCCAGAAAACAGGCAAGGGTCAAAACCGGGAGGACTAGAAAAAGGAGAATGCAAAAAGCAGGAGAACGGGAAAAGTGCTGGTTGACTTGGAAACATACAAGACGAACTGGCACAGACAGACAGGAAACACAGGGATAAATACACTGGGAAAAATAAGCGACACCTGGAGGGGGTGGAGACAATCACAGGAACAGGTGAAACAGATCAGGGCGTGACATGGCTTCTGGATGGGATATGTACGGACGGTCACTGTGGGGACGACGTCGTCTATGTACTTATTGATGAAGCCGGTGACTGAGGTGTTATACTCCTCAATGAAGAGTGCTTTGCAGTAGTCCAGCCTTGAGCAGAAGCAGGATAGAGGTTGAGGTGGTGGGAGGAGACAGAGTAGTAGATCTGGAGATGAGTGATCTGATGTTGGTGACCTTTGTTTGAAAAAAGTAAATGAAGCTGTTAAACTGTTATTCCGTTGTCTTGGTGGGGGACTGTGGTTTCAAAAACAAGGTTTATGGTGGAAAATGGATGCTTGAGTTTCCAGGTTGTATATGTAGGTTTGAGTAGAACGGCAACCATTCATCTTTCTGGGTCTTGGAATAGGCCATTTGGTGCTATTGAAAGGCCATTTTGTGGACAGTGAGGCCCAAGTTTCGGAGACGCCGCTCCAAGATGTATCCAGTGGATTTCATGTTTCTTAGGTCTGGAGTAAACCATGGAGCTGAGCAAGCGAATGTGTTTTTATGGGGGCATGGAGATCAAGCACACTGCTCAGGGATCGGTTGTAGAACTCCATAGTTTGGCTCTCAAGAATGAGGGACTAGACATTATTAGGCTGTCTGTTTGACGCTCCTGGTTGAATAACAGAGGAACTAGTTACGTCCCAAATTGCTCCCTATCCCCTCTATAGCGCACTACTTTTTAGGCCATAGGGCTCAAAAGTAGTGCACTATATAGGAAATACCATGCCATTTGGGACACAACACTGTCTGTATGCATGCCACAGGTAGCCTAGCAATTAAGAGCGTTGGGCCAGTAACTGAAAGGCTGCTGGTTTGAATCCCAGAGCTAGTAATGTGAAAAAAATTATCTGCTGTTCTGCCCTTGAGCAAAGCAGTTAACCCCCCAAAACAACTGCTCCCCGGGTGCCGTTGACATTGATTAACGCAGCCCCCCGCACCTCTCTGATTCAGAGGGGTGGGTTAAATACGGAAGACACATTTCGGTTGAATGTATTAAGTTGTGCAACTGACTAGATATTCCCTTTCACACATGATTTCACAAAGCAGGGCACCAAAAAACAGCTAACTGCAACCCTGATTGGGTGAGTGTCATACAGCAATTAACACAGATAAAGACTCCCTAGAAAGGTCGGAACCTAGGAAGAAATCTAGAGAGGAACCAGGCTCTGAGGGGTGGTCAGTCATCTTCTGGCTGGGCCGGGTAGAGATAAGTGTACAGATCGTTCTTCAAGATGGTTAAACGATCATAGATGACCAGCAGGGTCAAATAATAATCACAGTAGTTGTAGATGGTGCAACAGTTTCAAGACATATCCTACAGTCACATTGAGGGTCACAAAGGATGAGTCCCAAATGGCACTGGTTAAAAGTAGTGCACTATATAGGTAATAGGGTGCCATTTGGGAAGCATCCATAGAGATACAAATGTGGGAGTGAAAAATGGTATGTTCTGTTGTCAGTTTGCTCTTTCTCAAACATCCTTGGAAGGGTACCCTGTTTCTCTATCCATAGATACACATTTTCTCATTCCTACACTGGTCTGAGGTGGAGGAGACCATCCACGTCCCAAATGGCACCCTATTCCCTATATGTTGCACTATGTGCCCTGGTTCAAAGTAGTGGACTAAATAGGGAATAGGATGTCATTTAGGACACAACTTATGTTGCTGCAGGCATGTGGTGCAGTGGTGCGGTGTGCGGTGGTAAGTATAAAACACACAAGAGGTTTAAGAACATCTATCCTTGCTCCTTAAATATTTAGAGTGATTCTGTCAAGCTGTTGGGTGGGGCCTTCTTCTGTGTGTGTGTGTGTGTGTGTGTGTGTGTGGTGTGTGTGTGTGCACGCGCGTCAGAGATGAAGAAGTTGGATTGGAATAGACGATTGCAGGGTTGAGAATTGCACCCCTAAGTCCTGAGAGCTCCATTGTCTTTCCAATTTGAAATTCATAGGTAATGGGAGAGTATATATTGCGTTGGATTTTTCATGTTGATTTAAATTTGACTTGGATGTCACCAATGTTACTATCCTGTAGCTTTAAGCTGCAAACTTTCAATGATTTACAACCCTCAGGAAAACGTCAAGGTCTTCACAGGTTCAAGAGAGAGAAGGAAAAAGAGAATCATCCCAATTTTCTACACATTTTCATTTTCAAAACATTCACACCAGTAGGATGCGTTGAGAAGATCACATTTAAAAGCCATGGATTAGTGCCCTCTTTTGAATGGCAAGAGTGTAAGTATGTACGTCCCAAATGGTACACTACTCCCTATATAGTGCACTACTTTTGACCGGAGTTATGGGCCCTTGTCAAAAGTAGTACTGTATATATGGAACTTGGTTTCATTTGGGACTCTTTCACATGGGATGATTCAGGATAACAGACGCACACTTTGCTGAAGAGCCCCGACCTACAACCTGTGTATGTGTGTGTGTCGGTGCGCATGTGTGTGTGCTACCAGACACACACTTTCCTGAAGTGCCACAACCTAAAACCCCTCTCAGTTGTCCTAGACTAGGGAGAGAGAGCACCTTGTCCAGAATAACAACAACACCAACGGCAAAAACAATAACACATCTGAAATGATAGATCATCTATCCATATAGTTTCCCTACTAGTCTAGTAGTGAAGAGGCAACTCAGCATGGAGAACAGTGGAAGTTGATATAAGTGCTTCTTCATTGTTAAAAGTGAAATCTTCCCATTCCAAAACAAAAATGGCCGCAGGTGAAAAATCTGAGCTTGAACCTTTGGGCTGTGAAGTAGAGGATCATGTAGAAAGGCCTGGACCATCATGTACTGTAATGGCAAAGCAGCCCTCAGGGAGCCAGATGACATGAACTTCACCATGTCTACTTGTTCATTGTGTAGGGAACCAGGCTCAATGGAGGTGGGGGAGGGGCTCTGTCTACATCCCAAATGGCATCCTATTCCCTGCCTAGTGTACTACTTTTGACCAGAGCCATATCAAAAGTAGTTCACCATATAGAGAATAGGGTGCCATTTGGGACGTATCCTCTGTATAGCTGCGGGCTCAGCATTTCTACTGCTGAGGTGATCACAGAGGAGATAGATCAGAGTTTTCTTCCCTCGTTTGGTGGTTGTTCTGTCTTGGGGCTTTTGTTCTTTAACGTCTTTTGTTTGACATATGACCCGTGTTTATATGAAGTGTCCTTCTCTCCCTCTCAGACCTGTAGACTTATAACTCAGTCAGGATTGGTCAGTAACGGAGAAAGGGAGGGAGGGAGAGAGAGAGAGAAAGGTGTAAAGAGATGGAGAGAGAGCGCGAGATAGAGGGAGAGAAATGCTCTGCACCTCGTTTTCCAGAGCCTTTGTAGCAACAAGATAATCGTTACAACCATCTTACAATGTATCTTTACTAGTCAAGCTTTTTCCCCAAAACCATCGTTACCCAAAGTTGCACTTGAAAAACCTTGTTATTTACCAGAGGTGTGGACTCGAGTCACATGACTTGGACTCGAGTCAGAAATATGATGACTTGCAACTCGACTTTGACTTTAACACCAATGACTCGTGACTTGACATGGACTTGAGCCTTATGACTCAACCTGACTTGATACCCTCCCCAAGCCCAAATATAAAAAATGATGCTATTAAAAAAAGTGTGCAGCGCATCAACTCTTCATTTAACGGATTACAGATTGAATCGGACAGCAGCCAATCAAATTGTGCCAGCTGAGCAAAGGTTGTGTGTGGCAGTGCAGAGGAACGTCGGTGGGTGAATTCAGATGGAGCCCTTGGAAAGACGATACCCCAAAATCCTATTTTCGGATATAAAGACGACGCTGTATCAACAAAAAACGGATTGCAACTTGCAAAACATGCGGGAAGAAAATTACAGACGGAGCGTCAAATATTTCCAACTTTGTTCGACATTTGAAGCTGCACAAAGAACGGTAAGTCGTGGCTGATATAGCCGACAGCTATATATTTTATTACTTTACTGGTGTATTATGTAGGCTAACGTAACGTTAAATCAATGAGATTCCACACAGTCAGTCAGTGCGGAAACGTGATCATTGCACCCAAGACTGAGCTACAACTGGCTAGGCAGTTGGTAGCCTAAATCCTGCCTGATGTTACTGCTGTTCCTAAAACCATTAACATACGTTAGTCTACTGTAAACACACAGAGAGAGAGTGTGTGTGTGTGTGTGTTAAGGTTGGGCGATTGTGTACAAGCCTACATCGCCCGATTGCGCCCCATAGCGATTCTCGATAGTCGATCACTATTGGGGGGGGTGTGTCTCTCATGGCTACCCATGTATTTCCATGGAAAGATAACGTTTATCTGGAACGTAATAAATATATAGATATTTTTAAAAGCATTCATGATTTGCGTAAATGTAATATACTATTACTCTTGTTAAAAATATGAAATGGTATTACATTTGGTGAAGAGCACATTGTGACTTGTTTAGGACTCGAAACTCAAAGTTTAGGACTTGAGACTTGACTTGATACTTGACGGTCTTGACTTAAGACTTGACCCGGACTTGCCTGTCTTGACTTGGGACTTGACTTGGGACTTAGGTGCTAAGACTTGAGACTTACTTGTGACTTGTAAAACAATGACTTGGTCCCACCGCTGTTATTAACAGCTAAATGCGTCGGTAGATGCTTTTTTGCCCTTCCACGTCACTTAAAATACAGCAGATCTCTGATAAACACAGAATCAAGAGGTTTCTGTCTCTCTTTGACCCAATAACTTCACAACGAAGTTGACTACAAATACAGTTGCCAATGTCTGTTAAATTGTCACAAAGAAGCGAAGAAAAAAAAAAATGCTTCAAATGAAAACTGAGATGACTGCAAAAGATAAATACGCTATAGGCTACGTAGGCATAGAGATATAATTCAAGTGAATGAACATAAAATGTATTTCATGTGATATATACACACATCTATATATATATAGTCGAGTTCTAAAAATGTTCAATCCAGCAGACAGCAGTGCTGGGAGGGAGATATATACAGTGGGGAGAACAAGTATTTGATACACTGCTGATTTTGCAGGTTTTCCTACTTACAAAGCATGTAGAGGTCTGTAATTTTTATCATAGGAACACTTCAACTGTGAGAGACGGAATCTAAGACGAAAATCCAGAAGATCACATTATGATTTTTAAGTAATTAATTTGCATTTTATTGCATGACATAAGTATTTGATCACCTACCAACCAGTAAGAATTCCGGCTCTCACAGACCTGTTGTATTTCTTTAACCTGTTAGGGCTGGGGGCAGTATTTACACGGCCGGATAAAAAACTTACCCGATTTAATCTGGTTATTACTACTGCCCAGAAACTAGAATATGCATATAATTATTGGCTTTGGATAGAAAACACCCTAAAGTTTATAAAACTGTTTGAATGGTGTCTGTGAGTATAACAGAACTCATATGGCAGGCAAAAACCTGAGAAGATTCCTTACAGGAAGTGCCTGTCTGACAAGTTCATGTTCTTCTTGACTCTCTTTATTGAAAACTGAGGATCTTTGCTGTAACATGACACTTCCTACGGCTCCCATAGGCTCTCAGAACCCGGGAAAAAGCTGAATGATGTCGAGGCAGCCCCTGGTTGAAAAACATTAGCGCCTTTGGTAAGTGGTCTATCAGAGGACAATGACACTGAGGCGCGTGCACCAAGCGACCCCATGTTTTTATTTTCTCTCTCTTTGTACTAAAACACAGATTCCCGGTCGGAATATTATAGCTTTTTTTAACGAGAAAAATGGCATAAAAATTGATTTTAAACAGCGGTTGACATGCTTCGAAGTACGGTAATGGAATATTTAGAATTTTTTTGTCACAAAACGCGTCGGGCGCGTCACCCTTCTTTACCCTTTCGGATAGTGTCTTGAATGCACGAACAAAACGCCGCTATTTGGATATAACTATGGATTATTTTGAACAGGGCTATCTACTTAGAATATTGCAAAATGTGCTTTCACCGAAAAGCTATTTTAAAATCGGACATATCGAGTGCATAGAGGAGTTCTGTATCTATAATTCTTAAAATAATTGTTATGTTTTTTGTGAACGTTTATCGTGAGTAATTTAGTAAATTCACCGGAAGTTTGCTAGTTCTGAACGTCACATGCTAATGTAAAAAGCTGGTTTTTGATATAAATATGAACTTGATTGAACAAAACATGCATGTATTGTATACCATATGTCCTAGGGTTGTCATCTGATGAAGATCATCAAAGGTTAGTGCTGCATTTAGCTGTGGTTTGGGTTTTTGTGACATTATATGCCAGCTTGAAAAATGAGTGTCTGATTATTTCTGGCTGGGTACTCTGCTGACATAATCTAATGTTTTGCTTTCGTTGTAAAGCCTTTTTGAAATCGGACAGTGTGGTTAGATTAACGAGAGTCGTGTCTTTAAAATGGTGTAAAATAGTCATATGTTTGAGAAATTGAAGTAATAGCATTTCTAAGGTATTTGAATAACGCGCCACGGGATTCCACTGGCTGTTATGTAGGTGGGACGAAATCGTCCCAGTGGCCCTAGAGAAGTTAAGAAGCCCTCCTGTTCTCCACTCATTACCTGTATTAGCTGCACCTGTTTGAACTCGTTACCTGTATAAAAGACACCTGTCCACACAATCAGTCAGGTTTCAAGACTGGTCATTCAACTGAGACTGCTCTTCTCTGTGTCACGGAGGCTCTCCGCACTGCTAAAACTAACTCTCTCTCCTCTGCTCTCATCCTTCTAGACCTATCTGCTGCCTTTGATACTGTGAACCATCAGATCCTCCTCTCCACCCTCTCCGAGTTGGGCATCTCCGGCGCGGCTCACTCTTGGATTGCGTCCTACCTGACAGGTCGCTCCTACCAGGTGGCATGGCGAGAATCCGTCTCCGCACCACGTGCTCTCACCACTGGTGTCCCCCAGGGCTCTGTTCTAGGCCCTCTCCTATTCTCGCTCTACACCAAGTCACTTGGATCTGTCATATCCTCACATGGTCTCTCCTATCATTGCTACGCAGACGACACAATTCAACTTCTCCTTTCCCCCTTCTGATAACCAGGTGGCGAATCGCATCTCTGCATGTCTGG